>NC_080700.1:18394602-18699060 GCF_030445035.2 Dasypus novemcinctus
TGTGAGGTGTGACCCAGGTTGCTTTGTCTGATCAAATCAGAGACACAGAGGAAAAAGGAAACTTCATGAAACAGATGATTACAAAATGAAGGAGAGGAAAAAATTAAGGAGGTAGAAAAATCAGTAAAAGAAAGAGAAAGGAAACAAAGATAGGGGAAAGACAACAAACAAGAAACAAAACCACCACCACCCCAACAAAAAACAACCCAGGAAAGCACCCTTCCTTCTTAAACCCCTAATGAGCTTCTCAGGTTGCTGGTGCTCATCATTCACCCTCAAGTCTGCCCTCCATAGGTGGCAGGGTGTGGGGTATATAGGAATTCCTATATATTTCATGTAACAGTTATGTAACCTAAAGCTTTTTTAAAAATAAAAAAATTAAAAATCTTACTTGGGCAAACAAATTTAAAATTCCCAAATTAAACAAAATTGTAGTAAATCTTAAAATGCAACTGATTTTTTTGCATCTTTTGAGATGATTGTATGGTTTTTCTTTTTTTAGTCAATGTAGTGAATGACATGGAGTGATTTTCAACTGTTAAATCAACTTTACATTCCAAGGTAAAGATTTCTCATATTTTAAATATATGCCTAGATTTGATTTGTTTACATTTTGGGCAGGTGTTCTGTGGCCATGTTCATGAAGAATAATGGCTTGTGGGTTTTTTTTTTCCTTTATAATATTTTTTTGTGTAGTTTTTGGCATTAGGGTAATGCCAGCCTTATAATATGAGTTAAGAGATCTGCCCTCCTCTTCTATATTCTGGAAGATTTTGTGTAGAAGTGGTATTATTTCTTCTTTAACATTCAGTAGAATCTTCCCCTGAAGCCATTTAGGCCAGGAGTTTTCATTGTGAGGATATTTTTTCCCCTTATTTCTCCCCTCTCCACCCCCCCCCCCCCATTGTCTGCTCTCTGTGGCCATTTTCTGTGGGTTCTTCTGTGTCTGTTGTATTCTCATTAGGTGGCTCTGGGAACCCCTCCTGGGACCTTCTGGAGTGGGAGAGAGGTGATCATTCTCTTGCTCCACCTCAACTCCCTATTTTGCTGTGTCTCATATTGTCCTTTCTCTGTGTCTCTGTCTCTTTTTTGTTGTGTCATCTTGCTGCACCAGCTCTCCATGTGGGTGGCTCCACTCCTGGGTGGTCTGACCTCCTGTGTGGGGCTGCAGTCCTTGTGCAGGGTTCACTCTTTGCATGGGGGGCACCCCTGTGTGGGTTGACATTCCTTGCTCACAGGAGCACTCCACATGGTCAGTTCACCACATTGGCCAGGAAGCCCTGGGTATCGAACCCTGGACCTCCTATATGGTAGGTGGAAGCTCTATCCATTGAGCCATATCCACTTCCCTGACATTTTTTATTACAGCTTCAAATTCTTTAACTGCCTTTAGAACTGCTCAAGTTCTCTACTTTATCTTGAGTGATAACTGTTTTCATCTTCCAATAATAAATTTGTCCATTTTTCTAAACTTTTTATTTTTTAAAAAAATTTATTCTTAAAAGATACTTAGAGCTCATAAATGTTACATTAAAAATATAAGGGATTCTCATATGCCCCATTCCCTACCCCTCCCACACTTTCCAACATTAACAACATCCTTCATTAGTGTGGTACATTATTGCAATTGATGAACACATTTTGGAGCATTGCCACTGAGCTTGGATTACATTTAACCTTGTAGTTTACACTCTTTCCCACCCAATTCTGTATGTTATGGAAAGATATATAATGGACTGTATCTGTCATTACAATGTTATTCAGGACAATTCCCACGTCCCCAAAATTCCCCTGCATTACACCTGTTTTTCCCTCTCCCTGCCCTCAGAACCTCCAGTGGCCACTGTGTCCACACCAATGATATAATTTTTCCATTGCTAGAATCACAGTAATTCTATAATAGAATTCCAATAAGTCTACTTTAGTCCATAGTTCATTACCCAAACCTGAGGGTTCTGGGATAATGATGCCTACTCCACTTCTAATTGAAAGGGGTTGCCATCCATTAGGGTCAATAGATGGGACTCTCTTGCTTATAGGTATAGACATCCTCGGTTCCTTAGTATGGTAGTTATCCTTGTTAGTTTTCCTGGGTGAGACCAATGAACTCAAGTGTAGGTAATGCAACTCCTTTGAGATTCAGGACCCAGCTGGTGCATGGACATTCCAAAGATTTAAGTCTCTTGGATGTATACACCTACCAAATCTAGTACTAATTATAGGTTCAAATAGAACAGTAGATACAACCCTAGGTATTGGTTCTTCTGAGGGCTACAGAGACCCACAGGTTCTATGGTCATGGCAGATGGAGTTCAGTGCCATCTCAGTTGGCCCTACTTTGGAGTTTGTGTTTCTGTGTGAGGGAGCTGGACTCAGATGTGATCTTTGTCCACAAATCTCTCCTGTTATTTTTACCAGAACTGTAGTTGGTACTGGGGTTTAATGTATACTCAGGGAACCTGAATCTCTGGACTGACCATGTGGTAGCCAGGCCCTGAGCCTCAACAGACTTGCAACTCCTACACTCTGGTTTATTGGACTTACCCCACTCAGCTAACATGGAGGTGAAGAAGTTCAATCCCACACCAGGGAGCCAAGAGTGCCTACAACTGAAAGCAGGAGAATTGCATACAGCACCCATGTGGAATCTAAGCCCCCTCTTGATATAGATGTGGAGTGGACAGAACCATTCTAAGGTCCACAGGATGGAGGAATAGAGTATGGATTAGAGTGGGCTTACTGATATTCTATTCATGAACTATTGTGATTAGTAATCGAAGAAAATGTGGCATTGGTGTGGAGAGAGTGACCATGGTGGTTGCTGGGGGTAGGGAGTGGAGGAAGAGATGTGATGTGGGGTCATTTTTGGGACTTGGAGTTGTCCTGGGTGGTGCTGCAGGGACAGTTACTGGACATTGTATGTCCTCCCATGGCCCACTGGGGTGGACTGTGGGAGAGTGTGGGCTATGATGTGGACCATTGACCATGAGGTGCTCAGAGATGTATTCACCAAATACAATGAATGTCTCATGATGATGGAGGAGGTTGTTATGGGGGGAGGAGTGAGGTGAGGGGGTTGGGGATATATGGGGACCTCATATTTTTTTAATGTAACATTAAAAAAGTAAAGACAAAAGAAAAGAAGAGGCATGTGTAATGAAACTACAACTGAGTCCAGCTGTGTCACCCTGGGAAGCATAAATTCCAAGGTAGGGCCCACTAGCAAAGCACCAAATTCCTTAGTTATTTATTTGCCCCGGCTCTAGCATCTGGATGTCTCCAGAGCCCTCAGATTTACTGAGAGTAATTTATGATATCTGTCAAAATTATGCATGTAAATTCTGTGCATCAGCTATTTCTCTTCTAAAAATTATAAATATAAGAGGCTATTCATTGAAGCATGTTTGCATTTGTTTGTCCTAAAGGAGGGGAAGGAACAATCCTGGGCAGAGCAAGCTGTAGTCAACCTAGAGTCACCACATCTTTCACCACCAATTGTTGCCCTTTAAGGCTTGTTTCAGGGTCAATTCACCTTAATGGTTAAGTAGTAATTACCTATGTGCTGCACCAAACGACCTGCTTTAGTTTAAGGTTATCTCTTCCAGTAGACAGATGGCAGGAAACCACTGATCCCATACCCAGTTAACAGTAATACTTGTAAGCTGAGTTCAATCCAGTCATCTCTGGAGCTTTTCTATTAAGGTGTTTTCCATTGTTTTCAATGTTTTCAATGTTTTTCTGGATATTTCTGTCCTCATCTCCTTGTTATAAATAGAACTGCCTTCAAATGGGCCAAGCCCTTGAGTTAAAGCTTAAAAGAGCAAAAGCAGTAAATATAGTTGGGTTGTAATATAGGAAGAGACATGACCCAGTTCTTGCATCCATCCGAGAAAGAGCCAGAAAGAAACACAATACTTCAAAACATCCTGAAAGAGTTTGACTTGGGTGAGGACTCCATATACCCAAGCCCAACTCCTCTCTCCTTAATGGCTTTCTGACTCAAATTGTGGTCAATGATGAGGCACATCTGGGCATTGGGATGCATGAATAAACTTGGGGAGGAAAGTTTAGCCACCTTCTTGCATAATCAAAATGGTGAGACTGCAATGAAGATGAATGTGATTAGTGCTGAACACGGGTCTCTTCCTTCTGCTCGGTCTCCTGGTATCACACTGGGTCTCTGAGATTTCATTCCCCACCCATGTGTGCATTTGTATATCATCCCTCCATTCACCCAAGGAATGCACTCACTCACCACATCTACTATCACCATCTCCCTGAGATATGGAATCTTATCTTCTGCTCCTTGTTCTGAGATGGGTGTATCTTACTCCTCTTTTCTTCCGTTAAAAGAACCCACACACATCTGAACTATCTCCTAAGCAAGAACCCAATATTTAGGAGAAGGGGGACCTATGGATTTTAATTATAGGTGATACCAGTAAAACTAAGGATATTTTTTAAAAAAATAAAATGTTTTAAAGTTCAGGAATCTTTTAAACCCTACAGTAACTGATTTTCATATTATTCACTGAAATATTTCTAAGTGCTTATTTCTTCCTTATTCAGCCATCACTTAATTTTTCCTTACAGGCAATCCTACACAACCTCTTCTCTCTTCTCTCTTATCTCTCTTTTTTCAGTAGATAAGCCCAAATTGTAATTCTTATGTGCACCATTAGTCATAGTTAAAACTCCATTTAGGAGGTCTAGCAGGGTAAGGACAAGAGGCAGTGAATTTTGAATGCCATGCAGTTAGTCTCTAAATGAAAAAGGGAGACCAGAGCTATACTGTCAGTATGCTCCTGCTCCAGTCAGGGAAGTTACTTCTGATTCTTTTCTCAGATAGGCAACTGAGGGGAAATTGGGAATCACTTTCTGGCTCTGGCATAGCCACAGGTACTCACAATCTCTGTTGGCCAATTAGCCATGACATGGATGAGAAAGTGCAAGTAGATCCCAGGGGTGCAGGTCCCCACGGTGTTGGAATTTGCCTCTCACAGGAGCTGACTTCAAAAAAGTAATGGTTGTGTATGCCCCATGGTACTAGAAACCTTTAACATTTTTGGTGTATGGCATATGCTTGCTTTAATATAATTGAGTGGCCATTTTCTCTTTATGCAAAATTTAAAATAATATATTAACCACCTAATAATTTTAATAATTCTAGTTCTTTTTTTTAGAAAAAGATTTATTTATTTATTTCTCTCCCCTTCCACACCTCCACTCCAATTGTCTGTTCTCTGTGTCTTTTTGCTGCATCTTCTTTGTCCGCTTCTGTTGTTGTCAGTGGCATGGGAATCTGTGTTTCTTTTTGTTGCATCATCTTGTTGTGTCAGCTCTCTGTGTGTGCGACATCATTCCTGGGCAGGCTGTACTTTCTTTCACACTGGGTGGCTCTCCTTACGGGGTACACTCCTTGCGTGTGGGGCTCCCCTATGTGGGGCCACCCCTGCATGGCAGGGCACTCCTTGTGTGCATCAGCACTGCACATGGGCCAGCTCCACATGGGTCAAGGAGGTCCTGGGTTTGAACCGCAGACCTCCCATGTGGTAGATGGACACCCTAACCACTGGGCCAAGTCTGCCGCCTCCTTCTAGTTCTTATCATGTCTTCTTTGGGTTATTCCATATGCTTGAATTGTTTAGACCTTGATTCTCATACTAAGATACAAGAATTTTCATATACCCAGCCTTGGAAATAAAACCACTTGTTCCACGAAGATTGTATTACTTCATTTGGTTAGTACATTGAACTATAAATATAAAAGTATGGGTTATTGGGCAGTGGTGGGAAGAGTAGTCTTTGGCAGATGACAGGCCAGATTCAAATCCTAGCCCTACACTTCCTGGGTAACTTGAGTCAACTTACTCAAAATAGTATTCTAAACTTCAGTCTCTTGTTCAGTAAAACTAATGTGTAGGTGGGGGATAATACCTATCTTTCATTTTGTAAGAATTATGACCATGTAGTAGATTGTATGTTCTACTGCATAAACTATATTTAAGGTTTAGTAAATGGAAACTATTATTATAGGAAACATTAGCTTTGAACTTAGGAAAAAATATTCTCCTGAGATTGAAAATAAGTGAGTAAATCCAGTGTCTAGAATCCTGGCCAAGATTGACCAAAGTAAATTGTGAAGTCACTTGCCAAAGACGTTTCTTTCCAACCTCATTATTTCCCTATTTAAAATTCACTCTATAAAGAAAACATTCTAATATTGACTGAGGGTGAGGACAGCACAACTGTGATGAAAATGAGAGCCACTGATTGAAAATTTTGAATGGATTGTATAAAGCATGGGGCAGTATAACACAGGGAATCCTGTGGTAGAAGATGGACTGTGGTTAACAGAACAAATATGAGAACATTTTCTCATGAACATTAACAAATATATGATACTAATATGGTGTGTTAATAATTGGGTGGGCTGGGGGAAAAATATACCAAATGTAAGATATGGCTGTAATTAGTAGTAATATATTTTTCCCAGGGATTTATGGGCTCTTTAAGTGCTTTTTCCTTTCACAGATGTGTATCTGTGCATTTGGGGGGATGGATGCACACACAAATGTACATTCTATATCTATTTTCATGTTATGACTCTATAAAAATAAGGCTTACCCTTCCCTCTTAGAGAGGGCAGTATGCAAATATACTCTAATAATTGAGATCATTTTTAAAAATTTTATACAAATATATTTACATAGTTTTCTAAGGAATTATACATTGATTTAGTTTATACATTATTTCTAAGCAGAAAAATTCTCTCTACATATATATGTATATTTTACTACATTTTTGTGTTGTGTTGGTGAAGGTATATTGTATGGAATTCCTTACACGTGCATGTTTGTTTTGTAAGTTCATAATTTTTACTATATTCTTATTGTCCATCAATGTTCACATATGAATGATATGCTTCAATAAATGTTTCTGAAATTGACTCAAATGAAGATCACTGGCAGTGTGTTATAATAAGGGTTGGGTTTAAGGATGCAGAAGCATGAATCAGATCATCATTCCAGATTGCTATGTGAACTTAGGTAAATTACCTAAAACCTTTGAACCTCTGTTTCATCATGAATAAATAGGAAATATAACAATAATAACCATCTCACAATGCTGCTGTGAAGATTGACAATTTATACAGAAACAGTTTTATAATATTAAACAAATAACAGCTATTTTAATTGGAGGAAAAGAAGATTTACTCAGCCTGAAAATTACTGAGCTAATTAAGGTTTTAGCAAGGGTTCCTTAACATTTTAACATGAAACATACATTTAGGTACATGGAATAAAATGACAAAGGGGTGGCATTTGAAGTATCCATTGTCTTCACAATTTTGCCTACAGGGTCTTGAATTCCCAACACTCTCCACCACAGAAATCTCTTCATATCCTCTTTGCCATTCCTGCTTATTTTTTACTTTTTTCAATAACACTTCCTATAGGCTCTTTATTTTTATATTCATTTCTTCTCTTGTCTCTTCAGTCTTGCATGGAAAATAACTTGTCCGTGACACCAGTCAGCATTACTGAAAGTCTTGGAACAACTGATGAGATTTGATGCCTCCCTTTGCTCAGTTCTGCTGTAACGATTTTGCCTGTTCTTTAAGTACTTTACATCCGTGTTTGAGATTTTACATGTTCCTTGAAGTACATATGTTTGTGATCTCTTTATTTTCTCCAAGAATCATATAAGGGTAACCACTGCAAGACACCTTAGAAAAGAGACTAGAGATGTGAAGGGACATGGACAGGGACTTAGGTAATTAGTAAAAGGGCAGGATTGAGTTTACACCCCAATTCTCTGCCTTTTCCTAGTACCTTCCTCACATCCCCTTTCATATCCTTGTTCTTTAGGGTATAAATCAGAGGATTGAGCATGGGGGTATATATAGTACAAAAAGGGGCAACAAGCTTTCTTCATTCTGAGAATAACTCTCAATGGGTTGGAGATACTGTAGACAGCTGAACCATAAAAATGGGAAACCACCAATAGGTGAGATCCACGTGTCCCAAAAGCCTTTGTGCACCCAGCCATGCATTGACCTTTAACACTTGCTGAGCAGGTGTACATAGGAGCTTAGGATTAGTGCTGAAGAAAGCACCAAAGTAATAGCTTAGACCCCAAACCCCTTGGGCCACCTCCCTTGTGAGTTCTCACAAGCCAGTCTCAGGAGCACAGGCATCTCACAGAAGTGGTTCAGGTGATGAAAGGCCACAGAGGGACATGGCCATCAAAGACCAGACTATATCAGAGTGTTCATGAAACCTCCTGCCCAGGAGGTGACAGTGCCTTGCAGAGATGGGGGTGCATAATGGCCATGTATTGGAATTGTCAATAGACAGCAGAATAGTGGTCAAAGGCTGTCACCACTAGGGGCTCATACTCTGGAGCCCAGGGCAAGGGAGATGAAAAGCTGGGCCACATGCCCTGCATAGGTGATGGTCTGCTCTGGCCCATGAAGGTTGACTAGAAGCTGGGGTCTAGTGGTGGTGGTATAGCAGAAGTCCAGGACAGACAGGTAACAGAGGTGTGTGCAGCTGAAGGTTCAAGCAAAAGACAATAATAATGGTGATGTTGCCAAAGAGTGTTAGGGAGTAGAAAATCAAAATAAAAACAAAAAGGATGAACTTTAGTTGAGGCCAATCTGAGAGGCCCACCAAAATGAAGCCCTCTAGAAAACTGGTGTTGAACTTTCCTATATCCTTTCATTTGCACAATTAGCAGAAGACAGTTTAATGCTTTTTATGAAGAATATGAATTAATTCGTTATTTCATAGGACGGCCTTAATACTCCTAAGTCATTTGTTTTGTAAATTTCATGATTCACTTCCATTCTGTCCACTTTTCTCCTTTTCTTACTCTTCTCATATTTAGACTGGAGATCACTGGATTATGAATGATCTGGCCCTCATTCATACCCAGTCCTGCTGTCTGCTTATTTGGTGACTTCTGCCAAACCACTCCCTCTCATGGACCTGACGTTTCCTTATCTGAAAGTAGAGATGAAACATCGCCTCCCTCACAGCATTTGGTCAGGACCAAAAGCAGTAAGTGGGAACTGATTCTAGAGATCTAAGGTATAAAAATGTAACATTGTATTCTCTGTTGTTCTCTTTTACTTAATTTTATGTATCTTTGCTCTTCTAGGAATGGTGAGCTTCTCAGTGATGAGAACATAGTGAATATTAAAATAAATATTAGTGTCTTCCTTTATGGCACATAAGGTGCTAAATAGTTATTCATTCCTTTCATATAGTAGATGTTAAACCCATTTTGTTGAATGAATGAAGAGATGCTCCCTTAAAATCTCATGAAAACTCAGAACCAACAAGATATCTGCAGGTTCACAACAATATACATTGGCAAATTATGAAAGAGAGGAATGCATGAAAATTTGCATGCAATGGTATCTAGTTTTATTTACTATTATATCTCCATTTCCCATTGCACTGTTTGTTGAATGAAAGGCTCTCAATAAATATTGTTGAATGAATTAATGAATGCATTCCCAAAGCTAACATCATGCCTGATACACACATATCTTCCAGAAATTTTTGTTTCCTGTGCAAAATTAAAGAACACTTCTTCAATAATATTTCTCATTTTTAACTTAAATCTGCTCTATATTTTTATAGAGGGTTTTTATATTGACATAGAAATATTTTAATATATTTGCAATTGAACTAAAGGTTAGGACTGCAATTAATATGATCTGATGGTTCATTTTATGTGTCATTTTGACTGGGTTATTGTGTCTAGTATTTAGTGAAATATAGCCTAGATGTTGCTTTAAAGGTATTTCATAATTTACGTTAGCATCTACAATCAGTTGACTTTAAGTAAAGGGGATTACCCTCCATAGTGTGGGTGGGCCTCATCTAATCATGTGGTCACCTTTGGAGCAAAGTTCTAAGTGTACCAAGAAGAACTTCTGCATCAAACCTACATCAACTCCCCCTCATAATTTAAATCCTGCCAGCCTCCCATATGGTTTTCAGATTCTAAACTGTAATATTAATTTTCTGAGAATATCCCACCCTTCCAACCTGCACTACATATCTCAGATTGTGGGTGCCTTGCAACCACATAAGTCATTTCCTTAAAATAAATCATATATCCTATTGGTTCTATTTCTGTGGAGAACCGTGACTGATAAAGGCTATAAATGATAGAACCATAATCAAAAGGATCTCAACATGATGAGAAAGGAGACTTATTGGAAAGAGAAAATATATTAGGAAAATGGGATGAAGCTTCAAAACCTTAGAAATATAAAATGCAGGAGACCTAATTTGAAATATAAAATGGAGGAGACCTAATCTGAGAATCATTCATTATAAAGTAGAGAAACATGACTTAGGGATATATGACCAAAACCTCAACACAAGTCAAAAGTATGCACTTTGACTGCTGAATTTTCTCAGATACAAGCTCATGCAATGGGATGGATTCCATCCTCTTGTTTATTCCTTTTTTAAAAATATATTTTTTATTTATTTTTTTTAAATACTCAGATTGCTCAAAATATTACACACAAAAAAATAAGGAATCCCCATACACCCCACTCCCCACACCTGAACCCTTCCCCAAAGTAACAACTTCTTTCATTAGTGTGGTACATTCATTGCAATTGATGAACATATTTAAAGCATTGCCAGGAAGCATGGATTATAGTTTACATTGTAGTTTACACTCTCTCCCACTCAATTCTGTAGCTTGTGGCAGGATATATAATGGCCTGCAGCTGTCATTGCAATGTCATTCAGGACAATTGCCAGTCCTGAAAATGCCCCCATATTACACCTCTCTTTCCCTCACCCTGCCTTCAGCATCTCTGTGGCCACTGTCTCCACATCAATGATATAATTTCTTCCATTGCTAGAATCATAATAAGTCTATAGTAGAATGCTAGTAAGTCCTTATTTTGTTCCCCAATCCTGAAGATTCTGGGATGGTGATGGCCACTCCACCTCTAATTGAGGAGGGACCTCAATCTCATATGGCTGATGAATGAGACTCTCTCACTTGCAGTTGTAGACTCTCTTGGTTCCTTGGTATGGTGACTGTCCATTCTCACCTACTTGTTAATTGTCCTGGGTTAGTCCAATGAACAGTAAAGTATGTTTTGTAACTTTGCTGAGGCTCAGGGTCCAGCTGGCACATGGACAGTCCAGATTCAAGTCTCTTGGATGTACACCTACCACCTCCAGCATCAACTATAGGTCCAAATAGAAGGGATGAATAGGCATGTGTAGAGAAGTCCCAACTGAGTATACAACTGTTCCATTTGGGAACACATACTACAAAGAAGGGCTGACTGGCAAGGCTCCAAACTCCAGAGCTATCTGCCAAGACCATAGGACCTGGGTGTCTCCAGAGCCCTCAGGAGCCTTGCTAATTGGGGTAGTATCTATTTTGGCAGTCTGTGAGATCCTGCAGATACATGCATAAGTATTACCTCTGGGATGACCTCCTGACTCACTTTGATGTCTCTTAGCCATATAAACTCATTTCTCTTTATCTGTTCCCCCTTTTATTCAAGGTTTTTTTCCAGTTGCATTTCTAGTTGCTGCTTGGTAAAAATACTTTGGTGCCAAGGAGGCTCACCCCAGAAGCCATGTCCCAAACTGTGAGTAAGGTAATGTATTTATATGCTGAGTTTGGTTTAGAGAGAGGCCACATTTGAGAAACATGTAGACTCTTAGAATTTAACTCTTAGGCACCCTCCAGCACTAGGTTAAGTTGCAATTTCAAGAGCAAAGACTCATAAGCATAGTTGTCAATATCAAGGGTCCCATCAATTGACCATCCTTCTTCACTAGTCATTGCCCCTGCACTTGAGGGATTGTTGCTGTTCCATTAGAGAATGTGGCAGGACTGCCTAGGATGGAATTCAATCTTCTTTCAGTTATTGTGTGAATCTCTACCCACTGTGACAATGCCCCATTTACATTTGAACAAAGTTCATATCTGAGTCCAACTCCATCACACTCAGGAGCACAAATTCCAAAGTGGAGCCCAAAATCCAGAGCCATCTACCATGACCATAGAACCTGTGTGTCTCTGTAGCCCTCAGGAGCACCAGTACCTGGGTTGTTTCTACTTTGGCTATCTCTGGTATCCTGCTGAGATG
This sequence comes from Dasypus novemcinctus, assembly GCF_030445035.2. Classification (NCBI taxonomy): domain Eukaryota; kingdom Metazoa; phylum Chordata; class Mammalia; order Cingulata; family Dasypodidae; genus Dasypus; species Dasypus novemcinctus. Next base: position 18,406,754 of record NC_080700.1, read on the forward strand.
TGCATGAGTGCAACCCCTCTGATGCCCTTGCAACTCATTTTGAAGTGTCTTAGCCATATAAACACACTTGTCTTTACCATTCCCCCCTTTTGTTCAAGGTCTTTTTCTAGTTGCATCACCAGCTGGTGGTTGATAGTAATCCCTAGGTGTCAGGGAGGCTCATCCCTGAGAGTCATGTCCCATGCTGGGGGGAAGGTAATGCATTTACATGCTGCGTTAGACTTAGAGAGTGGCCACATTTGAGCAAAATGGAGGGCCTCAGGAGGTAACTCTTAAGCACCCTGCAGCTCTGGGCTTAGTTGAGATTTCAAGCACACAGGCTCATAAACATAGTCATCAGTATAAAGGGCCCATCTTTGGACCATCTATCTTCTCTGGTCTTTGTCCTTACACTTGGGGGATTGTTGCTGTTCCACTGTGGGATGTGACAGAGCTCCCCCAGCTAGGAACTCAGCACTCCCTCAGTTGTCATGTGTAACTCTACCTACTATGACAATGCCCAATGAATATCTGAACATTTTAATATACTCTATATACATGCCCTGGAGAACTTCCTTCCAACCATGCATCCCCCATGAATGACAACCCACACCAGTGCTCCTCCCCTACCATAGTTGAACCCCTCTGTGATCCAAAACTTCTTAAAAAATGAAGCCTAATGTATTGCCAAATTCAATTAGTAGGAAAATGTAATAATAATGCTAGGTTTAAAGAATAGAAATAGAATACATACTAATTTAGAAGAGCTAAAATAAAGTAGAAAATAAATTGGAGTATTAAAAAAGGGAAAATATCATAAAACTTTGTTTCTGATGTTTTGCCTTGCATCCCTGTAATAGGTGCTGCCCTGTATGTACAGTGGCAAGGCAATCTCTTCCTCTTCTTCCTCAGTGTCTACATTTTTTTGTTTTTAATTTTGTCTTCAAAAAAGTTTTAGATCACAGTAAAGTCACACATCCAATATAGGGGACTCCCATATACCCAATATCAAACCCTTTCCCCCCTTCCCCAGCCATGTTCTTTTTAGATATGCATGTTATATTTGCTACAACGGGGGACAGACATTGAAACATAGCTACTAACCATGGTTCCATTATGGTCTACATTATGGTTTATATTTTAAACTGTACATTTTTCTAAATATTTAGTTACATTATGGTTTGCATTATGGTTTACATTTTAGACTATACACTTTAATAAAATTTTGGTAATATTTAACATGGTCTATATATCCATCATTGCATGATCTTGTGGAACATTTCCATGCCCCCCAGTTACCCTCTCTTCCATCTCTTCTATTCCTCTTTCCCCCTCCCCTTGGGGCCCAGAGTGACAGCCAAGCCTCACTGCTTGAAGTACCTGATTCATGGATACTTGCAACAATGCTGAGGGCTTGACACACTAGTCTATATTCCCCAACTGGGAGCCATCCATGCTCTTGAGAGACACCCTTCCCTCAGTTTGAGGATATCAGACCTCCCCATAATGGGGTACAACATCTTCCCAGTTATTATATGGGTCTCCAGCCAATGATATAACACACTATGATAAGATAAGAACCTCACACACTCCCCAGAAGCCAGCCCCAGTTGCATCCTGTGCCAGATGCCCCCCATCAACCACTTAAACAAGTTATACATCCTTACTATATTTTCTAAAGAGTTTTCTCAACATTATAGTTTCAACTATGTACCTGACAATCTCCCATCTTCACCTGCTCCCCAAAAACCATCCCCCAAATTCCCTGGACCATCTGACCCATCATCCCAACCCTAGCCTCCTTCAAGCCTGCCATTCCCCACCCAAGAGTATACTTATGCCCCCATCTTATCCCTTCACTGCACAACTACTTACCTCCTTCACCCATGTAGGCATCAGCTCAAAACCTTCCTTTCCCCCCCCCCCCAAATTTCCTTTAAGCTTATCATCCAGTCTCTAGCTCTCTGAGTCTGCTTGATTTGCTTAATTCATATCAGTGAATTCATGCAGTATTTTCCTTCAATGCCTGGCTTGCTTCACTCAACATAAGGTCTTCAAGATTAATCCATGTTCTTCCATGTGTTAGTACTCTATTCCTTCTTACAGCTGAGTAGTACTCTACTGAATGTATATACCACATTTTAAAAATCCATTTATCTGTTGATGAGTATTTGGGTTGTTTCCAACTTTTGGCAATAGTGAATAATGTTGCTATGAACATTGGTGTGCATATATTTGTTCGTGTTGTTGCTTTCCATTCTTCTGTATATATACTGAGCAGTAGAATTTCTGGATCATATGTCAGATCTATAGTTAGTTTTTTGAGGAATCACCAAATTGTTCTCTACAGTGGCTGGACCATTCTACATTCCCACCAGTAGTGGATGAAGTTTCCTATTCCTCTACATCCTCTCCAACACAGGTAGGCCTCTTTTTTTAATGGCCAGAGTCTAATGGTGTATAATGACATTTTTTAAAAGAGATTTTAAAATTTTCTCTCCCCTTCCCCCACCCCCAGTTGTCTGCTCTCTGTGTTCATTCGTTGTGTGTTCTTCTTTGACCGCTTCTATCCTTATCAGCAGCACCGGGAATCTGTGGGTTTTTTTGTTGTGTCATCTTGTTGTGTCAACTCTCTGTGTGTGTGGCTTCACTCCTGACAGGCTGACTTTTCTTTCACACTGGGTAGCTCTCCTTATGGAGCTAACTCCCCACGTGTGAGGCTCCCCTATGTGGGGGACATGCCTGCATGGCACGGCACCCCCTGCATGCATCAGCTCTGCACATGGGTCAGCTCCACATGGGTCAAGGAGGCCCAGGGTCTGAACCACAGACCTCCCATGTGGCAGGTGGATGCCCCATCCATTGGGCCAAGTCCACTTCCCTATAATGACATATTGTTGTAGCTTGAATTGCATTTCCCTAAGAGCTAGTGATGTTAAGCATCTTTTCATGTGCTTTTTTTTGGTCTTTATTAAATTTTAATATCACATTCAAAAAATATGAGGTCCCCATATACCCCCACCCCCCTCATCCCACTCCTCCCCCCTTAAAAACAATCTCCTCTATCATCATGAGACATTCGTTGCATTTGGTGAATACATCTCTGAGCACCGCTGCACATCATGGTCAATGGTCCACATCACACTCTCCCACGTTCCACCCAGTGGGCCATGGGAGGACATACAATGTCCGGTAACTGTCCCTGCAACATCACCCAGGACAACTCCAAGTCCCAAAAATGCCTCCACATCTCATCCCTTCCTCTTTCCATGTGCTTTTAAACCATTTGTATTTCTTCTTTGGAGAGTGTCTGTTCAAATTACTTGCTCATTTGTTAAATGGGTTGTCTTTATTTTTGAGACATACGATTTCTTTATATATGCTGGATATTTGGCCCCTATCAGATATATGATGGCCAAATATTTTCTCTCATTGTATATGCCATCTTTTCACTTTCTTGACAAACTCTTACAATGTGCAAAAGGTTTTAATTTTGAGGAGGTCCCATTTTTGTATTTTTTTCTTTTGCTGCTCACACTTTGGGTGTGAAATTCATGAAAACATTTCCTGTTACAAGGTCCTGCAGATTCTTCCCTACATTATTTTCCAAGGTCTTTATGGTCTTGGCTCTTACATTTAGATTTTTGTTGCATCTTGAGTTGATTTTTGTATGATGTTAGAGATGTTGTTCTTCTCTCATTCTTTTGGATATGAATATCCTGTTCTCTCAGAACCATTTGTTGAAGAGGCCGTTCTCTCTGAGTTGATTGGGCTAGGTGGCCTTGTTGAATATCATATGACTGTATATGTAAGGACCTATATCAGAACTCAGTTTGGTTCCATTCATTGGTATAACTATCTTGTGCCAATACCATGCAGTTTTGACCATTGCAGCTTTCTAGCATATTTTAAGTCAGGTAGTGTGATTCCTCCAATTTCATTTTCCTTTTTCAATATGTATTTGGCTATTCGGGGTCTCTTGCCCTTCCAAATAAATTTTACAGTTAGTTTTTCCAATTCAGTAAAAATGCTGTGTTTATATTTTTTGGGATAGCATTAAATCTGTAGATCAATTTGGGTAGGATAGATGTCTTAATGACATTTAGTTTTCCCATCCATGTACAGGGAATATTCTTCCATTTATTTAAATCTTTAATTTCCTTTAACAATGTTCTATAGTTTTCTGTGTAAATTGTTTACATCTTTAGTTAAATTTTTCCTAGGTATTTGATTCTTTTAGTTGCTATTGTAAATGGAAATTTTTTCTTGATTTCCTACCATGAAAATATAGGTGATTCCATATACCCCTTTTCACAATTTTTCTTATTAATAACATCGCACATTTCTGTGGTACAGTTGCTACAATTGAACAAATGTGAAAGCATTGTGACTAATCATGGTTTACCCTTTGCACTGTACAGTTTGTAGAGTTTTACAAAATGTATAACAACCTGCATATATTATTGCAATATCATGCTGAGCAATTCCAATGCCCTAAAAATGCCCTTTATTCCACTTATTCTTCCCTAATCCTCCCCTCAGAACCTCTAGTAGCCACTATCTTTATATGCAGCCCAGTGGTCTTAAGAACCTAATGTAAGGGGGAAATGGAAAGGAGAAATGAGATTATAAGGCTGTGAGTCTCTAAAAAAGAGTCTGGAGGTTGTCAGAAGGAATAGCCCTATGTACAACTGAACAGAGTCTAAGAGACAGATAAGGTAGATACAACCCCAGGTATTGGTTCTTTTGAGGGATAAAGAGACCCACGGGTTCTATGGTCATGGCAGAAGGGGTTCACTGCCATGACAGATGGCCCTTCTTTGGAGCTGGTGTCTCTGCCTGATGGAAATGGACTCAGAGGGGATCTCTTTTCACAAGACTTGCATGCTACTTTATTGGAATTGTAGATGGTGCTGGGTTTAAGATATATGTAGGGGATTTGAATCTCTGGACTGATAATATGACACCCAGGCCCAAAGCCTCAACAGACTTCAGCTCCTACACTTTGACTTATTGGACTTACTCCACTCAGCTAACATGGAGTTGAAGAAGGTCAACCACCACAACATGGAGCCTAAAGTGTCTACAACTAGAAGCGGGAAGAGTGCATCCAGTACCCATGTGGAATCTAAGCCCTCACTTGACATAGGTGTGCAATGGACACAACCAATCCAATGTCCACAGAGAAAATGTGGAATGGGTGTGGGAACGGTAGCCATGGGGGCTGCTGGGTGTGGGGAACGGGAGGAAGAGATGAGATGTGGAGGCATTTTCGGGACGTGGAGTTGTCCTGGATAGTGCTTCACGGACAATTACGGGACACTGTAGATCCCCCCAGGGCCCACTGGATGGAACGTGAGAGAGTCTGGGCTATGATGTGGACCATTGACTATGGGGTGCAGTGATGCTCAGAGATGAACTTACCAGGTGCAATGGATGTATCACGATGATGGGAGAGAGTGTTGCTGTGGGGGGAGTGGGGGGCGGGGGCGGTGGGGTTGAATGGGACCTCATATATATTTTTTAATGTAATTAAAAAAATAAATATTAAAAAAAAAGAGAAGAGAATAGGAAGGAAAGTCTAGAAGATTTTGGGCACTATATTAAATTTAGAAGCAACATCTGAGGTCTTTACCTAATTCACAGACCTACTCTGCACCAAGATCCATGGTGGCTTCACAGCTCCTATTTAAAGTCTCTTGGGTGAGAAGCCTATTATCTCCCAGGCAGTCACTTTTCATCAGACTTTTCTTACCTTTGAAAGTTGTTCCTTACAGCAAGCCAAATTAAGTCCCCAACAAGCTTCAGTGTATCAGTACATGTTCTTATCTTTGGAATCTCAAGGAAAAATGAAAACCCCTCAAATATTGAGGTCACAATTGACTTGAATGTCAGTGAATCACATTCTTCAAGTTCCTTCATAATATTTTAACATGATAAATGATGTTGAATGGCTGCTTATATTTTTTAAAAATTTGCTTCCCCTTGCAGCTTGCTTGCTGTCTGCTCTCTGTGTCCATTCGCTGTATGTTCTTCTCTGTCTGCTTGTCTCCCTTTGTTCTGTCACCTTGCTGCACCAGCTCTCCATGACCACAGGCCATCAGCTCCCTGTGGGCATAGGCCAGCTTGCCTTCACATGGAGGCTCTGGGATGTGAACCTAGGGCCTTCTATATGGTAGATGGGAGCCCAATCAATTGAGCCACAGCCACATCCCCCTTTATACTTTTAATAGCACTTGGATTAAAAATATATTGGTAATAAGAACATTGATAAAATCACTAAAGCAAATTATTTTGGCTACCACAATCCCTCAAAATTCATTCAATGGAAATAGTCTTTTCCCTTCTTTGACTGGGATGAAACTTAAGCAGGCCTCACAACTTTTTTTTTCATATTGTGCCTGGGTAAATCCTTGAAGTTCAAGGCTATCACAAGATAGATGCACCTTACATTTGCTCTTCCAGCCCACCTTACCCCTAATATTAGGCAAAGGATCAAGTTCTTCAAGGGTCCCATGGATACTCTCCTCTCCCTTTTGAGGGAAATGAGACTCTCAGCACAGATTTCCCAAATACAGTTCTATTTATATATTTTTTCCCCAAGGACTATGGTCGTCTGTGCCTGGATGCAGGTGATTCTGGGGCTCTTTGCTTTTTTGTCACAAGACAATGCATGTCTTCTCTTTTTTCTTCCAGTTTCCATAGATTTCCAGCATGTTGCTCTACCAATGGTTATCTCTTTGTCTGAACTCCATTCTGCTTATGAAGAACTCCAGAAATTCATATTAAAGTTGCCTTGTTCAGTAGGCCACACCTTGACTCAAGATACCTTCCAAAGACCCTATTTAAAATGGGTTCATACTCACAGGAATCAGATTAACATGAATAACATTTTTCCCTGGAGTACATAATTCATTCTACAACATCCAACCTTGCATCCTTCAGGGAAAAAAGGCTTGATAACAATTATTATTTTTAATTAATTTTATTTCATAGTTAAATGTCTAATAAGTAAAATTACTTATAATTTTCTTTACTTGTACAGATCTTCTTGGATTATGCTAGCTCTGTTAAATAATTTGAAAGTATAACCATCTCTATATTCCAGAATATTTTATATAAGAATATAATTAATTCCTCTTCAAACATTTAAAAATATGTTAGAGAAATCATCTATACCCCAGATATTTCTTAATTGGGGAATTTAATTATAGCTTCATTTTTAAAAAATAGCTTTAAGATTATTTATGTTTTCTATTTCTTCTAATGTGAAGTTTCATGTTTTTAGAACTTAGTCCATTTTATTGAGATTTTAAAACATATTTTTATAAAATTCTCCATAATACTCAACTATCTGTTAATTGTCCTCAGGAAACATAATGATTTATTTATTTAGTTTTCATTTTTTTCAGGTATCCTGTGATCAACACCATGTGAATAACAGAGGCAAGCTCCTTGGTATTAAGACACACACTGCCCAGTTACCTCCTTGACCTAGTCAATAGCCATTCAACTATCAGATAAAATATAGACAAATAAATTATCACAAGAGTGATCCCAGCTGATATCAGTGTGTCTGCTAAGCAAATCCCAAATTACTGACCCAAAGAAGGCCCAAATGATATGTGTGTGTGTGTGTGTATATATATATTTCCCTAAATTGCTACAGTTGAGGGCAGTTACTTAGCAAACCATAACTGGCTACTGATATTTGAGTACTAGAACTAACTAAAATATCATGAAAACTTGTATGGAATTTTGAGATGTATTGTAAAACATGTATTGAGAAAAGAGAATTATACATTCTTAATATATCTTAAACAGATTTTGTGTTTGTGCAGTGGAGGGCAGTGTTTAGGGAGAGACCGGAGTGTCCTGGGTGACCCAAGTGCACCTGGAAGACACAAGACTGGGAGGCTGGACCAGTGTGGGGCTGGTATAGGGGTTGGTGAGGTGCTGAAAGCACCAACATTTCCTTACAGATGCAGAAAAGGAGGCACAGAGATGTAAAGTGATTTATTTGTCCAAAGTTGGGTGGTGAGGAAGTAACTGAGAGGGAGCACAATTTGTACAGTCATTCTGGCTCCAAAGCTCAGCAGTGTTGGTTAGTGACAAACAACCCAGGCTCTGGGACTCCATCACCTGTGTTCAAAGTCAAGCTCTACCACTCAGTAGCAGTGTGGCCTTGGGTAAGATATTCACATCCACCTAACTCAGATTCATCATGTGCAAAACTGGAGAAGTATTCTAACCAAATATGAAGCTTGAATGAAGGTGATGATGGTGCCTCTTCTGTGGTCATCCAGGCCATTGAGTGTTGGCTGCTGGACTGGTCCTGCATACAGGAGCACATCAAGATGCCTGTGAAGCACTTAGTGCGGTGTGCACTCCAGACTGGACCATCAGGTCATCCTCAGGCATACCTTGTTCTCATTCTCTTTAATACTTTGTATTCTATCCTTCAAATGCTGTCCTTCTAAGCGACAGAAATGTAGGAGACACAGAGACAGAGAAGAGATGTAGACATCATCCCCACAGGCAGACAAGGGAGCTGTAGCTGAGAGAGTTGGAGTGGCTGACCTCAGGTCGGGGGTACCACTGGCTTTTTAAAAAAAGATTTATTTATTTATTTCTCTCCCCTTACCCCCCCACCCCGGTTGTCTGTGCCTTCTTTGTCTGCTTCTGTTGTTGTCAGTGGCTTGGGAATCTGTGTTTCTTTTTGTTGCATCATCTTGTTGTGTCAGCTCTCTGTGTGTGTGGGATCATTCCTGGGCAGGCTGCACTTTTTTCATGCTGGGCGGCTCTCCTTAAGGGGTGCACCCCTTGTGTGTGGGGCTTCCCTATGTGGGTGGTACCCCTGCATGGCAGGGCACTCCTTGTGCATATCAGCACTGCACATGGGCCAGCTCCACACGGGTCAAGGAAGCCTGGGGTTTGAACCACAGACCTCCCATGTGGTAGATGGATGTCCTAACCACTGGGCCAAGTCCGCCACCACCACTGGCTTTCAAAACCCAGTTCTCTTCAACTTTTCTTCCCTCCAACTTTGTAATCACTTCATTACACCTCTGCCTCAGAAATTGTTCTTTCCTCAACATTCTGAAGTCTCAGTCTTTCCAGTTCACTCAAGGAAGTCCATGGCTTGTGGACATTTGCTCAGTGTCACATGTATACATGTCATGCAGTCAGGTACTTTTGCACTGGGTCATAAGCTGTGTCACCACAGGCAAGTCACAGGTACTCTTTAGGCCTCAATTTTGTCATTTGTTAACCATTTTTATGGGAGAAAATATTTTTTAAATTTTTAAAATTTTTTTATTTTTAAAGAAGCTTTAGATTGAATAAATGTTACATCAAAAATATAGTGGATTCCCATATATCCCACACCCTTCCCCTCATACACTTTCCCCCATTAACAACATCTTTCATTAGTGTGGTACATTTATTACAATTATGAACACATTTTCAAGTATTGCTACTGGATCAATTTGATACTTATGAATTCCAAAAATAGATATTGGATTATGTTTGTAAACTGGTCTGTTCCTCTGGGCATCTGAGATTATATTGGATTTAGATGTTTCAATTTTAGTTGATTAAATAACAGTGAAGGCTTTGATTGGATCATGCCTGTAATCCCCTGGGTGGGCAGTGAGTCACAGAGAAACCATACTGCAGAGAAGGAAGGTGAGCATTTTGATCCTGGAACCCAGAAAATAAACACAAAGATAAGCAGATAATTGAGGAAAGATAGAAGGCTTCATTAGACATGGCAGAGGCCCTGGGAAGAGATGAGCCATTTGCCTGATAGTCTACAGCTGGCCTTACAGAGAGAGCAACCAAATGAGGTTAGAGAGAAACAATCTCTTTGAAGAGAGGGACCCAAGAAGCATGAACCTTGCAGTCTTCAGCACCCATCTTGCTCCAACACATGGCAACAGATTTTTGTGAGGGAAGTAACTTATGACTTATGGCCTGGTAACTGTAAACTTCTACCCCAAATAAATATTCTCCATAAAACCCAACAGATTTCTGTTTTTTGCATCAGCACCCCTTTGGCTGACTCATACAACTACTAACCATGGACTATAGTTTACATTATAGTTTATACTATGTCCCACAAAAATTTGTAGGGACAACATACATAATGTCTTGTATCAGTCATTACAATGCCTTGCAGGACAATTCCAATGTCCCCAAAATTTCCAATGTTCTTATATCTCCCTCCTTTAAGAACTTCTGGTGGCCACAGGGTTTTCATCATAACTGAAAGGAAAACTCATAATGTTCAGAAGCTGAGGTCATGCTGAAGAAGGAGGATGCCCTATGTTCTTTGCAGAAGGTACCCAATAAGTTGGCTTCAGCCTTGACTTCCATAATGAAGAGTACATCTGCAGAAGGAAATGTGATGGTATTACACCATATATCTGTAGAGGATCTGAGAGAAATGAACCACTGCTGGTGGCTCAGGTTATTGTCACCATGGAAACCCTGGCTGGTATCAGTGTTGGGTACTCTAGGAACACTGGTCAGTGGGCTGTGCTGAAGTTTCTTGCTACCCCTTGAGCTCCTTCTATTGCCAGAAGCTTCAAACCTGGAACCTTCATTAAACAAATCAAAACAATCTCCTAGGAGTTGTGTCTGTTGGTGATAACTCATCAGACTGAGCACCTGCCTCTCATGAAGCCTTCTTATGCTCATCTGCTAAATATTGCTCCAGATAACACAGATTCTCCTCAGTTCTGAGTAGACATCACCATTCCATGGCAAAGGAAGGCAGCCCACTTCCAGTCTGATGTGGAGGAGGAGTGCTGGATGATGAAGCTCTGTGATACTTGGCACCATTTCCCCACTTCCAGTCTGATGTGGAGGAGGAGTGCTGGATGATGAAGCTCTGTGATACTTGGCACCATTTCCACATCAACACCAATGGTGTCATGCCTGGCCTTACCTCTGGGTATCTAGAGCAAAGCAGTCAATTCCTGATTTCAGAGTTTCAAAAGACAGGCACACTCTCTCATTAGGGTCTAATGCAGCAATATCCATTTACCATCCTAAAATCCTAGGATCATTAAAAATTATGCTAAATCTATTCTGCTTGTGCCCTCTAAATGGAACAATAAATCCTGGGGGATACCATATCTGTTTACAACACTGTTGATTAAATATTTTAAGCCCACTGTTGAGAGCTACTGCTCAGAAAATAGATTCATTTCCAAATATGACTGACCATTGACAATGCATCTCATCACCCAAGAACACTAATATATATCTACAATGAGATGAATGTTGTTTTCATGCCTGCTGATAGCAAACATTTTGTAGCTCATGGATCAAGGACTTATTTTGGCTTTCAAATTTTATTATGTAAGAAATGCATTTTGTAAGACTATGGCGGCCATAGATAGGGCATCCTCTGATGGATAAAGAAAATAATAAGTGAGAAAGAAATTGAACATCGAGTAAATTCATCAACATATGAACTGATGCATAGACTTCAGTAAAAAATTACAAGTCATACTAGGATACAGGAAGAGAAGGCCCAACTAAAGGAAACAAACAAATATACTGAAGAGATACAGGATTTAAGACAATTAATCAATAATAATCATACAAAACTTCTAAATCAATTTAAAGTTTTCCAGAAAATATGACTAAAAAATAAACACTATTAAGTAGACACTGGGTGAGCATAAAAAACAATTTGAAAGTCTGCAGAGAAAAGTAACAGACTGTATGGAAATGACACCATGGATGAGATTAAAAATACATAAAAGGGAGTGGGTGTTGCTCAAGCAGTTGAGCCCCAGTTTCCCACGTGAGACATACCAGTTTTGGTTCCCAGTGCCTCCCTAAAAACAAAATAAACAAACGACAAACAGAAAAATGAAAAGCAAGCAGAGGGGAGCTGATGTTAAGCTCCAGCTTCCCACATGTGAGGTCCTGGGTTCAATCTCTGACCCCAGTACCTAAAAAATAATTAGTGGCATATAAGAACTGATTTGAAATGCTTGAACACAGATTTAATGATATCAAAGACAGAACATCAGAAATGGAAAAGGCAGGAGAACAGAGAGAGAAGAAATTGAAAAAAATGGAACAGGGTCTCAGGGATAGAATGACAACATGAAATGCACAAAGATGCATTATGAGTATCCCAGAAAGAGAAGAGAATAGAAAAGGGGCAGAAGGAATGCACGAGGAAATAATGACCAAAAGCTACCCAAATCTTATGAAAAATAAAATATCAATATCTGAGGACAATGCACCCCAAAAGGAATAAATCCAAATAGACCAACACTGAGTCACCTGTAATTCAGAATGAAAAATATACGAGATAAGAGGATTCTGAAAGTAACAGGAGAAAAGTAAAACCTCACACACAAGGGAAGCTATAAGAATAAGTGCCAACCTTTCATGAGAAACCATGGAGACAGGAAGAAATTGTTATATTTTGAAAGAGATTAACTGCCATCCAGGAATTCTATATCTGTCAAAGCTGTCCTTGTCCTTCAAAAATGATGGCAAGAAGTCTTGAAGCCAAACTCAGCATGTAAATGCAATGCCTTCCCCCCAGCGTGGGACATGACACCCAGGGATGAGCCTCCCTGGCACCGAGAGATCACTACCAAGTACCAGCTGAAGATGCAACTAGAAAATGACCTTGAACTAAAGGTTCAACATGGACCAGCAGAATATCCCTGTTTACATATAATAACAGGAGTTAAAAATGCTGTTTGACCTAAAGTAAGGGGGAAATGGAAAGGACAAATGAGTTTATATGGCTATGAGTCTCTAAAAAAGAGTCTGGAGGTTGTCAGAAGGATTGCCCTTATGCACACCTGAGCAGAGTCTCAGAGACAGATAAAGTAGATACAACCCCAGGTATTGGTCCTTTTGAGGGCTAAAGAGACCCACAGGTTCTATGGTCATGGCAGATGGGGTTCACTGCCATGTCAGTTGGCCCTTCTTTGGAGCTGGTGTTTCTGTGTGATGGAGCTGGACTCAGATGGGATCTCTTTTCACAAGCCTTTCATGCTACTTTACTGGAATTGTAGTTGATGCTGGGGCTTAAGATATATCTAGGGGATTTGAATCTCTGGACTGAAAATATGAAAGCCAGGCCCTGACCTCAACAGACTTCAGCTCCTACACTCTGGTTTATTGGACTTACTCCACTCAGCTAACATGGAGTTGAAGAATGTCAACCACCACACCATGGAGCCTAGAGTGCCTACAACTGAAAGCAGGAGGATTGCATCCAGTATCCATGTGGAATCTAAACCCCCTCAACATAGATGTGGAATGGACACAACCAAGCCAAGGTCCACAGGAAGGAGGAATACAGTAAGGATCAGAGTGGACTTAATGATATTCTATTCATGAACTATTGTGGTTAATAATTGAGAAAATGTGGCATTGATGTGGAAAAAGTGGTCATGGTGGCTGCTGGGTGCGGGGAAGGGGAGGAAGAGATGAGATGTGGAGGCATTCTCGGGCCTTGGAGTTGTCCTGGGTGGTGCCCCCGGGACAATTGCCAGAAGTTGTATGTCCTCCCATGGCCCACTGGATGGAACGTGGAAAGTGTGGGTTATGGTGTGGAACATGGGACATGGGGTGCAGCGATGCCCGGAGATGTACTCACCAGACGTAATGGATGTGGCATGAAGATGGGGGAGAGTGTTATTGTGGGGGGAGTGGTGGGGTGGAGGCGGAGGGGGCGAATGAGGTCCTCATTTTTTAAAATGTAATATCTTTTTAAAAAAATGAATAAATTGAGTAGAATTTGGAAAAAAAACTGATGGCAAGAAGGTCAACCACCACACCAGAGACCCAAGAATTCCTGCAACTGAAAGCAGGAGAATTGCCTCCAGCATCCATGTGGAATCAAAGATCCCTCTTGATATAGATTTGGAGTGGACACAAACATTCCAGGGCCCACAAGATGGAGGAATAGAGTATGGGTTAGAGTGGACTTACTGATATTCTATTCATGAACTATTGTGATTAGTAATCACAGAAAATGTAGCAATGATTTGGAGAAAGTGGCCATGGTAGCTGCTGAGGGTAGGGAGTGGGAAGAAGAGATGTGATGTAGGGGCATTTTCAGGACTTGGAGTTGTCCTGGGTGGTACTGCAGGGACAGTTACTGGACATTGTGTGTCTGCCCATGGCCTACTGGGTGGACTGGGAGAGAGTGTAAACTATAATGTGGACCATGTGATGCAGCAGTGCTCAGAGATGTATTCACCAAGTGCAATGAATGTCCCATGACGATGGAGGAGGTTGTTATTATGGGAGGAGTGGGGTGATGGGGGTGGGGGATATATGGGGACCTCATATTTTTTTAATGTAACATTAAAAAATAAAGAAAGACAAAAAAAAAGTGATGGTGAATTCAAAGTCTTCACAGGAAAACAAAGACTGATAGAATACTACCAAAGGACCAGATTTAATGTGATACTAAAGGAAGTGTTGCAGACTGAAAGGAAGGAAAAAGCAATTATGAGAGACTTGGAAAACAGTGTTGAAATGATGGTTATTAGGAAGGGTAAATTAAAGGGTGAAAAGAAAATAGTAAAATATGACAACAGAAAGCCAAAGGACAAAACAGGTGAAGTAATGTCTTTACATTAATAATATTGAATGTTAATGTCTTGAAATACCTAATCAAAACACATAACCTGTACTAAAATATATGAGCTACTTATATATTGTCTACAAGAGACTCACCTCAGAAGTAAGGACACAACCAGGCTAAAAGTGAAAGGTTGGAGAAAAATATCCCACGCAAATAGTCAGAACTAAGCTGGATGCTAATACTGATGCTAATACTGAACAAAATATATTTTAAGTACACAACTATTATAAAGGACAAATTATGTGTGATTGCCCTATTATGTAAACTCATGGAAAAAACAATTAGAATATAAGTCACCAGAAAATAGAAAGAGGATAGAGAATGGAAGCCTGATGGTTAATCTGTGCAGAATTGTTTAAAAAGTTGTTTGTAAATTTTTGGAAATGAATGGAAATGGTGAAAACACATCATGTTGTGGCTAGCATAGCTATTATATGGGTATGGCACTGGTTAAAAGAGAAAGCCTAAGGACACTTATATTACTAGAAGAAAAGCTAAAAAATATAACATGGGAATATATAACATAGTGAAAGCTCATGTAAAATACAAATGTGGGTAATATTGTATCTGTAAGTCTATTTTTTTATAAAATATAAATGCAAATGTATTAGAAAGAAGGAGACAATAACAGTTATATATGTTAGGGGAACAGAGAGAGATTGAAAGTTGAGTTTTGTTTGGTTCTTTTTTATTGTTGTTATTATTACTGTAATAATGAAAAGCTCTGAAACAAATGAAGTGAAGAATGAACAACTGTGATTAGACTGAGTAACATTGAATGTAAATTTTGGATTGAATTATGCTTTATTAATATGTATCAATAATAGCAATTAGTGGGAGATGGATATGGCTCAATGGATAGAGCTTTCACTTACCATATAGTGCGGCGGCTTGCTCGGTCGGTAGAGGTGGGGTCTGGCTGTGGACGAGGGGTCGGTCCTGCTTGGGACGAGGGGTCGGTCCCACTTGGGACGAGGGGTCGGTCCGGCAGCAGACGAGGGATCGGTCTCACAAGGGGTTGCGCGGTTCGGCTGACGGGGTCGCCCGGCGAAGCCAGCGACGAAGGGGTCGCCCGGAGAAGCAGGCGACGAACTGGGGACAAGGGAGGCCAGGCCCTTGTCGGGGGCTCTCAGGACTGGAGGGCGCACGGCAGAAGAACTACCGTGGAGACAAGGTAAACACGCAAGTCCACTTTACTGAGGGAGAGGCAACAGTTTTATAGGGGCTGGGGAAGGCTGATTGGTCGAAGCCACGCCCTGTTCTGATTGGTTGCCGGCGAAAGGTCAGTGGGCGGTACTGGACGGGGGAGGGGTGGTGGTTAGGGATTGGCTGTCGCTGTTGCTGGGGGAAGGGGCAGGGTTTAGGGATTGGTGGCTGCTGTTGCTGGGGTGGAGGGCAGACTTGAGTTTCCCACCCACGCCTGGCTATTGCTGCTGTCGGGGGAAGGGAAAAGGGCGGGCTGGATTTTTCCGCCCACACCTGGCTGTTGCTGCTGTCGGGGGAGGGGAAAAGGGCGGGCTGGATTTCTCCGCCCACGCCTGGCTGTTGCTGCTGTCGAGGGAGGGGAAAAGGGCAGACTGGAATTTTCTGCCCTGCGCCTGCGCAGGGAGAAGGAAGAAGAAGGGTGCCGCCCCACAAGGCATCGGGTGGCGCCATCTGGGAGGAGGGGTGGCCGCGGAAGCATGGCTGCCGAGAAGAGGAGACCCGAGGGCACTCTGCGCCCATGCCGAGCTTCCTTCAGGGGTGGCGGTGGGCCCGACCAACCACCCTATTATGGGGGCAGCGGAATTAGGCCTACCGCGGCTGCTCCCCTGCCAGGCCAGCAAACCACACTTCAGCCCGAGGGGTGACCGCATTTCCCCCTTCTTTTCAAATAAGGGCCAGGATGGCAGCAGCAACAAGTAGCCGAGGCCCAAGAGGCAGTAAGCAATGAGGGAAGCGGGGCTGAAGAGGGAGGTGAGTATGACGGGGATACAAATGTACAATTTGGGGGGCAGTATCTTGCCATTGCAAGCAAGGGTGGCCAATGTCCAATTCTTGTTGATCTCGGTGGCTATAAGGTCCATCTGCTTGTTAAAAGTCCAGGATGACAGCGCGTTACAGGTAGTTGATCTCTTCTTGGCGGCGAAGAGCGGTAGAGGCAGACTGTGTGATGGTCTGGAGGATCGCAGCGATGAGGACAAGTCGCGTCAGGGCACCAGCGATGGTGGTGGCGGCAGCGTCGGGAGTGGTGGAGACGTAGGCGAGGACAATAAGAAGGCCAAAGTCTTCATGGGCGCGAGAGAGGCCGATGTTAATGGGGCGGGCCGACATGGGGCGGCCCAATCTGCAACGCAGTAGGGGTTCAAGCGAAAAAAGGAGGGGGGCGGGGGACGAGAAAGGACGCTTTGGATGGCTGAGAAGAGGAGTGAGGTCGAGACAGGAGGAAGCTCCACAGAAGTATGGGGAGCTGTTAAAAGCAGAAACGTTATTAGATGCTAGAAAGCAGGCCGCAGGCCGGGGAAAGCAGGTTGCGGGCTGTTTCGCGGGGCTGGAGCTGCTTGAGAGCGATGGCGGCATGGGGGGCCGTGGTTACAATCTTCTGGGGTGGTAGTGGCTAGACAGATGGCGGAAAATATTATCAAGAAAGCAAAGGTTATGAGGAAGAAATAGAGTATTAAAGGCTGTGGGGGAAGTGAGAAGATCATTTAGAGGATAGGGTTGAGAATGGTATGTTTAAGACAGAAACTTTGTGGTTTGTAGGAGACTGCTTTATAAACGAAGGAGAATGAGGGCAGTAAATATAGTAACGATAGATAGGAAGATGACAGTGAGGAGGAGTCTTTGTTTAAGGTTCCAATCGTCCGGCGCAACAGTGGCTAGGCCGATAGCGAGGGGTGTTGCTAAGTAGACAATGGCTGCAAAGACAAAATCATCTTCTGTTTCCTCAAAAATAACTTTTCTTTAAATACTTAGTAGCATGCAATATTAGAAACCGTTTCCTAAAAGCAAGTTGGTAGGGGAGCTTGGTTGCTGTTAATCTTTCCTGTTATAAAATTACCTTTTATTATTATTATCATCAATTCAGTTTTATATATATATATTTAAGAATGACCTTTTGGAATTAGCCATTTAATACCTTAATGTAAGCTATTGAAGATAAATTTTATCTTTACAGAACACATTCCCTTACGTAAAGTTATCACAATACCTTTTACACTTGCCGCATGCAAATTAAATTTCAAGAGTTTATGAAAAATTAGCCATCTTACTTTAGGACAAAATACGTCTTTTTGCAAAACTTATTACATTTCCGTTAGCATTTTTACAAACTTTTAACCTTTTTAATATTCATATAAGTTTTACATTCTTCATATTATCCTGTGAAGAAAAATAAGTTATTCATTTTAATCTAGGCAAGAACAACTTTTTATGAAGACGTACAGTTAATTTTGTTAATTAAGACTTACAATTTTTTTAATTGTAGATATCTTATTAACATTTAAACTTATGTATTAATATAATAAACTTAAGTATTAATATAAGCGCTTATTTAATTTTTGGCCATTTGAATAGAGCTCTTTTAAAGATTTCTAGTAATTTATATTTACCATCCGGAGGTATCACAATATACGTTGACATTGAACGAACAGACAGACAAACACAGAACAATTACAACACATTAACAGAAATATATAATTTATTTACAGTTGACTCATAATTCTTACTTTCTTGGTATAGCTGCTTTTAAATCCTTTTTTATATAGCATATCATAGATTATACCCTTCAAGATTTCTTCTGGACTTCATGTTGCCTGTAATAAGCCAGGAGGGAATCTTTTACCTTCCTGCTCCACAGCAAAAGTGACCCTATTTATAAGGCGAGTATAGGTGTCCGGGTCCCAAAGCTGACACGTGGTAAGCCACAGATTAAAGGGGAGAAGAAGGTCCCAATATACTTGAAACTGTTTGAAAGAGATCTTACACCGGTGAGTGTCTAGGAGACCGGCGAGAGTCCGAACTTGTGGGGCTTGCTTAGCAGATAGGATGTTACCCATTGCTAATGGCCTTTTGGAGCCGATAAGAAAAGGGGCCCTTACCTTGAGAGCGCGGCGATGGGAGCCGAGGTGCGCGGTGAGACGAAGGGTCGGAGCCGGTGGGGCTCCGATGGTGGTCGCGGGCCAAGAGAAGGCCCCGACGAGGGGAGGGCGGGACGACGAGCAGTGGAGCAAGGCAAAGGGGAGCAAGCGCGGAGGGGAGGAGGCAGAGGTGAAGGCAGGAGAGGAGGTGCTCAGGCACGCGCTCCTGAGAGTTTTATTGGTGCCTCAATCATAGCGGGTCGGTATAAGCCCCCGACATGGAAGGAGAAAGCCATCCAGCGATTCTCCCAGACCGCCGTGGATCATATGAGGTCACCAAGGTTCAGGAGCAGCAATGCAGAGCGAAAAGATAGGGGTGAGAAGAGAGGAGGGCGTAGGGCTGTGGTAGGGTTACTTCAGACGTGCAAGCACGTGCTCCCGAGAAATCCAAGGCTCCTCTTAATCATAGCAGGTCAGTATAAGCCCCCGACATGGAAGGAGAAAGCCATCCAGCGATTCTCCCAGACCGCTATGGATCATATGAGGTAGCCAAGGCTCAGGTAGCAGCAATGTTGCACGAGAGAAGTCCCAAGGTGAGAAGAGAGGAGGGGGTAGGGCTGTGGTAGGATTACTTCAGACGTGCAAGCGCGCGCTCCCGAGAAATCCAAGGCTCCTCTTAATCATAGCGGGTCGGTATAAGCCCCCGACATGGAAGGAGAAAGCCATCCAGCGATTCTCCCAGACCGCCGTGGATCATATGAGGTAGCCAAGGCTCAGGTAGCAGCAATGTTGCACGAGAGAAGCCCCACGGTGAGAAGAAAGGAGGGGGGGGGCCGCCA
Source organism: Dasypus novemcinctus (assembly GCF_030445035.2). Classification (NCBI taxonomy): domain Eukaryota; kingdom Metazoa; phylum Chordata; class Mammalia; order Cingulata; family Dasypodidae; genus Dasypus; species Dasypus novemcinctus. Next base: position 18,426,271 of record NC_080700.1, read on the forward strand.
GGTTATGGAGTGAGGCTGTGGTGGAGTTGCCTTGCCCCACGTTGTGCTGTGGTGGGGTTGCCTTGCCCCACGTTGGGCGCCAGCTGCGGCGGCTTGCTCGGTCGGTAGAGGTGGGGTCTGGCTGCGGACGAGGGGTCGGTCCTGCTTGGGACGAGGGGTCGGTCCCACTTGGGATGAGGGGTCGGTCCGGCAGCAGACGAGGGATCGGTCTCACAAGGGGTTGCGCGGTTCGGCTGACGGGGTCGCCCGGCGAAGCCGGCGACGAAGGGGTCGCCCGGAGAAGCAGGCGACGAACTGGGGACAAGGGAGGCCAGGCCCTTGTCGGGGGCTCTCAGGACTGGAGGGCGCACGGCAGAAGAACTACCGTGGAGACAAGGTAAACACGCAAGTCCACTTTACTGAGGGAGAGGCAACAGTTTTATAGGGGCTGGGGAAGGCTGATTGGTCGAAGCCACGCCCTGTTCTGATTGGTTGCCGGCGAAAGGTCAGTGGGCGGTACTGGACGGGGGAGGGGTGGTGGTTAGGGATTGGCTGTCGCTGTTGCTGGGGGAAGGGGCAGGGTTTAGGGATTGGTGGCTGCTGTTGCTGGGGTGGAGGGCAGACTTGAGTTTCCCGCCCACGCCTGGCTATTGCTGCTGTTGGGGGAAGGGAAAAGGGCGGGCTGGATTTTTCTGCCCACACCTGGCTGTTGCTGCTGTCGGGGGAGGGCAAAAGGGCGGGCTGGATTTCTCCGCCCACGCCTGGCTATTGCTGCTGTCGGGGGAGGGGAAAAGGGCAGACTGGAATTTTCTGCCCTGCGCCTGCGCAGGGAGAAGGAAGAAGAAGGGTGCCGCCCCACAAGGCATCGGGTGGTGCCATCTGGGAGGAGGGGTGGCCGCGGAAGCATGGCTGCCGAGAAGGGGAGACCCAAGGGCACTCTGCGCCCATGCCGAGCTTCCTTCAGGGGTGGCGGTGGGCCCGACCAACCACCCTATTATGGGGGCAGCGGAATTAGGCCTACCGCGGCTGCTCCCCTGCCAGGCCAGCAAACCACACTTCAGCCCGAGGGGTGACCGCAATATAGGAGGGCCAGTGTTTGATACCCAAGGTTGCCCCCCACACAACGAGTGCCTCCTGATACAGGAGGGCAGCATGCCCAGGAGTGGTGTCTCCCACATGGAGAGCTGATGCAGCAAGATGATGCAACAAAAAAAAAAGAGACACAGAGAAGAGACAATATGAAATGCAATGAACTAATGAACTAGGAAGCTGAGGTGACCCAAGGGAATGATCACCTCTCTCCCACATCAGAAGGTCTCAGGATGGGTTCTCAGAGTCACCTAATGAGAATACAACAGACATAGAACACACAGCAAATGGACACAAAGAGCAGACAATGGCGGGGGGTGGGTAGAAATAAAAAAAAAATAGTAATTAGTTAAAGCACTGATATCACTTGCAAAAGAGAAAAAAGGCAGATAAAACTCCCATATCATTATAGTGTCATTAAATGTAAACAGATGAACCTGTCTAGTCAAAAGGCAGAGATTGGCAAAATCAATTAAAATAGCATGACCCTAATATATACTCTGCGCGAGAGACTCACATTAAATTCAAAGACACAACTAGCTTGAGGATGATAGGATGAGGAAAATATACCATTCAAGTAGGAAAGAAAACAGACGCGAGATGGCTAAATTAATATCAGATAAAATAGACCTTCTGTCAAAACCAGTTAGAAAGGACAGAGATGGTCTTTATGTACAGAGATATTTGAAGGAAGAAATTGATGGTTCTACATTAGTAGTAGGAGACTTTAAAACACCATTCTCAATTATTGATAGTACATATAATTAGAAGATCAATAAAAAAAGTACAGGGATTGAAGGATATTCTAAACAAATTAGCTCTAACAGATACATATAGAACACTTCATCCAAGAAAAAGAGAACACAAAATTATTCTCGACTATACATAGATCATACTCTAGGATAGACCATATGTTAGATCACAAAGCAAATCTCAATAAATTAAAAAATATTGAAAATATACAGTATTTATTTTCTGCCTACAATGAAATGAAGCTATAATAGAAATCATCAACAGAGGAGGAAGTGGAACATTTTAAATGTGTGTAAATTAAATAACATATTGTTAAACAATGGGCTAAACAGATAATCAGAAGCAAAATTAGGAAATATTGAGGAGAATGAAAATGAAAAAAACAATATACCAAAACTTCTCAGATGAATTGAAGGCAGTGTTGAGATGGAAAATTATAGCTCTATATTCTTACATCAAAAAACTCATAATACTTCAATCAGAAAACTGACACCAAATCTGGAAGACCCACAAAAATGAGAGCCAGCATAAGGAAGGAAATATCAAATATTAGAGTGTAGATAAATGAAGCAGGTAACTAACAAAAAATTGGAAAGAATCAACAAAACCAAAAGTTGGTTATTTGAAAAGATGAATAAAATTGACACAACTTTTGCTATAAGATGGAGAAAAATTGAAAGAGGATGCAAATAATGAAAATCAGAAATGACAGGGGGACATTATTATGGACTCCATTGAAATAAAAAAAAAAAACACAAAACATAAGAGGGTATGCTTTGATTTCATTACAAGCTTCTAGAAGAAACCAGGCTGCACAATCCACAAATACTTTGGAAATTTTTTCAATTTAAATATCAAAGTTCATCATTTTCAGGTTGGTTCTGCCTTCAGTCTGATATCAGAATTCAATTTCATCAAAATCTCTGTGAATTTCAAACAAGGTTCACCTTTCCTAAAGTTTCCAATAACATATTCATCGTTTCCATTTAAGGCCACATCAAATGCCCCTTTACTATTCATATATATACCAACAGTTTCAAGGCAATCTAGGCTGTTTCTATCAAGCACATCACAATTCTTCGAGTTTCTAGCCATTACCCAACTCCAAAACTTTTTCTGTATTCTTGATATTTGCAAAAACAGCACTCCACTCTTGGTACCAAAATACATTTTCATTTTCCTGGGATACTCAAGAAAATACCATGAAATGGGTTAGATTAAAGAATGAACATTTATTAGCTCACAATTTTGAGACTGAGCTAGAAGTCAAAACCAAGGCATCATCAAGGTAATAATGTTTTGTCATGAGGACTGTGATCTTCTAAGGCTGGCTGCTGGCAATCCTTAGTCCTTAGTTTTTCTCATGGCAAAGTACACATAGGTATCTCCTGATCTCTACCTTCTATTCTGGGTTCTATTGATGTTCATCTTCTGGCTTTTTCCCCTCTGGCTTTCTCTCTCTGAGCTTCATTTCACTAATAAATAATTCCAGTAATATAATAGAGTTAAGATTGGGCTGAGGGAGCAGATACGGCTCAAGCATTTGGGCAACTGCTTTTGAAATGGGAGATCCCAGGTTCATTCCTGGTGCCTCCTAAAAACAAAAACACCAACAACAAGCAATCAAATGAAAAAAGCAAACTCAGGGGAGCTGATGGGGTCAGTGGTTGAGTGAGTGTTGGCTTCCCACATATGAGGTCCCAGGTTTAATACCCAGCATGGTAACTCAAAAAAACAAGAAAAGCTTGGGCTGAGTCACACCTAGACTGAATTAACTCCATCAAAAGGCACTGTTTATTATAAGTTCACACCCACTGGAATGATTTAAGTTTAAGAAAATGTACTCCTGGGTTACATACTGCTCCAAACAATTACATGTGGATATGTGGATCTTGGTCTTTTCAATAAATCTGCTTGGTTAAAAACCAGACTCATCACTTGAGTCTTATACCTGTGGGAAGCTACTTTCTCCCTCAGGGTAGTTATCTGTAAATTATGCATTATTAGAATATTTACCTTGGAGATTTATTTTGAAAATCCAATGAGATAATTCATGTTGAGGAGAAAGATGCCATTTTTTTTTCTCATTAAACATTTTCTGTTATTGTTAGGGACCAATTATCATGATTATAAAATAAATATGAGACTATTCAATTTTTGCTTCATACTCAGCTATCACCTTCAGGGCTTTATTAATTCATTATTGAGCAGAGACAATCTACAGTTTATCCAGAGCCCCATGTGATTAGTAAACACATTAAAGTTTAAGAAGGGATGTTATAAATAACTGAGATTTTGCAAAAACTTTTATATGATGAGAGAATAAAAATGATATACACATCTTGTGGCACATGCAGTTTGTAATTTTTCTTATATTAATTTTTTTGCAAATGATAGCATAGATTGTATTAAAACTATATTAAATATTTTTTCTGAGACTAGTTTTCCTTATCAAAGCAGTACACAGTCATGAAAAATATTGCCAAGATTTCCTCTATTTATAAAAATGAAATTTTGCCACACATTGTTCTTAAAATTTTCATTTCCAGCAGAATGCCAAAAGCTATTTGCAAACTATTGCAATAATAGTGAGACATTCTGAATCAAAGAACAGCAATTTCTGTACATACTCCTAACTACCTCCTAAAAGTAGTAATCTTCCCCAAATCTTAGTCCTTGGAATAATGTATAATAATACATGCATCTTTCACTCAGTTTTCTCTTTGTCACTTCATATCTCCTACAACTCTCTGTCCTTCTTTTGTTAGGGCAAAACTGGAGCTTGAATGGGCAAACTATACCACACTCAGTGCTCATGGATCACAAAATCAATTCCAATTTGAAGTCTTATGAAAGCTCACTTCACCCTTTCATTCATTTCATCCTAATATTATATTCTTATAAAATTTTAGAACCTCTAAAAAAAACAAAATAAAATTATATAGGTCTATGGCATTAAAATGAGACTGAGCTGTTTGTAGAATATTTTCCCTGTGGATGTATTATTTAGCACTCAGAATCTCCTTCACATTCATCACTTTTGAACAGTAAGATCATTCACCTTCCCACTTGTTCTCTTTTAACTCAAGTCACAATAGTTTCAAATACAAAGGTTTTCGTTTTATCTCAAAGTCAAGTTTTAGCTATTTGATACTACTGCAAGCAGATTTTGTTGAAGAATGTATTAAATAGCTTTCACACTCTGTTAGTACAAATTAATATGCTTTCCTTTAAAAATAAGTAGACACTTTTGGTTTTAAATTTGATTTTAATCAGAGAATAACAGGAAGACATTGTACATATTTAAGTTCAAACTACAAAGTCTGAATCTGCCACATATCTGGTGGCATTTCGCTATCACATGTTTCACTTACAGGTCATGGGACATGGAGTACTGAGCTCATTTTGGCACAGTGCACATAGCCACTCATGACTTCTTCATCACAATGCCCTTTCTGCTAGCAGGCTTGCCAAGCAGCTCTACAATGGGCAGGACTTAAGGATGCTCTAGTGGTTTTTCATATTATGCATAATGAATTGTGGTACAAAAAACATAATTTAACCACTGATCAGCAAAAATAAAACAAACAAATGTATTTTACATCATTTGATTACTATATAAAAATACACATCTATTTTTAACACAGTATTAATAGTACCTAATTTTAAAAACCTGTAAATTAATGAAATAATTACTAATGAAGTTGAAATGAATTTGTGTGAGAAGAAAAGTATAAAGAGATACTCAAGCCAAAAAACAATAATGAATTTAAAACAATTTGTAATAAAATAGCAGCTTAATTAAAAAGGGAAAAACATTATACTTTCAGTGACAGGATAAGCTGTTATATTTTAAGGGGATTGGAGCTAGTTTACAATCAAGGACTACAAAATGTTTAGTGACAATAATGCTATTTTCATTCATTGAAAATGGTGCTTAGTTTCTAGGCAACAAATTGGTAGAAACATTGGGTTTATCAAGAAGGCAAACTTCATAAGACATTTTAATAAAAACTCCTGTGTCTTTTAATACAGAGACATTATCATATAATTTTTAAAAAGCAAATAATTGAAATAGCACCATCGCTTTTTTATATATAAAGGTAAAACATGGTGCTTTGGAAAAAAACTTGGTTTAGAAAATGAAATAAGCTAACTGAACCCTTTACTATAAAAGTGTTTAAAATCTTGATAAAGATGGAAATATCAGAAACTCTAAATAATAAAACCAAATTTGAAAACATCTATTATTTAAACAGGGAGTGGGGTGGGGAAAGAATGGTGCTAAATGTCATTCCTGTAATAAACTTAGGCTTTGCCCCACTGAGTTCTGGCTAGAATCCCAGCAGACTTGGCCCAGTGGTTAGGGCATCCATCTACCACATGGGAGGTCCATGGTTCAAACCCCAGGCCTCCTTGACCCATGTGGAGCTGGCTGACATGCAGTGCTGATGTGTGCAAGGAGTTCCCTGCCATGTAGGGGTGTCCCCCACATAGGAGAGCTTCACATGCAAGGAGTGTGCCCCATAAGGAGAGCCGCCCAGTGTGAAATAAAGTGCAGCCTGCCCAGGAATGGTGCCACGCACCCGGAGAGCTGACACAACAAGATGACTCAACAAAAAGAAACACAGATTCCCATGCCACTGACAACAACAGAAGTGGACAAAGAAGAAGATGCAGCAAATAGACACAGAGAACAGACAACCGAGGCCAGGGGGAGAGAAACAAATAAATAAAAACAAAAACAAAATCAAGGGTGTTTCAGACTAAGATGACACCTTTGCTTCTCAGTCGCCTCTTAAAATTGCTGCAAAAGTCAGGGATAGGGTGGGGGGAGATTCTTTCATTTTTTATTAAAATATGGCAGGATTCTGGGAATGCATTTTTATTTCTCCTGTCCTCTAGTCTGATTCCTTAGTGGTAATAATCTTGTCTGAGAGAAGAGGGAATTCTATGCAGGTGATCTGTCTTCTGGCACTTATTACTTCCAAGGAAAAGTGCCAAGGATAGTTTCCCAGAGTGTAAATACTGACATATTCTCAGGCCAGCCCAAATGCCTCCAAGCAAGTCCTGTATGTTCTGTGTGTGGTCCCAGATCAGGCAGCACTCTCAGCCAGAGGGGAAATCCAAGGAGTCTCTAAGAATCACACGCATAGGCCCTTTGCATATTTGGTGACTTTCAGAAGAAGAGAAATATGGCTTTGGGGATCCCCAGCTACCGGTATGAAGAGCCTCCTGTGCAAAGCCTGATTCCAATATACAGTGGGGTTTTAACAACCTATTTTTGAAAACTGAAATGTCACTCATTCTTACCATAATATCAACATCAAAAATGCAGTAGTTGCTGAGGGCAGGGAGAGGGAAGAAAATATGTGATGTGGGGCATTTTTGGGACTTAGAGTTGTCCTAAATGATATTGCAGGGTCAGATGCTGGACATTATGTATTCTGCAATAACCCATGAAAAGGACAGGGGGAGAGTGTAAAGTACAGTGTAAACTATTATCCATGTAGGGTAGCTGTGTTCCAAAATGTATTTACCAAATGCAATAAATGTGCCACATAGGCCCTTTGTGTCTTTGGTGACTTTCAGAAGAAGAGAAATATGGCTTTGGGGATCTCCAGCTACTGGTGTTGTTGTAGAACTTGAGAGAGATTCAATTATTTGTGTATAGAAAGGCCAGGACTCAGGAATGATTTTGAGAAGGAAAAATGATTTATTGATGGTCGGCTGGACTTGAGAGCTTTCTGTTTCAAACCCAAGCCCTGAACAAGAATTTTGAATTCCTTTTACACAGAGGGAAAGGGTTAAATTGTTCTTTGTTTCAGTGCTCAATAGGCTTGACTTAGCATCTATCTTTTACATCCTAGGTAAGCTTTTAGTATGGACTTTATACATTCTAGATAAGCTTTTAGCACATTTGGTTTGCATTTTCTCTGAATATTTAAAGTTTATAGAGTTCGCATTGCTAAACTGTTTCCTGGGACTGGAGTCATTGCCATGGTCACCAAGGGCAGGACTGCAGCCTCTTACCATCCCACACCCACAAGTCAGGACAGACAGCTTAGGTTATCTCTGAAGATACAAAGAGCCTCCCACCCATAGCCCACATCATTTTCCCCCCTTATGCTGAAGCTTAACTTGCTAAGCTTTTGCATAATTATTGTTGGAGCTATGAGGTGGATGGTTGTTTGTTGTTTTGATTGATTACTTTACTTATTAATTTTCAGTGTAGCATCCAGGATCTTGTTTTTAGAAGTTCAGAAGTTTTCATTCTGGACAGCAGATTCCTGGGGCAGGGCTGCCCTGCAGTCATTTTGGGGCCACCGGTGCTCACTCAGATTTTCAGTCAGGCTCCTGATCTATCTATTCATTTTGTTTTACCCTTAAAGAGTTTACAGCTTTACTCTTAAAGGGGTGCTGTAGGGAGATGATCTCTTTTCTGTAATTGCTTCCTGCTGGTCATGGGCTGTAGTTATTACTTAACAAGGTGTAAAACTTTTATTTTATTTTAACTGGAGGAAGATGGATCTGGCATTCTGTATGGAGTTGGATAAAGTTTTCATATGGTTAATAAGATGTTCATTCTGAAAGAAACAAACTTAATTAAAATTTTGGAATACCCATTTTTAAAAGAGGACATTGGATTACAGAGGTAGACAAGGTTAGGTGCTTAGAAAGATGGCACCCCTTTTTAAAAGCTGGTGGGAACAGTGTATATATATATATATATATATGTTTTTCTCTAAGTTATTTTCAGAGAGAAATTGCAATGGATACCTTTGTTTTGAAGACACATTTCAGACTGTTTAATAATTGGCACTTGTGTTCTGTTAGATGCTCCTGGTGAACTGGCACCTTTTGGACAATTGGTTTTATTCAGGATTAGTGCACTAAGATGGGAATTTTCTTAGTTTTCAGCTGTGGGAGTGGGTCAGAACTACAGAATAAAGTTTTTTTTTACACTTCAGTTTTAATTGTACAATTTCTGGTAATTTTGACTGTTTAATAGGTGACTCATTATTAGCAAGCAAGCCTCATTTTTGCTACAGAGTAGAGTACAGTAGAATAGTAAGTTGGCTGAGCCTGGCTAAAACTATTGCTTTATTTTATAAACATGTTTATTAACTCTTTAGAAAATAAAGTTACCAGGAATTTAACATGTTTAATATACTTTTGTACCTGATTGAGAATAGAAAAGATAACATTATAATTATTAGGCATATATTTAGTACAAGATAAAAGTACAGCACATTACTATTAATTAATGTATTTCTTAATGCATAAGGATTCTGAGTTGCAATTAATAGTTTTTTGTTTCAGGTTTGTAATTCTTTACATGTTATCTCTCCATGGGAGCAGGCCATAATGCCAATTGTGTTTAAGTTTTACTTACAGTATCCTGGTATCATGGCTCCACTTAGCGTGTTCTTTACACAGTGAGCAAGTTGCAGCATCATTGATTCTAGAGAGAGTTTCCAGTATTTTACCAGCCTGGTGCATAGTGCTCTCTGGCACTATGGAACAGTGTCAGTCTGGAAGCAATATCCATTGTACACTTGGTGTACCGAGTCATCATTAGTTGTTGCAGGAGCTTGAAACATAGTTTCCATCAACTTCAGGAGCAGAACCAAAGGCTGATATAGCAAATATTTTTGAGGGGTCAGTGACCAGCCTAGCCAATAACTCACATGCAGAGGCAACCTGTAATGTATTCAAGGCCTGATTTGAATGCACAAGAGAGTTTGACAATTTTAAAGTTTATTCCTTGTTTTTATATATATTTTAAACAATTTAATGCAACATATCATATATTAAATGACTGTTTACTTATACAGTTTTTACCATTAAGATAGTAGTAGGTATTTTACTTTAGTAATAGAGGGAAAAAACTATTTTTCACTGTTAAAGTGAAAACAGAAGATTCCCAATAGAATCAATATAACTTTTTATTACTATTTACTTAAATATGCAACTTGTCGTGGCCTTCAGACCGGTTTTATTATCACAAAGTTATTCATTGCCACCAATACCAATCCGAGTTTTTAGTTAAGAATGACTTTTAGAACTAGAACTATTTAAACATTTTCAGTTTGGAAGATGTTTTACAAACTTTTACAATTGACTACAACCACATTGACTAGTTACTATATGTTTAAATAAACTTATTAAATTACAATTACTAACCAAAGAAATTTACTTTATTTAAGAGAGCATATTTACCATCTTTCTTCTTTAGCTTAATTTCACTAACATGAACTTACACTTTTTACTACTCAAAGATTTTGTACATATAATGTTAATTTATTTAATCGGTATTTTATAAACTAAGGGAGATTACACCCAAGCTAAATAAAATTGAAACCATTATAGTTTATGCAAGGAATGTTCTCTTTTTTTTCCTTACAGGAAACTAAAAACTTTTTTCTTTGTTTAAATTATGAAAATGAATAATTTTAAAAGCATACTGACTACCAGGTTTCAAAACACATTATACAATTACCTAATTTGTCTAATCATAATCCAGGGAAGATTTCTCTATAGTTTTTATGGACTTTACTTACTGAAATGTGTCAACAGAGCCACTACTTACCCTTATTTTATGGCTGTTAAAAGGTTTAAACTGGGAAATTACAGGGCAAATTGATTCTTAATCCCCCAGCCTGGTAGATAGCTTTAATCTGCCACACCTAGTCCTGCCTTCAAAGATCTTGCAAAGAGGGGGCCCTTTCCCAATAGTTCCTATAATCAGATTTATATATGACTTTTCTATCCTGCTTAGTCTAATTTGGGCTCCAGGAATATTTATTCACATATATAACTGCATATTATTTTTTTAACAATTTGAATAGAGCTCTTTTAAGAATTTTCATTTGTTAATTGGATATTATCATCCTGATGTATGAAGACATACACTGAGCAAATGGGCAGACACAAATAGAGTTAGACACAGAAACACAACTCATTGGTGTTACGTATAATTTGCATTATTTTATATACTGTTTTAGCTTAATTTGGGTTCCAGAAATATGTTACTTATATAATTGCATATTTAACCTCAACAATTTGAGCAAATAGGCAGACATGAATAGTTTGACACAAAAACATAACTTTAGTTACTTAAAAACTTCCATTTTTTTACAAAGCCAATGTGACTGCAAAACATTTCAAAGACTCCAGAAACTTTTCTTGATTTGCACTATGACTGTGCAGTTTTGCACAAGAATTTTGTTTCTTTACTAATGGCTTGTAACTAAAATGTTCCCAGTGCTTTAGCACCATTTTCTTTTGTTTCAGAACTTTATATTTTACTTTGAATTTAGCAGAATTTTGGATAAGCAACAAGATTAATTTTATGTATATTTACCAAGACTATTTGAAACCTCAGGGAGACTGGTTTCTCTCATGAATTGTCACTCTTAGGAACACTCACAGGTAAGGCAGGAGACTTCCTTTTTTTCCCCCCAGTCCTTGGAGATAAGAAAACCCTAGTGGTCATTTAACCCCAATGGCTAAGAATTTCACCAGGCAGCAATTTAGTGTACACTTGGGTTCATAAGAGAAAGCAGGGTTACTAATACCAGTAGGAGAGGAGGCAGGGATGTCCTGGCTTTTCCCTGGACTGTAGGGGCGGAAGCTGTTATGAAATAACCATAGACAAAGACAAGGGGTGAGGCTAGGCTTGAAGTAACTATAAACAAAGGTAAGGTTAGTTTAGAATTTACACTTACAATAATAAGTTCAGGCTAAATTCACCCAGTTATTTCAGTTATTATCTTTCTGCTGTTTTATAATATAAATGCATCTATAAATGATCCTAACTCTTAGTTACAGTTTTTATTAATTTTTTAACCTTAAGGTGAATTGGATACCTTTATTAAGCTACAACAATTCTGTGAAGTCCTGCCTTGTCTTAGTAATGGAACAAATTCTCATCTGCAAGTTATGCATTTAATTCACCAGCAAGAGAGTACTGGAATTTAAAGATTCATTTTGAACTATGTTTTTTACTTTTACTGTGAATTCCTGGCACCAGCAACTGACAAAAGCCAAACATGGATTTCAAAGTGGCATTTCATTCTTTTTTTTTCTTTTCCCTCTATAGTCTCACAACCCTGAAGTTCCCAGTCAGACCATTGAAAAGGCTATCAAGTGATTAGAGGTTTATTGTTTCAAGCCATAGCCTCTTTTCTTCAGACAAGTTTACAGTTCTAAAATATTTCAAATTATTTCTACAGACTTATAGAGAGAGAGATTCAGAAAAGTAAAGAACCTGGGCAGAATGCAAATGTATTTTGGCCTTTGACACCCTAGGGAGGGAACTTTACTGCATTTATTTTGATTCTGCTTTTCATCTCCTTCACCTTCCCCCTTCTAGGCAGTCAGATGCACAACAATCAAATAGGAGTGCAGCTTATGAATAGAAAGTGTGGACTCACTGGAAAGGGAGAAGCCACCCCCCCTTTCCAGCTTCCTGCCAAAATGGGCAGACAGAACCTACTCAAATTCAGCACCTATCCCAGGGACCCAGCCACCCTGACTGGGGCAGCCCCAACAAATCTAGGTGCATGGTGCAGACACAGATGGCCTCCAAGCCCTGGCAAAGGGGTGGACCAGAGATGAGGCAGCAGAGCATGCACAAATGTCCAGACTCTGCAAACATCCAGACTCCTCAGTTTTGCTGCATTATTAATTCACCCCCTTGCCAATGGCAAGGGAGTGTTCCAGCTCAAATAAATTCCACCACTTTACATAACCACACAACTCCAACACTAGCATTGAGCTGACACAGACAGAAGCACAAAGGTCACTAATCTGACCCACAAGTTCTATATATATGTTTTTTTCAACATGGCTGTCCCCACAGCCATCACAAACCTTGGAGAGAACATTTAACATTAACATTTGGTATAAAGCGAATTCATTTGCAATTCAGCACCATAACAAAAGATTCCAGCTAGACCTTTTCCACTGTTTAACTTTACTCCCCAACTAAGCATCACTAGAAAAGTCAGCCCACTTTCCTATAACCAAGTTTTTAAAAACCCAGACCAATTTCTAGGACTCAAACCTATAAACAGCCTTCCTATTATAATCAAGCTTCTACTCCTTCAGTGGATATAAGACCAGTATCAGATTCTAACATGCAGTTACACAAACCCAAAATACGAGGCTTTTCCCCAGTTTTTGTCCTTTTTCCAGACCTAGAGAGAATGGCTTCCCCCATTTTTCTGGGGCTACTGGGGTTCTCTCAGGAGGTGATCAGCCTCCCTCCCTAGCAATTAAAGCTAGGGTTCTCCAGGCTGTGCTCACCTGGGAGTCTTACTTTCTTCCATGTTTGGAGTTCTTTTTCATTCCCAGAATCTTCCTCTTCAGACCTTTCATTACCCTGGATTTTTGTCAGGAAGATTCTGATGGAGGCCACATCTTTTCTGGATTAAATTTAATCCAGGGGTGCCCAGATTTGGGATTCACCCAAGGCCTCCCAGCTTCCTCAGGGATTTGGCAGGGGCAGCAAAATGCTACCATTTCTGGCCTTCGTTGGCAAACCCCGAAGAGCCCCCAAATATAGAATTTGAGAGAGGTTCAATTATTTGTGTATAGAAAGGCCAGGACTCAGGAATGATTTTGAGAAGAAAAAATGATTTATTGATGGTCGGCTGGACTTGGGAGCTTTCTGTTTCAAACACAAACCCTGGACAAGAATTTTGAGTTCCTTTTATACAGAGAGGAAAGGTTAAATTGTTCTTTGTTTCAGTGCTCAATAGGCTTGACTTAGCACCTATCTTTTACATCCTAGGTAAGCTTTTAGTATGGATGTTATACATTCTAGATAAGCTTTTAGCACATTTGGTTTGCATTTTCTCTGAATATTTAAAGTTTGTAGAGTTCGCATTGCTAAACTGTTTCCTGGGACTGGAGTCATTGCCATGGTCACCAAGGGCAGGACTGCAGTCTCTTACCATCCCACACCCACAAGTCAGGACAGACAGCTTAGGTTATCTCTGAAGATACAAAGAGCCTTCCACCCATAGCCCACATCAGTATGAAGCCTCCTGTGCAAAACCTGATTTGAATATGCAATGGGGTTTTAACACCCTATTTTTGAAAACTATAATATCACTCACTATTACCATAATATCACCATCAAAAACACTTGTAAGTTTAATTATATTATCTAGAGTAAATGCTTTAAAGGTAACAGTGAATATCATTTTTAAATTAGTCCTTTGAAGTAAAAGCAAGCTCATGATTTTAAATAGTGATCTAAAGTTCCAAAGAAAGTGATCTTAAGTAATGAAGTATGGGCTTGGAACACTGAACCGGCATCAGTTGAATCCCTTTAGTGAGAACAGAAAGTAATCAGAAAAACAAGAAAATGTATTAGCCTTTGGGTGGGTTAGCAGATATTTCTGGAAAAATACTAAAAAATTTTTTTGAAATCAAAGAAGACTTAAATAAATAGAAGAATATTCCCTGTTCATGGTTAGGAAGAAGAAATATCATAAAGATATCTCTCCTACACAAACTGATCTACAGATTTAATGCAATCCCAATAAAAATCAACACAGCATTTTAAAAATGAACTGGAAAAACTAACTATTGAATTTATTTGGAAGGGAAAGAGGCCCTGAATAGCCAAAGATGTATTGAAAAAGAAAAATGAAGTCAGAGGAATCACACTACCTGAGTTTAAAACATACTACAGAGCTATAGTTGTCAAAATAGCATAGCATTGGCACAAGGATAGACACTCTGACCAATGGAACCAAACTGAGAGTTCTGATATTGTTGTAGAATTTGAGAGAGGTTCAATTATTTGTTTATAGAAAGGCCAGGACTCAGGAACGATTTTGAGAAGGAAAAATCGTTTATTGATGGCCGACCAGACTCAGGAGCTTTCTGTTTCAAACCCGAGCCTTGAACAAGATTTTCAAGTTCCTTTTGTACAGTGTGGAGAGTCAAACGGTGCTTTTATCAAAGAAAACTACTTTCTCTGTTAGTTAAGTTTTTACCTGATGACCAGATAGGGTTTTTTTGTTTGTTTTTTGTTTTTGTTTTTGGTTAATTATGGTTTTAATTATTATAAAAAACTATGTGTCACAGAAACAACTCTTATCATAAATTAAAATAACAGATAGGTTTTGAATTAACATATCGCCCATACCTCAGGTGAGCTTGAATTAGCATCTTGCCCACATTCTGTCTGGATGCAACTTTGAATACACAGTCAGTCTTACATCTTTTCTGAATATTCAAAGCCCATATCACTTAACTGGACTTCCAGAGACTAGGCACACTTGGATACAGAATTACATGATTTTGAATTTATGCACAGGCTATATTATATTTCCCATTCAAGTCCAAGTTCTCTTAAGATTTGGCATCACCACCATCAGAGTTTCCCTGGACTGACTGGTATGTACATAGAGTTTGCATTGCTAAATTGCCTCCTGGGACTGTAGTCATTGCCATGGTCACCAAGGGCAGGACTGAAGCCTCTTACCATCCAACACCCACAAGTCAGGACAGACAGCTTAGGTTATCCCCGAAGAGACAAAGAGCCTCCCACCCATCTCCCACATCAATATAGATCCTCCCATATACACTCATCTGATACTCAATAAGGCCACCAAGCACACTCAACTGGGAGAGAATGGACTCTTCAACAAATAGTGCTTGGAGAGCTGGATATCCATATGGAAAAGAATGCGAGAAAATTACATTCTTGCAACTTATACAAAAATCAACTCAACATGGATCAAAGACCTAAATATAAGAGCCAAGACCATAAAGACCCCCATGGAAGACAATGTAGGGAAGGATCTATTGGACCTTGTAATAGGAAATGGCTTCATGAATTTCAAACCTAAAGCACAGACAGTGAAAGGAAAAATAGATAAATGGGACCTCCTCAAAATTAAAGCCTTTTGCACTTCAAAGGAGTTTATCAAGAAATTGAAAAGATGGCCTACCCATTGGGAGAAAGTATTTGGTATATATCTGATAAGAGCCTTATATCCAACATACTTAAAGAATTCCTGTATCTCAAAAATAAAAAGACAACCCATTCAAAAAATGGTCAAGAGACTTGAACAGTCACTTCAGCAAAGAAGAAATACAAATGGCTATGAAGCACATGAAAAGATACCCAACATCATTAGCTATTAGGGAAATGCAAATCAAAACTATAATGACATACCATCTTACACCATTAGACTGGTGGCTATTAAGAAAAAAAGTACTACAAGTGTTTTGGGAAGGATGCAGAGGAGTAGGAACACTCATCCACTGCTGGTCAAATGTAGAAGTTTCCAGCCATTCTGGAAAGCAGTTTGGCAGTTCCTCAAAAAACTAGCTATAGATTTGCCATATGCCATATTTGCCATAAAACAACTATTGATTTGTATATACCCAGAAGAACTGAAAACAAGGGCATAAACAGGTACATGCACAGCATTGTTCATAGTGGCATTATGCACTATTGCCAAAAGTTGGAATCAACCCAAATGCCCATCAACAGATGAAGGGATAAACAAAACATGGTACCTACATACAATGGAATACTACTCAGCTATAAGAAGGAATACAGTACTAACACATGGGATAACATGTATGAATTTTTTTCTTCTTCTTTGTTTTCTTTTCAATGTTACATTAAAAAAATATGAGGTCCCCATATAACACCTACCCCCCCATGCCACCCCTCCCACATCAACAAACTCTTCCATCATTGTGGCACATCCACTGCACCCAGAAAATACATTCTGGAGAAATGCTGTAGCACATGGGCAGTGGTCCACATTGTAGTCCACACTCTCCCCCAGTCCACCCAGTGGGCCACGACAGGACACACAACGTCCAGCAATGGATGAATCCTGAGTACCTTATGTTGAGTGAACAAGCAAGGCATTGAAGGACAAATAGTACATGACCTCTCTGATATAAATTAAGTAAATCAAGGTGTGTCAGAGAGGTAGAGACTGGAAGATAGGCTTACAGGAAATGGGAAGAGAAGAAGGTTGTGTTCTGATGCCTACATGGGCACAATCTATGATAAAAGGTGGTAAGTAGTTGTGCAGTGAAGGGATAAGACAGGGACATAGGGATACTACTGGGTGGGGCTTTGAAGGCTTGAGGAGGGTCAGATGGGTCAGATGGTCCGTGGAATTTGGGGGAGGTTTTGGGGGAGCAGATGAATATGCGAGATTGTCAGGTACATGTTTGAAACTGTAATGTTGAGAAAACTCTTTAGAAAATATAAGGAAGGGTTACTGGTTTAAGGTGTTTGACAGTGGGCATCTGGCACAGGGTACACTTGGGGCAGGCTTCTAGGGAGTGCTTGACTGCTCATCTTGTCACAGTGTATTATATCAGTGGGTGGAGACACATACATGAGTGGGAAAGTGTTGTAACCCCATACTGGGGAGGCCTAATATTCTCAAACAGAGTGGTGGGTGTCTCTAGAGAGCATGGGTGGCTCACAATGGGGAGGACAGACTAGTGAGTCAAGACCTCTGCATTTTGTACCTATCTGTGAATCTTGTCTTCAAGCAGTGAAGCTTGGTTGTCACTATGGGCCATGAGGAGAGGGTGAGAGAGGAATAGAACAGATGGAAGTGGGGGTAACTGGGGGGCAATGGAAGTATTCCACAAGATCACACAAGGATTATTATAGGTCATTTTAAATTTCACCAAAAATTATAAAAGTGTATAGTCTAAAATGTAAACCATAATGTAACCAAAAATTTATAGAAGTGTAGATTCTAAAATATAAGCCATAATGAAATTTGTAATGGAACCATGGCTAGTAGCTATGTTTCAATATCTGTACATCAGCTGTAGCAAACATAACACCCACATGTAAAAAGATCAGTGCTGGGGAAGGGGGAAAAGGGTTTGATGTTGGGTATATGAGAGTCCCATATATTCTATATGTGACTTTACTATGATCTAAAACTTTTTTGAAGACATATTTTAAAAATTTAAAAAAAGGATGTAGACATGGAGAAAAGAATGGAAGAGATTGCCTTGCCACTGTACATACAGGGCAACAGCTATTAGAGTGATGAAAGACAAAATGTCAAAAACAAAGCTTTCTGGTATTTTTCATTGTTTAATACCCCAATTTATTTTTTACTTTATTTTAGTTTTTCTAAATTATTAGGTATTCTATTTCTAATCTTTAAATCTATTATTACTATTCATTTTCCTCCTAAGTGAATTTGGTATTATATTCACCTTCATTTTTGAAGATGTTTTGGATCACAGAGGGGTTGAACTAGGTTGTGGGGTGTCATTGAAGGAGAATGCATGGGTGGGAGGGAGTTCTCCAGGGCATGCACATAGTGTATATAAATATGTTCAGATATTCATTGGGTATTGTCATAGTAGGTAGAGTTACCCATGACAACTGAGGGAGTGCTGAGTTCCCATCTGGGGACTTCTGTTGCCTTCCCCAGTGGAATAGCAACAATTCTCCAAATGCAAGGGCAAAGACCAGTGAAGAAGGAGGGTCCAATGATGGGCCCTTGATACCGATGACTATGCTTATGAGCCTGTGTGCTTGAAATTTCAACTAGACTGAGAACTGTAGGGTGCCTGAGTTACCTCCTGAGAGCGTCCATGTTGCTCAAATGTGGTCCTTCTCTAAGCCAAACTCAGCATGTAAATGTATTACCTCCCCCCCAGTGTGGGACATGACTCGTGGGGATGAGCCTCCCTGGCACCAAGGGATTACTGCTAATCACCAGCTGGTGAAAAAGACCTTGAATAAAAGGGGGAAATGGTAAAGACAATGAGATTATATGGCTAAGATACTTCAAAATGAGCCAGGATGTCATAGAGGGGTCATGCTTAGGCACATCTCAGTCAGACCTCAGAAACAGCTAAAGTAAAATACAACCCCAGGTAGTGGTTCTCCTGAGGTCTATGGTGACACCAGGTCCTCCTGTCATGGCAGATGACCATGGAGTTTAGTGCCTTGCCAATGTGCCTTACCTTGTAATTCGTGCTCCTGAGTGTGATGGAGTTGAACTCAGATGTGACTTCTCTACAAATGCCTTTTCTGTACCTTTTATTGAACTTGTGATGGACACTGGGGTATGCTCAGGAGACTTGAATCTCTGGACTGTCCATGTGCCAGCTGGGACCTGAGCCTCACCATAGTTGCAACACCCACTTTCTGGTTCATTGGACTTACCCAGGCCAGCTAACAGGGAGGTGAGACTGGTCAACCACCACACCAGGGAACTGAGAGAGTCTACAACTGCAAGCAGGAGAATCGCTTCCATCAGCCATATGGGATCTAACCTCCTCTCAATTTAGGCATGGAGTGGCCACTACCATCCCAGAGTCTGCAGGACTGAGGAATAAAGTATAGATTAGAGTGGACTTGTATTCTGCTATAGAACTACTGTGACTCTAGCAATGGAAGAACCTGTATCATTGGTGTGGAGACAGTGGTGACAGGAATTGCTGAGGGCAGGGAGAGGGAAGAAGAGGTGTGAAATGGGGGCATTTTCAGGTTTGTAGTTGTCATGAATGATACTGAGGGCCAGATGCAGGACATTATATACCTGCCATAACCTACTGAACATGCTGGGGAAGAATGTAAAGTACAGGGTAAACGATAATCCAGATGGTGTAGCAGTGCTCCAAAATGTATTCATCATATGCAATGAATGTGCCACACTGACAAAATAGGTTGTTGCTGTGGGAGGAGTGGGGGTTGGGTGGGGAGTGGGGTATATGGGAGCCTTTTATGTATATATATATGTGTGTGTGTGTGTGTGTATATATATATATATATAGTAATATAAGAAACAGATTTTTACTAGATCCACATTCTCAGTTTCTTTACAATCTTTACAAAACAGATTAATGTATATTAGTATAGACAATATTTATCTTATCTCAAATTTGTGTTTAAAATATCATAAACTCAGAGATAACATTTGATGTTATAATTTTTGAAATGCTAAGTTCTAAGAGGAACCCCAAGGAATATGAACTCAGGGCCCTTTGATTCTTCAAATAGTCTTAGTCTGGGTTAGGGCCTAAAGAGGAATAAAAAAGTTACACAGCTCATCTCAAAGTGAAATGTATCTCTAGGTTTCACCACAGGACTTTTGTGAGAAGATGTGGATCAATATACCTATTTTTGGAACTATGAAAGTGATGCTTTTCCTGTGTATGTAGCTCTGTGCCGCAAGTTTGACATCTGTATTCAGTGGAGAACACCTGATTAATATCATAAGTAACTATTAACCAAATATTTTTCAACTATTAAGTAAGGTTTGATTTTTTTGGTTCTATGATCTCTTTATTATTATTTTTTAAAGTTACATTTAAAAAAAATGAGGTTCCCATATACCCCCCACCACTCTCACCCCAATCCTTCCACATCAACAATCTCTCATCATTGGGGCACCTTCATTGCATTTGGTGAATACATTTTGGAGCACTGCTGCACTCATGGATAATAGTTTATATTGTGGTTGACACTCTCCCTCAGTCCATTCAGTGGGTTATGGCAGGATATATAATGTCCAGCATCTGTCTCTGCAATATCATTTCGGACAACTTCAAGTCCCCAAAGTGCCCCTACATAGCATCTCTTCTTCCCTCTCCCTGAATGTAACATTTTGTGGGATCTATGTATGTTTAAAAAAAAGACAATAAAAATTTTCATTTAAAAAATTGTTCATAGTGGCAGACTTGGCCCAGAGGTTAGGGTGTCCGTCTACCACATGGGAGGTCCGTGGTTCAAACCCCGGGCCTCCCTGACCCATGTGGAGCTGGCCCATGCACAGTGCTGATGCATGCAAGGAGTGCTGTGCCACGCAGGGGTGCCCCCCTCATAGGGAGCCCCACACGCAAGGAGTGCACCCCATAAGGAGAGCCACCAGTGTGAAAGAAAGTGCAGCCTGCCCAGGAATGGTACCACACACATGGAGAGCTGACACAAGAAGATGACTCAACAAAAAGAAACACAGATTCCCATGCTGCTGACAACAACAGAAGCGGACAAAGAAGGCACAGCGAATAGACACACAGAACAGACAACCAGGGTCGGGGGGGGGGGGAAGGGGAGAGAAATAAATAAATCTTTTTTAAAAAATTGCTCATTTTCCTGCTGTCTGCTTCTCTGGGTTGCTGAGTTGGGCAAGGATTAGGTAACTGTTAGTAGGTGGTAGGAAAAATGGATGCAAACAGAATAAATTCAGCAACAATATCTGATTATCCTCACTACAGTTATAATAAGAGGATACTGCCTGTAAATCATCTAAAAATGAACATCTATAATGACAGATATATATAAAACCCAAAATTTATACTTCTTCCCTTCACTTTAAAAAATATGTGAAGGAAGTAAAGCTCAAGAGGTTTTAAAATTTTAAATAGTGCAAGCTTCAATGGTTATTCTTACATATAGAATTATTGGAGCTTCATATGCCTGAGTTAGCAGTTTCAATTCAGAGGGAAAAAATTTTACAACTACTCTCCAAATCAGAATATATATTCTATAGTAGAATAACAGTAATTCTACTCTAGTTCTAGTTCTAGTTCTAGTTCTAGTTCTAGTTCTAGTTCTAGTTCTAGTTCTAGTTCTAGTACAGGTTCTAGTTCTACTTCATTCCTGAGGATTCTGGGATGGTGATGCTTACCCTGCCTCTAATTTTGAGGGGGCTTATATCCCATGCAGTGGATGGATGGGAGTAACTTGCTTGCAGTTTTAGACGGTCCCATGGGATGGTTGTTGTTCACCATCATTTCCTTTTAAGTGTCTTGGGTGAGCCCAAAGAACTTGAGAGTAGTTGTTGCAACTCTCTTGAGATTCAGTTCCCACTGCACATGGAAAGTCCAAAGATTTAAGTCTCTTGGACATAAATCCTATCAACTTTAGTGCTAACTATGGGTTCAAATAGAAGGGGAAGAAGAGCCATGTGTAGGGACATCACAACTGAGTCCAACTCTGTCACACTGAGAAGCATAAGTTCTAAGGCAGGGCCCACTGGCAGGGCAGAAAACTCCTAACCTGTCAGCCCTGTCTCTAGTGCCTGGATGTCTCCAGAGCCCTGAGCAGCCATACTCTTTCAACAATTTTATGGTGGCTGTCAATGAGATCCTACTGAGAAATGCATATATGCATAACCTCTGGAATGGCCTCCAGGCTCACTTTGAAGTCTCTTAGCCACATAAAATTGTTGGTCTTTACTCTTTCCCCCTTTTGGTCAATGTCTTTTTCAGGTTGCATTGCTAGTTGGTGCTTTGTAGTAGTCCCTTGGTACCAGGAAGGCTCACCCCTGGAGTCATGTCCCATGCTGGTGGGAAGGTAATGCATTTAAATGCTGAGTTTGGCTTAGAGAGCGGTCACATTTGAGAAACAAGTAGGCCCTCAGGAGGTAATTCTTAGGTAACACATAATACTCGATTAATTTTCAATTTCAAAAGAAAATTTTCATAAGTATAGTCATCCATATCAATGGCCTGTTAGTGGTTCACCTTCCTTCACTAGTCACTGCAACTGTACTCAGAGAATTCTTGCTGTTCCATTAGAGAATGTGTCAGAACTCCCCAGGATGGGAATTTGATAATTTTTGTTACTGTGTGGCACTCCACCCACCATGACAATGTCCCATGAACACTTGAACTCATTTATATAACTTATATGTATGTCCCATTTGAATCTCTTCCCATGCTTACCCATCACTGACACTCCACACCAAAGATCATCTCTGCCAAATGTGTAAGTTATGTGATCCAAAAATTCTTTAGAAACGTAGCGAACAAAATAATCAAATAAAATTTAAAAATGAAATAATAATTTAAGAAATGACAAAAGTAAGAAAGTTAAAAGAATTTGAAATAATAAAATATAATTAAAATAAAATTTAAAAATTAATTTGGTATGTCTTTCATCACTGTAAGATCTGTTGTCTTGTACAGACAGTGACATTTTCTTCTGTTTATTTCCCAAATGCCTTACTTTTTTCATTTTGTCTTCCAGTAGCCCTCCCCTGCCATAATTGCCAAAAAAAACCATTCTCGACATTATAGTTTCAACCACAAACCTGCAAATCTCCAGAGTTCATCTGCTCTCTCCCCTGACCCACCCCTCAGTGTAACCACCCCACCCTACACTCTTCAAAGGCCAGCACTTCCCAAACCAATAGCTTCACTTCACCACTGTCATGCTCATCCATTGCACAACTATACCCTTCCACCTTATCATACATTTTGCCCATATGGGCATTGGCTGACAACCCTCTCCTCCCTTTCTGTCTCCTATAAAACCTATCTTCCACACTCTAGCTCTGTGAGTCTGCTCAATTTGCTTAATTCATATCAGTGAGGTCATGTAATATTTGTCCTTCAGTGCCTGGCTTGCCTCACTCAAATAAGGTATTCAAGGTTCATCCATGTTATCCCATGTGTTAATACTGCATTCCTTGTTATAGCTGAGTAATATTCCATTGTATGTATACATTACTTGATGGACATTACGGTTGTTTTCATCTTTTGGCAGTAGTGAATACTCCCACTCTGAACATTGGTGTGCATATATCTGTTCATGTCCCTGCTTTCAATTCTTCTGGGTATATACCGAGTAGTGGGATTGCTGGATCATATGGCAGTTCTTTAGTTAGCTTTCTGAGGAACCACCAGAATTTCCTCCACAATGGTTGCACCATTCTGCATTCCCACCAACAGTGAATAAGCATTTCCATTCTTCTACATCCTCTCCAACACTTGTAGTCCTTAGTTTTATTAAATATATGCCAGTCTAATGGGTGTAAGGTCTCATTGTAGTTTGATATGCATTTTCTTAATAGATAGTGATGTTGAGCATCTTTTCAGGTGCTTCTTCACCATTCATATTTCCTTTTTGGAGAAGTATCTATTCAAGTCATTTGCCCATCTTTTAAATGGTTGTCTTTTTATTTTTGAGGTATAGTATTTCTTTAAATATGCTGGATATTCTATCAGATATATGATTACCAATATTTTCTCCCATTAAATAAGCTGCCTTTTCACATGCTTGACAAACAGCTTTGGGGTGCAAAAGTTTTTAATTATGAGGAGGTCCCATTTATCTACTTTTTGTTTCATTGGTTGTGGTTTTGGTGTAACGATCTCAAAACCATTTCCTAATACAAGAACTTGTATTAGGAGCTTCCCTACATTATCTTTCAAGATCATGGTGACTCTTATATTTATATCTTTGATCACCTAAATATAATTTTTGTGTAGTGTGTGAGATGGTGTTCCTTTCTTAATCTTTTGAATGTAGATATCCAGTTCTTCAAGAACTATTTGATGAAGAGACAGTTCTCTCCCTGTTGAATGGGTTTGGTGGCCTTGTTGAATATATCAGTTGACTGATATATCAAGGACGTGTATCAGAACTCTCAGTTCAGTACCAGTGGTCACTTTGTCTATCCTTGTGCCAATGCCAAGCAGTTTTAACCACTATAGCATTGTGGTTTGTTTTAATGTCAGGTAACATATTTCCTCTGATTTTGTTTTTCTTTTTCAAAATGTCTTTGGCTATTTTGGACTCCTTGCCATTCCAAATAAATTCCACAGTAAGCTTTTCCAATTAAGTAAAAAATACTGTGGTAATTTTTATGGGGTTGCATTCAAACTGTAAATCATTTTGAGCAGGATAGACATCTTAATGATGTTTCTTATTCCTATCCATGAATAGGGAATATCCTTCCATGCATTTAGGTCTTCTTTGTTTTCCTTTAACAGTGTTGAGAAGTATCCCACATACAAATCATTTATATCATTAAATTTATTCTTTGGTATTTGATTATTTTAGTTGCTATTATAAGTGGAGTTTTTTTCTTTTTTACTTCCTCAGATTGCCCATGATTTGTGTAAAGAAATGCTACTGATTTTTGCATATTGATCTTACAACCTGCCACTTTACTAAACTCATTTATAAGCCCTAGAAGCTTTGTTGTAGGTTTCTCAGAGCTTTTGAGGTATACAGTCCTGTCATTGGCAAATATTGAAATTTTTACTCCTTCTTTCCAATTTGGATGCCCTTTATATCTTTTTCTTGTCTAAGTGCTTGAGCAAGAACTTTTATCACAATTTTAAATAAGATCAGTGACAGTTTGCATCCTTGTTTTGTTCCAGATCACAGAGGGAATGCTTTTATAATATCACTATTGAATACGTTGTTAGCTGTGTGGTTTTCATATACACCATTTATCATGTCATTTATCATGTTCTAGTCCTATCTTTTGAAATGTTTTTAATCAGGAAAGAGTGCTGTATTTGGCAAGTGCTGTTTCTGCCTCTATAGAGAGAAATACATGATTTCTTTCTTTCAAGCTTTTTATACGGTGTATTATTTTGATTGACTTTCTTATGTTCAACCATCCTTGCATACCACGGATGAAACCCCTTGGGCATGGTGTTTAATTTGTTTGATGTGTTGTTGAATACAATTGTCAAATATATTGTTGAGGATTTTAGCATGTAGGTCCTTAGAGAGATTGGTCTATAATTTTCCTTTCATGTGTCATTTTTGTTTGGCTTTGGTATTAGGGTAATGTTGGCATTTTAGAATAAGTTATTCAATGTTCCCTCCACTTCTATATTTTGGAAGTGTTTTTCCAGGATTGGTGTTAATTCTTTTGGAATATTTAATAGAATTCACTTGTGAAGTCATCTGGTCCTGGATTCTTCTTATTTGGGAGTTTTTTGATGACTAATTCTATCTCATTACATGTGGTTGGTCTGTTTAGTTCATAAATTTCTTGTTTCACCAATGTGAGCTGCTCGCTGTTTCTCGGAATTTCTCTATTTCCTCTAAATTAGCTATCTTGTTGACATACACTTTTACAAAGTATCCTCTTATGATACTCTATTTCTTTGGGTTCAGTGGATGATAAGCCCTTCCTCATTTATTATTTTAGGTATTTGCAAGTTCTCTATTTTTTTCTTTGTTAGTGTAGCTAATAGTTTGTAATTTCATTAATCTTCTCAAAGATCCAGCTTTTGGTTTTGTTAATTTTTTTCTAAAGCTTTCTTATTTTTTATATCATTAAGCTCTGCTCTAATATTTATTTCCATCTACTTCTGCTAGTTTATTGTTCTTTTTCTAATTCCTCCAGGTGTGCAGTTAGGTTTCTAATTTTATCTTTTTCTTCTTTTGTAATATAGACATTTATGGCTGTGAATTTCCCTCTCAGTACAGCTTTTGCTGCATCCCATAGGTTTTGGTATGCTGTGTTGTCATTTTCATTCATTTCAAGTAGTTACTGATTTCCATTTCCTCCGTGACCCACTGATGGTCTTAGAGTGTGTTGTTTAACTTTCACATCTTTGTGCCTAATCTGCTTCTCTGCTTTTTATTGATTTCCCACTTCATTCCATAATGGTAAGATAAATTATTTTGTATAATTTCAATGATTCTGAATTCATTGAGAGTTATTCTGTGGCCTATCATGTGGTCTATCCTCAAGAATGATCATGTGCACTTGATTAGAATGCATATCCTTCTGTATTTGTCTGTAATGTTTTGTATATGTCTATTATGTCCAGATCCTCTAATGTGTTTACTGTCTGTTTCTTTATTGGTTTTCTGTCTAGTGTTCTGCCTAATCATTATAATTGTGTATTAAAGACCCCACTATCATTGTAGAGACACCTGTTTCTCCAATTAGTTTTTCCAGTGGCTGCCTCATGTATTTTGAGGTGTCATGTTTAGTTGCTTAAATGTTGATGATTCTTCTTTCATCTGGATATATTACTGCTTTTATTAATATATGGTGGCCTTATTTGTTCCTTTCTATAGTTTTGCATTTAATGTCTATTTTGCCCAATATTAGTATATCTAATCCCAGCCTTCTTGGTGATTGTTTGCATGCAAAATTGTTTTATGACCTTTCACTTTCATCATCCTTGTGTCCTTGGGTCTGAGGTGAGTTTATTACAGATTGCCTATAGATGGGTCATGTTTCTATATCCATTCTGCCGATCTGTCTCTCAATTGGAGAATTTAATCCATTACCATTTAAAATTATTAGTTTCAAGGAATTACATTACCCACATTTTCTTAAGGTTTATTTATGCCATATGTTGTTTATATTTCTCTTTTTATAGTTTAGTTATTCTTACACTCTTTTCTAGCTCTCTCTCTCCTGTATTTTCCTTTCAACCTATAGAACTTCCTTTAATGGTTATTTTTTTTCTAGTTTATTTTATTTTACTTTATTTTATATTTATCTTTATATTTTTTCCTGTTACATTAAAAAATTATAAGTGGTTCCCATATACCCAGACCCCCTAACCCCACTCCTGCCATGTCAACAACCTCTTTCAACCTCATAGCAAATGCACTGCATAGGATGAATACATTTGGAACACTGCTGCACCACATGGATAATGGTTTACATTATAGTATACACTCTTTCCCCATCCACCCAGTGGACCATGACAGGACATACAATGTCCAGCATCTGTCCCTACTGTATCACCCAGACAACTCCAAATATTGACAATGCCCTCAGATCATATCTCTTCTTCCCTCTCCCTACCCTCAGCAGCTACCATGGCCACTTTTTCCACGTCAATGCCACAATTTTTTTCCATTACTAATCACAATAGTTCCAATAGTAGAATAACAGTAAGTCCACTCTAATCCATACCCTATTCCTCCATCCTGTGGACCCTGGGATGGTTATGTCCACTCCACCTCTAAATTGAGAGTGGACTTAGATTCCACATGGATGATGGGTGCAATTCTCCTGCTTGCAGTTATAGGCTCTCTTGGTTCCATGGTGTGTTCATTGACCTTCACCTCTCTGTTAGCTAGCCAGGGTAAGCCCAATAAATGAGAGGGTAGGAGTTGCAAGTCTGCTGAGGCTCAGGGCCTGGCTGTCACATAGACAGTCCAGAGATTCAGGTCTCCTGAGTATATACCAACCCAAACACTAACCACAGGTCCAGTCAAATTAACAGAAGAGGCATGTGTAGAACGGTCATATCTGAGTCCAACTCCATCACACTCAGGAACACAAATTCTAAAGTAGGGCCAACTGACATGGACCTGAGCTCCAGAGCCATCTGCCATGACCATAGAACCTGTGGTTCTCTGTAGCCTTCAGGAGAGCCAGTACCTGGGCTTATATCTACTTTGGCAGGCTCCGGGACCCTGCTGAGGCATGCGTAAGTATGAACCCTCTGATGACCTCCTGACTCTTTTTTGGAAACTCAGAGCCATATAAACTCATTTGTTCTTTCCATTTCCCCCTTTTCTTCAAAGTCAAAAGCAGTTTTTAACACCTTATATTACATGTAGGCTGAGATATTCTGCTAGTCTGAGTTGACCCTTTTATTCAAGGTCTTTTTCTAGTTACATCATCAGCGGCTGCTTGGTTGTAATCCCTCAGCACCAGGGAGGCTCATCCCCGGGAATCATGTCTCACCCTGGGGGGAAGGTAATGCATTTACATGTTAAGTTTGGCTTAGAGAGTGGCCACCTTTGAGCAACATGGAGGTTCTCAGGAGGTAAGTCTTAGGCACCCTGCAGCTCTAGGCCTACTTCATATTTCAGGTGCACAGGCTCATAAGCATAGTCATCAGTATCAAGGACTCATTATTGGACCATCCTCTTTATTGGTCTTAGCCATTGCACTTGGGGTATTATTGCTTTTCCATTGGGGAATGTGATAGCACTCCCCTGGCTAGGACCTCAGTACTCCCTCAGTTATCATTTTTAACTGTATCTTCTATGAATATATCCAAACATTTTTGTGTACTCTGTATACATGCCCTGGAGAACTCCCTCCCAACATGTGCCCCCCATCAATAACACCCAACATCCGTGTTCCTCCCCTGCCTAGCTGAGCCTCTCTGTAGTTCAAAACTTCTTCAAAAATGAAGCCTAATGTATTAACAAGTTCCATTAATAGTAAAATGGAATGTAGTGATGAGTTTAAAGGTTAGATATAGAATACAGACTAATTCAGGAAAAAATTTTAAAGTAAAAATAACTTAGGGAATCAAAAAATGATAAAATGAAAAAGCTTTGTTTTTGATGTTTTGGCTTTCATCACTGCAGTAGGTGTTGCCCTGTATGTACAGTGGCAAGGCAATTTTTTATCATTTCTTCCTCAGTGTCTACATCCTTTTTTTAAATTTTCTAATTATTAAGATTGTCTCCACAAGAATTTTAGATCACAGTAATTCACATAATGCAATATAGGGTACTCCCACATATCCAGCATCAAACATTTTGTCCTTTCCCCAGCAATGATCTTTTTACATGTTCATATTATATTTGCTGCAGCTGATATACAGATATTGAAACATAGCTTTGAAACATGGTTCCGTTTTGGTTTACATTATGGTTTATATTTTAGACTATACAATTTTCTAAATTTTTAGTTATCTTATGTTTTACATTACAGTTTACATTTTAGCATATAGACCTTTATACATTTTTGGTGTAATTTAACACGTCTTATATCCATCATTGCATGATCTTGTGGAACACTTCCATTGCCCCACAGTTACACTGATTCTATCTATTCAATACTTCCCTCCCTCCCCTCAGGGTCCACAGTGACAATCAATCTTCATTACTTGAAGGACCATATTCAGAGATACTTGCAACAATGTTGAGGGCTTGACATACTTGACTGCCCTAACCCATTGGGAGTCACCAATTCTCTCCAGGGACACAATTCCATCTTACTGAGAACATCAGTCCTAACCAGGATGTGGGTATACCTCATTGTACGGGTCTCCACCCAATGATATAACCCATTATGACAAAATGAGCACTCACACACTCCCTAGAAGCCTGCCCTGTGTCAGATGGCCCCTTTAAGCATCTTAAACAGGTAACCTTCCTTATTATATTTTCTATAGAGTTGTCTCAACCTTATCGTTTCAACCACATACCTGAAAATCTCCTGTTTGAATGTTCCCCCCACACTCCCCCCAATTTCTTGGGCAACCGGACCCATCCTCCCATCCCTAGCTCCCCTCAAGCCTGTAAAGCCCCACCCAAAGGTTTCCTTACACCCCCATTTTATCCCTTCCCTGTGCAAATACTTACCTCCAGCTTATCATTGATTTCACCCATGTAGGTGTCAACTCACAACTTTCCTCTTCCCCCAAATTCCTTAAGTCTATCATCTGGTCTCCAGCTCTCTGAGACAGCTTGGTTTACTTATTTCATTTCAGTGAGTTCATGTAGTATTTGTCCTTCAATACCTAGCTTGCTTCACTCAACATAAGGTTCTCAAGATTCATCCATGTTATCACATGTGTGTGTACTGTATTCCTTCTTATAGCTGCATAGTATTCCATTGTGTGTATACCACATTATATTTATCCATTCATCTGTTGATGGACATTTGGGTTGACTCCAACTTTTGGCAGTAGTGAATAATGCTGCTATGAACATTGGTGTGCATATATTAGTTTGTGTCCTTGTTGTCCATTCTGGGTCTATTGCCAGCAGTGGAATTGCTACATCATATGGCAAATCTATAGCTCTAGTTTTTTGAGAAACCTCCAAACTGTCCTCCAGAATGGCTGGATCCTTCTGCATTTCCACCAGCAGTGGATGAGTGTTCCCATTCCTCCACATCCTCTCCAGCACTTGTAGTCTTCTATTTTTTGATAGCTGCCAGTCTTATGGGAGTAATACGGTAATTCATTGTAGTTTTGATCTGCATTTCCCTAAAAGCTAGAGATTTGGAGCATTTTTTATGTGCTTTTTAGCCATTTGCATTTCTTCTTTGGACAAGTGTCTGTTTAAATCTTTTTCCCATTTTTAAAACGGGTTGTTTGACTTTTTTTCCTGAGATATAGGAGTTCTCTTATATATGCAGGATATTAGTCTTCTATCAGATATAGTTACCAAATATTTTCTCCCATTGTGTAGGTTGTCTTTTCACTTTCTTGACAAACTCCTTTGAGGTGCAAAAGGCTTTAATTTTGAGGAGATCCCACTTATCTATTTGTTCTTTTGCTGCTCATACTTTTGGTGTGAAGTTCATGAAGCCATTTCCAATTACAAGGACCTGTAGAAGCTCCCTACATTGCTTTCCAAGGTATTTGTGGTCTTGGCTCTTATATTTAGGTCTTTTATCCATCTTAAGTTGATTTTTGTATAAGGTGTGAGTTGGTAATCTTCTTTCATTCTTTTACAAATGGAAATCCAGTTCTCTAGGCACCATTTGCTGAAGAGGCCATTCTCTCCCAGTTGCGTGGGTTTCATGGCCTTGTTGAATATCATATGACTGCATACATGAGGATCTATATCAGAACTCTCAATTCTGTTCCACTGACCGTGTGTCTATCCTTGTGCCAATACCATGCCATTTTCACTACTCTAGCTTTGTAGTATGTCTTGAAGACAGATAGTGTGATTCTTCCTATTTCATTTTTCATTTTCAATATGTCTTTGGTTATTCAGTGTCTATTTCCTTTCCAAATAAATTTCATAGTTAGTTTCTCTAGTTCATTAAAGAATGATGTGTTGATTTTTATTGGGATTGCCTTGAATCTGTAGATCAGTTTTGGTAGTATAGACATCTTAATAATATTTAGTCTTCCTATCCATGAACAGGGAACATTCTTCCATTTATTTAGGTCTTCTTTGATTTCCTTGAAGTGTTGCGTAGTTTTCTGCATATAAGTTTTTTACATCTTTAAATTTATTTCTGGGTATTTGTTTTTTTTAATTTACTATTGTAAAAGGTATTTGTTTCTTGATTTCTTCCTGAGATTGCTCTTTATTGGTGTATGGAAATGCTACTGATTTTTATGCATTGATCTTATAAACTGATTTTACTGAACTCATTTATATGTTCTAGAAGCTTTGTTGTAGTCTTCTCAGGGTTTTCTATGGATAGGATCATGTCATCTTGCAAATAATGAAATTTTGACTTCTTCCTTTCCAATTTGGATACCTTTTATGTCTGGTCCTTGCCTCAGTGCCCAAGCAAGCACTTCTATCACAATGTTAAATAGAGGGGTGATAGTGGGCATCCTTGCCTTTTCCTGATCTTAGGGGGAAAGATTTTAGGATTTCACCTTTGTAAATGATGTTGGCTGTGGGTTTTTCATATATATCCTATATCATGTTCAGATAGGTTCCTTCTATTCCTATCTTTTGAGGTGTTTTTATCAAGAATGAATGCTGTATTTTGTCAAATGCTTTTTCTGCAGCTATAGATATGATCCTGTGATTTTTTCCCCTTCAATCTATTTATACGGTGTACTACATTAATTGATTTTCTTCTGTTGAACCTTTCTTGCACACCAGGAATGAATTCCACTTGGTCATGGTGTATAATTCATTTAATGTGCTGTTGAATACGATTAGCAAGTATTTTGTTGAGGATTTTTGTACCTAGGTTCATTAGAGAGATTAACCTGTAATTTTCCTTTCTTGTTGTGTCTTTGCTTGGCTTTGGTATTAGGGTAACGGTGGCATCATAGAATGAGTTAGGTAATGTTCCTTCTCTTTCAATTTTTTGGAAGAGTTTAAGGAAGATTGACATTAGTTCTTTCCGGAATATTTGGTATAATTCACCTTAGACGCTATCAGGCACAGGGCTCTTCTTAGTTGGGAGGTTTTTAATGACTGATTCTATGTCTTTACTTGTGATTGGTTTGTCGAGATCATCAATTTCTCTTTCATCAGTGTAGGCTGCTATTGTGTGTCTAGGAATTTGTCCATTTCCTCTAAATTGTCCTTCTTGTTAGAATATAGTTTTTCAAAGTATCCTCATGATCTTTTTTTCCTGTGGGGTCAGTGGTGATATCCCTTTCTCATTTCTTATTTTGTGTATTTTCATCTGCTCTCTCTTTATTTATTTATTTTGTTAGTCTAGCTAAAGGTTTGCCAATTTTATTGATCTTCTCTAAGAACCAGCTCTTGGTTTTATTTTTTCAAGTGTTTTCTTATTTTCTATTTCATTTAGTTCTGCTCTCATCTTTGCTTTTCTTTCTTTCTTCTTCCTTTGGGTTTAGTTTGCTCTTTTTTTTACTAATTCCTCCAAGTGTGCTGTTCTTCAGTTTTAGCTATTTCTTCTTTTTTGAAGTATGTATTTATGGCTATAACTTTCCCTCTCAGTACTGCTTTTGTTGCATCCCATAAGTTTTGATGTGTTGTGTTATCATTTTCTTTGGTTTCAAGGTAGTTATTGATTTTATTTGAGATTTCCTCTTTGACCCACTGTTTTTCTAAAGTGTGTTGTTTAACTTCCATATCTTGTTGCCAAATTTGTGTCTCTGGCCCTTGCAGATTTCCAGCACATTCCGCTCTCATCTGTGAAATTATTTCATATGATTTCCATCTTTCTGAATTCATTGACTTTTTCTGTGACCTAGCGTGTGGTTCTTCCTGGAGAATGATCCATGTGCACTTGAGAAGAATATATATCCTGCTATATTTGGGTGTAATGTTCTGAATATGTCTATTAGGTCCAACTCGTCTAATATTGTTCAAAGTCTTTGTTATTTATTGATTCTCTTTTGAGATGTTGTGTCCAAAGCTGATAGTGGTGTATTAAAGTTCCCTACTATAATTGTAGAGGGATCTATTCCTTCACTTAATTTTTCCAGTGTTTGCCTCAAGTATTTGGAGGTGCCCTTGTTAGGAGCATAAATATTTATGATTAGCCTTTCTTCTTGAAATATTATCCCTTTCACTAATATGTAGTGTTCTTTTTTGTCTGTCACAATTGTTTTGCATTTTTCTATTTTGTCTGATATTAATCCTACCATTTTTTTTTCTGTTACTGTTTGCTTCTAAGATTGTTTTCCAGCCATTCACTTTCAACCTACTTGAATCCTTGGGTCTAAGATGTGTTTCTTGTAGACAGCATATAGATATATCATATTTCCCTATCCAATCTTCCAGTCTGATTCTCTTGACAGGTGAGTTTAATCCGTTGACATTCAGTTCAATAGTTCTTGAAGTTTAGGTTTCTTTTCTTTAATGACTTATTTATTTATTTATTCCCCCAACCTTGCAACTTGCTTGCTATCTGCTCTCTATGTCCATACTCTTCATGTTCTCCTGTGTCTGCTTGTCTTCCTTTGTTATGTAATCTTGCTGCACCAGCTCTCCATGGGCATGGGCTGTCAGGTCTTCATGGGCATGGGCCATCAGCTCTCCATGGGCACAGCCCAGCTTGCCTCACAAGGAGGTCCTGGGATTCAAACCCAGGGCCTCCCATATGTTAGATAGGAGCCCAATCGATTGAGCCACAGCCAATTCCCTGTAGGTTTCCTTTTTACAAACTCTCTTAATTTCTGCTTTTCTGTGAATATTTTGAACTCTCCCTCATTTTTGAATGCCAGGCTTACTGGATAGAGTATTCTTGGTTGATAACTTTTTTCTTTTAGTATCTTGACTACCTTATACCTCTGCCTTTTGCCTCCATGGTTTCCAATGAGAAATCAGCACTTAAGCTTATCAAGCTTCCCTTGTATATGATGGACATCATTTCTCTAGCTGCTTTCAGTATTCTTTTTGTCTTGAGCATTGGACAATTTGACAAGTATATGTTGAGGTTAGGCCTTAATCCAATAAGATTGAATTCTTTAGAAGCAAAAATGGAAACTAGTGGAGAAGCCAGAGGAGGAGAGAGAGATTTCCATGTGATGAATGCAGAGATGCAACTACAAGTTAAAGAACTCTAAGAATTACTGGCTAGCTAGCACCAAAACACTACAGGTTCTGGTAGAAAGCACAGCCTATGGATACTATGATGTTGGGATTCTAGCCTTCAGAGCTGTATGACAATAAATTCCTGTTGTTTAAACCCAACACTACATGTTATTTGTCATAGAAGCCCTGGTACACTAAGACAGTCAGTGAATGACACAAGATCTAATTTTGGAAGTATGTCTTTACAATTCCAAGGGTTAGATGGCCCAAGCTGTCGCTGTGTAAAATCACAAATTCAGTGTTCTTATTAGGCTTATTATGTTTACAAGGAGATTTCTAATGAGGGAGAATGGGAAGCATTTGCCCCTTTCCTCTTTTTTAAGTAAAGAAAATTTTATCCTTTTATCCTAACACAACTGAGAAGTTCAATTTGAATATATTTGTTAATAATTTGAGTACCCAATAGAACTATGTGTTTATATATGTGTTTCATTTTTTAACAAATCCAATTTATTGATACTTATTAGTAAAGTATAAATCCACACAAAGTACAATCATGGTATTTGATATAATCACACAGTTGTGCATTCATCAATTCACTTTTAGAGCATTTTCATTATTCTAGCAATAATAGCAATACTAAAAAACTCCAATGAAATACACACATCACAATCTCTCTATGCTTCCCCTGTTGTACCTGCTATTCTGTTTCCATCTGTCTAGTTTATTTGTAATTATATTTTGTAAAACAGTCTTATATATGCAATGCTACATTTTTTAGGTTTCCTTCTAGTAATATAAATGTCCTTAGGATTTTCCTTTTAACCATTGTCAAAATCATAAAAGAGCTCTGATTCTAATAAAAGGCATGATGTGCTCTCACAATTTCCCCTCATTTTCAACGTTTTACAAGAAACCTTTTTACCAATTCTGCACAGATAAACTCTCAGCTTTCCATTCTCTACCATCATTCTATTTTCTGGTGACTATATTCTAATTATTAATTCCATGACTTTACCTAATATAATTTAGTTCATAATAGCACAATCACACAGCATTTGTCATTTTTGTGTCTGGTTTGCTTCACTCAACATAATATCATTAAGGTTCATCCATGTTGTCATATGCCTCCATGATTTATTTCATTTCTTCTCACCACAGCATAACATTCCATCATATATATACACCACAATTTTTTTATACATTCAACAGTTTATGGACACCTGTATTGTTGGACACCTGTATTGTTGGCAATTGTGAATAAGGCAGTGTGCAGAAGTCTGTTCATGTCACTGATCTCAGTTCTTCTGGCTATATACCTAGGAATAGTCACATGAAAAGCCAATATTTAAATTCCTTAGGAACTTCCAAATCATCCTCCACAGTGGCTGTACAATTGTACATTCCCACCAATGAATAAAGCATTCCTAGCTCTTTACATCCTCTCCATCATTTTCAGTTTTCTGACTTTTTAATAGTGGCGAATCTAATAGGTGTGAAATGATTTGTATTTCCCTAATTGCTAGAGATGTTGCACATTTTTTCATGTGTTTCTTCACCATTTGTATTTCTTCTTTGGACAATTGCTTTTTCAAGTCTTTTCCTTACTTATAACTGGGTAATTTGTCTTTTTATTGTTGAATTGTATGATCTCTTTATGTATCATAGGTACTAAACCCTTATCAGATAAGTGATTGCCAAATATTTTCTCCCATTGAGTCAGCTGTCTTTCACTCAGTTGAAAAAGATCTTTGAGGTACAGAAGTATTTAATTTTGAGGATGTCCATCTTATCTATTTTTCCTTTCATTGCTCATGCTTTGGGTGTAGGTTTTAAGAAACTACCATCTACTAAAATATTATGATGATGTTTTCCTACAATTTCATCTAGGACTTTTAAGGTTGTCACCCATTATATTTAGGCCCTTGATCCATTTGAGTTAATTTTTGTCTAATTTGTGAGATCAGGATTGATTTTCTTTGGGATACGGATATTCCATTCTGCTAGGACCATTTGTTGAATACACTGGTCTGGCCAACTGGGTGGGCTTAACAACATTGTCAAAAATCACTTCCCTACAGAAGTGAGGGTCTATTTCTGAGTTCTTGATCCAGTTGTATTTGTCAATAGATCTGCTTTATGCCAGTACGATGCTGTTTTTGCCTCTAGAGGTAAGAAACATGCTTTTACTTTTGGAAGTGAAAGTCTTCCAATGTCATGTTTCTTTTTTGAAGACAGTTTTGGCAATTTGGGGCCCCTTGTCCTTCAAAATAAATTTGCAAATTCGCTTTTCAACTTCTTCAAAAAGCCTGCAGTGTGTTTTATAGGGATTGCATTGCATCTGTAAATCAGTTTGGGTAGAATATCTTAATGATATTTAGTCTTCCAATCCATGAACATGGAATGTTTTTTCATTTATGTAAGTCTTTTTCATTTTCTATTAGCAATGCTTTGTAGTTTTCTGACTACTGGTCCTTTATACCCTTGGTTATGTGTATTCCTAAATATTTTATTGTTTTATTTGCTATTATAAATGGATTTTCCCCTAATTTCCTCCTCAGATTGCACACCAGCAGTGTATAGAAAAACTAATGATATTTGCATATTAATCTTGCATCCTTCCACTTTGGTGAACTTGCCTATTAATTTTAGTAACTTTGTTGTGAATGTTTCAGGATTTTCTAGATATAGGATCATAGCATCAGGACATTGTGAAAGTTTTATATTTCCTTTCTCATTTGGGTGCCTCTGATTTCTTTATCTAGCCGAATTGCTCTAGCTAGTAATTCTAGCACAATATTGAACAATAAATGTGACAGTGGGCACCCTTGTCTTGTTCCTCATCTGAGCAGGAAAGATTGTCTTTCACCATTGAGTACAATACTAGCTATAGGTTTTTCATATATGCACTTATCATACAGAGAAAGCTTCCTTCTATTCCAATCTCTTGGAGTGTTTTTATCAAGAAAGGGTGGTGTATTTTGTCAGATGCCTTTTCTGCCTCAATTGAGAGGATCATATGATATTTCTTCTGTAATTTATCAGTTTATTACACTAATTTTTTGTGCATATTGAACCACCCTTGCCTACCTGGGTTAAACCCACTTGATATTGATGTATAATACTTTTAATGTGCTTTTGGATACAGTTTGCAAGGATTTGTGGAGGATTTTTGCATCTATTCTTTAGAGATATTGGATTGCAATTTTCCTTTTTCATACTATCTTTATTGGATTTTGGTATTAGGGTGATGTTGACTTCACAGAATGAGTTTGGTAGTGTCCTTTCCTGTTCAATTTTTTTTTTTTTTGGAAGACTTTGAGCAAGATTGGCAAAAGATCATCTTTGAATAACTGGTAGAATTCACTGTGATGTCTTCTGGACCCTGGCATTTCCTCTTTTAGAGATTTTTGATGACTGTTTCTATATTTTCCACTGTGATTGTTTTGTTGAGGTCTTCTATGTCGATCCTGTGTTTCTAGGAATTTGTCCATCTTGTCTACATTGTCTAGTTTTTTGATATAAAGTTGCTCATAGAATCCTCTTATGATCACATTTATTTCTGTGGTTTCAGTAGTCATGTCCTCCCTTTCATTTGTTATTTTATTCATTTGTGTCTTCTGTCTTTTTCTTTGTCATTATAGCAAAGGGTTTGTTAAGTGTGTTGATTCTATTTTTTTCTCAGCTTTAATTATTTCTGCTCTGAACTTTATATTTCTTTCCTTCAGCTTGGTTTGAGATTACTTTGTTGTTCTTTTTCTAGGTTTTATACATAGCAGTAAGCTCTTCAATTTTAGTTCTTTCTTCTTCTTTACCATAAGCATTGAGGGCTATAAATTTATCTTTCAACACTGCATTTGCAGTGTCCCATAGGTTTTTCTAAATTGTATTTTTTAAAGATACATAGATCACAAAAAAAGTTACATTAAAAAATATGAGGTTCCCATATATGCCACAACCCACCACACCCCACTGCTCCCACATTAACAACCTTTTTCATCATTGAGGCACATTCACTATCTTTGGTGAATACACTTTGGAGCACTGCTGCAGCACATGGATCTAAGCCCCCTCTTTCCTTTTGAAAGATTTATTTTTTATTTCTCTCCCCTTCCCTCTCCCACCCCAGTTGTCTGTTTTCTGTGTCCATTTGCTGTGTGTTCTTCTTTTTGTCCACTTCTGTTGTTGTCAGTGGCATGGGAAACTGTATTTCTTTGTATTGAGTCATCTTGCTTCATCAGCTCTCTGTGTGTGTGGTACCATTCTTGGGCAGGGTGAACTTTCTTTCATGCTGGGTGACTCTCCTTATGGGGCACACTCCTTGCACATGGGGCTCCCCTATGTGGGGGACACCCCTGTGTGGCATGGCATTCCTTGTGCACATCAGCACTGCACGTGGGCCAGCTCCACATGGGTCAAGAAGGCCTGGGGTTTGAACTGCGGACCTCCCATGTGGTAGACGGATGCTCTATCCACTGGGCCAAGTCTGCTTCCCTAAGCACCCTTTGATATAGAGATGGAGTGGACATCATCACCCCAGGGTCCACAGGATGGATGAATGGATGAGAGTGGGCTTATTGATATTCTACTATAGTGCTATTGTGACTAGCAATGGAAGAAATTGTAGCACTGATGTGGAGAAAATGGCCATGGTAGTTCCTGAGGGCAGGGAGAGGGAAGAAGAGATGTGATTTGGAGACATTTTTGGAACTTCAGTTGTCCTAAATGATATTGCAGGGACAGATGCTGGACATTATATATTCTGCCATAACCCACTGGATGTACTGGGGGAGTGGGGCGAGGAGGAGTTTACAATGTGAACTATTATCCCTTAGGTTTTGATATATTGTGCTCTCATTTTCATTCATCTCAAGATATTTGCTGAATTCGCCTGTAATTTCTGCTTTGACCCACTGATTAAGTATGTTGTGTAGTCTCATATATTTATTAATTTCCCTTTTCCCATCTTTATCAAGTTCCATCTTCATTCTGTTATGATCAGAGAAAGTATTTTGTTTAATTTCAATCTTCTAAAATTTATTGAGATTTTTCTTGTGACTCCAAGGTCTACCTTGGAGAAGGATACGAGTGATTGAAAAAAGAAAGCTGTTTTGGGGTGCAGTGCTCTGTAGATGTCTTTTAGATCTAGTTAATTTATCATATTATCCAAGTTCTATGTTTTTTTTTATCCTCTGTCCAAATGTTCTATCTAAAACTGAAAGTGGTGTATTGACGACTCTAACTCAGCTTTGCCAGTATGTGCCTCATGTATCTCAGAGTACTTGGTTCGATATTTCTTCTTGGTGACTTGACACTTTTATGAATATATAATGACCTTGTTCACCTCTTAAAACAGTTTTGCATTTAAAATCTATTTTGTCCAACATTAGTATCACTACTAGAGCTTTTCTTAGTTATTTGCATGAAATAACATTTCACTTTTTATCAAGATTTGTCCTTATGTCTGATGTGAGTCTCTTGTAAACAACATATATTTATTTCATATTTTTTATCCATTATATCAGTCTATTTCTTTTGATTGGTGTGTCCAAGACCTTAACATTCAAAATTATTAGTTTAAAGGCATTATTACTTCTTGCATTTTGTCCTTTCACTTTGTGCTGTCATATCATACTATTTATACTTCAATTTACCCTTTCTAACAATCTTCATTTCTACATTCTTCTTAATCTCTTGCCTTTGTTTTTTTTTTTTTCCTTTCATGATGCAACACTCCCTTTGGTAGCTCTTGTAATTTTAATGTTTTGGTAAAAATATTCTATCAGTTTTTGTTTGTCTGGGTAGAATTTGAAATTGCCCTTGTTTTTTTAAGGACAGTTTTCCTGGATACAGAATTTTTGATTGACAATTTTTCCCTTTCAGTACTTTGTTTTGTTTTGTTTTTTTAAAACATTTATTTATTTAATTCCCCCCCTCCCCCCGTTGTCTGTTCTCTGTGTCTATTTGCTGCGTCCTGTTTCTTTGTCCGCTTCTGTAGTAGTCAGCAGCATGGGAAGTGTGGGCGGCGCCATTCCTGGGCGGGCTGCACTTTCTTTCATGCTGCGTGGCTCTCCTTATGGGTGTACTCCTTGCACGTGGGGCTCCCCTACGTGGGGGACACCCCTGCGTGGGGCGGCACTCCTTGCGCACATCAGCACTGTGCATGTGTCAGCTCCACATGGGTCAAGGAGGCCCGGGGTTTGAACCGCGGACCTCCCATGTGGTAGACGGACACCCTAACCACTGGGCCACATCCACTTCCCCCTTTCAGTATTTTGGAAACATCATACCATTTGTCCATGATTTCTGAAGAGAAGTTAGCATTTAATCTCATTGCCGGTCCCTTGTAAGTGATGATTTGCTTTTCTCTTGCTGCTTTCAGAAGACTTTGTTTATCTCTGCATTTATCCTCTGAATAGTATCTGTCTTGGGGTAGGTCTATTCAGATTTATTCTGTGTGGAGTATCTTGTCCTTCCTGGCTATTGATATTGATGTCTTTCATAAGGGTTGGGAAGTTTTTGATCATTATTTTCTTAAATATTCTTTCTGTGACTTTTCCATTCTCTTCTCCTTTTGGGAAACTGATAATGTGAATGTTTGTGTCTTTGGCATTGTCATTCAATTCCCTGAGACTCTGTTTCATTTTTTCCATTCTCTTTACTTTCTGTTTTCCTGTCTTTTCCAGTTCAGATGTTTGACCTTTGAAATCACTAATTCTGCCTTTGAGCAATTCAAATTTGCTTTTATGCGCCTCAAATGTATTTTTTAAATATTTATTTTATTTATTTCTCTCCCCTTCACCCTGTTGTTGTGTATTCTTCTGTGTCCACTTGTATTCTTAGCAGCACTGGGAATCTGTCTCTTTTTGGTTGTCTCATCTTGCTGCATCAGCTCTCTGTGTGTGTAGTGCCACTGCTGGGCAGGCTGTGCTTTTCTCCTGCTGGGCAGCTCAATGTGGGGTGCACTCCTTGCACATGGGTCTCCCCTATGTGAGGGACACCCCTGAGTGGCACAGCACTCCTTGCTCATGGCAGCACTGCATGTGGGCCAGCTCACCACATGGGCCAGGCGGCCCTGGGTCTGTACCCTGGACCTCCCATATGGTAGGAGGATGCTCTATCAGTTCAGTCATGTCTGCTTCACTCTAATGTATTTTTAA
This sequence comes from Dasypus novemcinctus, assembly GCF_030445035.2. NCBI lineage: Eukaryota > Metazoa > Chordata > Mammalia > Cingulata > Dasypodidae > Dasypus > Dasypus novemcinctus. The sequence continues at coordinate 18,467,917 of NC_080700.1, forward strand.
CCTCATCTATCATGACTTTCATTTCCATAAGGCTTGTTACTTTTATTTTCAGTCCTTCATGTGGTTCTTAATACCCACCCAGAGTCTTCTTAATATCTCTTATTCCTTTAGTCATTCTTTCTTTCAACTCTGAATTGACTTAGGAGATGTGTGCATTATCATATATTGTCTTAAATCCCATATCTCTTCTGGGTACTTGGTTTGTTCATTTGCCTGGGCCATCTCTTCCTGTTTCCTGATATGGTCTATAATTTTTGCTGATGACTAAGCACCTGAATATGCTGGTGAATTTATTCTGATGATCAGTTTCTCTCTCTGGCCTTTTTTTTTTTTTTTTTCACATACCTTCTTTGATATTTGGTTCAACTTATTCTATGTTTTCAAAAATGCTTACGTTAAGTTATCAAAATTGGGCCAAGGACTCATTAATGGTGTGCAGATTTTCTCCTAGGAGTTAGGGTACAGAGATATCTCAATGCAGTTTTTTTCTATGCAATTTCCATACATGCCTGTAGATGGCACTTGTCAGTGCACCTTTCCACATAGGTGTTTATTTCAATATTTGTTTTCTGTGTTTTGGTGTGGCCAAAGCTGAGATTGAAATCAGACTGTACTGGCTGAATTCACCAAAGAATGTCCTCCAGTACCTTTACTTTTCCCTGTAAAATCTCATGGGTAGAAATATGTTCCTCTCTCAGTCAGCTGCAGTAAGTTAGTCATTTTACCCCAGTTTAATATCTTGGGGTTTGGAAATGGAGCCTTACAGGCTGCCACCAGTGTTTGTTAATTTATGTTTGTTGGGGAAACGGACTTTGGCCCAGTGGTTAGGGCGTCCGTCTACCACATGGGAGGCCCGCGGTTCAAGCCCTGGGCCTCCTTGAACCGTGTGGAGCTGGCCATGCGCAGTGCTGATGCGCGCAAGGAGTGCCGCGCCACGCAGGGTGTCCCCCGCGTAGGGGAGCCTCACGCGCAAGGAGTGCACCCATAAGGAGAGCCGCCCAGCGCGAAGGAGGGAGCAGCCTGCCCAGGAATGGCGCCGCCCACACTTCCCGTGCCGCTGACGACAACAGAAGCGGACAAAGAAACAAGAAACAAGAAACAAGACGCAGCAAAAAGACACAGAAAACAGACAACCGGGGGAGGGGAGGGGAATTAAAGAAATAAAAATAAATCTTAAAAAAAAAAAAAAAAAAAGAATAATTTATGTTTGTTGTTTTAAATTCACCTCTCTGTTCCTTTCTTTCCTGGGAATTGTGAAGCACTGTCCCGGTTTGCTGATCCCAAAAGCAGATCCCTTGGACAGCTTTCGGCTCTTTCTCCATTGTTTTTGTGAGAGAGTTGAACACTCCTTGCCTCATATGATACCATCTTCCCATAATTCTGATTTCTATTGTGTATTAGTCAGCTAAAGGGGTGTTGATGAAAAAATACCAGAAATTGGTTGGTTTTTATAAAGGGTATTTATTTGGGGCAGAAGCTTACAGATACCAGGCCATAAAGCATAAGTTACTTCCCTCACCAAAGTCTATTTTCATGTGTTAGAGGAAGATGGCTGCTGGTTTGTGAGGGTTCAGGCTTCCTGAGTTCCTCCCTTCCTGGGGCTTGCTTCTCTTTCCTCTGAGTGCTTACCTCCTGGGGCTCCAGCTTAAGACTTCAACATCAAACTCCAACATCAAAACTCCAACATCAAAGACCCCTCAACTCTGTCCTTTGCCATGCCTTTTATCCCTAATGACATGGCTCTATCAAAGCCCTAATCATAACTCAACCACACTCAGGTACAGACCAGATCACAATCATAACCCGATATCCCCATTTGGATTCATAACCATATCAAACTGCTACAAAGTATAATATTAAAGAGTTTCTCCTTTGATGAAGTAATTGGTCACTGATGGGTCCATTTTTGAAGGAAGACAGCAGTCCTATTATTGTGGAGTTATAGCTTGTCTTTGCCCATTTTAAAGATTTCATAGAGCAATATAAGGCATGGTCTTCCCAATGTAGAAGGCATTACAGAAAATGGTGAGATACTTTGCTGTAAACTGAAAAGACCAGTCCCAAACAAATGTGAATTTTAAGTCCATTTCATCACCCAATTGACTATTTTCAAATTCTGTGGCTTGCTTCACCCACTGATGAGGATAGTTGAATAGCAACATGCCTAACAGTGAGATGTGGATACTGTTGCACAGGTCCACTAAGGAAGTTTTAAAGAACTTGAATATGGCTGGATATTGTTCTAACAGTTGCCATGTGGCATCCAAGAACAGCAAAAATAAGGGAGATTCTTTTTCTGGTCTCTTTAAGTGGTTGCATCTCTCCAGGAACTGATAGCCAAACATGATCCACTCCTTCTGTATCAGACACTGAAATACAGAAATTGTCCTAATGCAGGGATCCAGCATCACTTGAATAAGAGAAGATATGAAGTAACTCAAATCTACTATTACTCCTATTCTAGGACTACAGTGGTGTGTTTGCTTTCCAGCATATACATAAGTTCTACTGAATCTTTAAGGAATGCCATTACATATTATAACCAGCTAGTACATTCCAATGAAGATAGACATTTCTGTTAAATTTCTTCAAAATGCACATTAACAAAAAGTTTTTGCTTAAGTTTTTTTTTTCTTTTTTTTATTAAATTATTTATTTATTTATTTTTAAAATTACATTAAAAAAAATATGAGGTCCCATTCAACCCCACCGCCCCTGCCCCCCACTCCCCCCACAGCAACACTCTCTCCCATCATCATGACACATCCATTGCACCTGGTAAGTTCATCTCTGAGCATCACTGCACCCCATAGTCAATGGTCCACATCATAGCCCAGACTCTCTCACGTTCCATCCAGTGGGCCCTGGGGGGATCTACAGAGTCCCGTAATTGTCCGTGAAGCACTATCCAGGACAACTCCACGTCCCGAAAACGCCTCCACATCTCATCTCTTCCTCCCGTTCCCCACACCCAGCAGCCCCCATGGCTACCGTTCCCACACCCATTCCACATTTTCTCTGTGGACATTGGATTGGTTGTGTCCATTGCACACCTATGTCATTGCTTAAGTTTTAATACCTTCTGTATTTCTTGGCTATTAGACAAGGTCTTATTCAAATCCAATTTGTAAACATCACTTCTCAATGGGTGATTTATAGTTATCGCATTATAGATACTCTGATCAATTTTTCTCTACAGCAGCACATCTTTTGTGGGGTCCATTCTCACCAAGAACTGCCACAAGGGTGTTTCCAGCACAGGACTGGCACCCTTCTTCCAACAAATAATGGGAATCTACTTTGGGTCTTGAGCTGCTAAAAAACTTGGCAGTACAAAGGATTCTGGAAGACAAGTGGATATCATGTAACCCTTAATAATGGAACAAACTCTCCACACAGAAACACCCATCCTATTGATTTCTCTGTCCTATTCTGAGTAACTTTCCAACCACCAGCTCTAACACCTCCTCCTCAACCTCCTGAGGGTAGTCCATTTATTTTGTTGACTGTGTTGTGATATTTTTCCCAGCATATTCAAATATAAAGATGAGTTGCAGGTTTGCTGGCTGGGAATAGTGAGATATTGCAAGGAATACCTTTCTGGCAGTTTTGGACCATGATTTAGCAAAGCAAAATCTGACATTCCTGGAATCTTTACAAAAAATAACTAACTCTTGGATTAAAGTTCAGTTTTTGCTTGAGGCCTAGGACTTTCTGCTTCCTTTCGTGGACACTTACATTGACAATTTGCTCAATATATTTCAAAGGAACATCATGTTCACCAAGAAGAAGGTTTTTTTAATGGAATTTCTATCATGGCATTAGATCATCTAGAATAAAGGGAATTTTTTTAAAAACTTTTTAAAAATTGAAGTTTATCATTCATAAATGAACATCCATAAACAATAAGTGATAGTAAAAGTTGTGAACTTACAAAACAAACATGCATATCATCCCTCAGGGCTCCCATATATTACCTCACCACCGACACCTTGCATTGTTGTGAAACAATGAAATGCATTGTTGTGAAACAAATGAAAGAGCATCATCAAAGCATTACTACTACGTATTGCAAGCATCTTACATTAGGTGTATTTTTCCCTCGACCCACCTGGTTACAGACACTCTGTATTAGTATTTTATACTTGTTATAGTTCATAGGAGAATGTTCTCATATTTGTTCATTTAATGACAATCCATCTTCCACCAAATGTTTCATTGTGTTATACAGTCCCATGATTTGTAAAATCGATTCAAAGTGTACAATAAGTGGCTCTCATATTCATCACAGAGTTGTACTGTATCATCACTCTATTTTCAATCATTTTCATGTCTCCAAAAAGAAAAATCTCATAACCCTTTCCACCCCCAGTAAATAGAATATGGTTTGACAAGGGAAGCTGATGCTTAATGTATGTAGACTTTTTAATAATGTTTACTGTAAATGTGTGGAAATGAATAGATTTGATGGTAATACATTAGAATGAGTATAACTAACACTGCTGATTTATAAATGTGCTTGTGACTGAAAAGGGTACTCTGTGGATGTAATATTTTAATTGAAAGAAAGGTAGAGAATAATGAGGGACTGTATAATATAATGATTTTCATGATGTAAGAAGATTTTGGTTAATTGTATAAGAATATTCTTTTATGAAATGTTAATAAAGGAAAGTTTAAAATTGAAAATTCTTTCTGAAAATGGATTTTTTTTTCATTTTCATATCATGACCATGGTGAAATTACATTGTAATACCTACTTCTTCATCTGTGTCAAACATTCCATGGGCAAAAGTATTATGTGAAAAAACAACAAATTTCTGAGACTTCTGGGAAGATGAGAAGTTATTGGACTCTCTCATCTCCCAGAAATATAGCTAGTGGACAGGTAGAAATGGCATGGAAAAAAGTGTTCTAGGGTTTTGGAAATTAGGGGAAGCCTGGACATCATCCACAAGAGAGAGGGGCCAAGGAAAATAATCTCAATAGCAAAATTGTCAGAGCTGCAGCTGGAGCTGCTGGTGCCTTTCCCCACTCTGTAGACAATTTTGAATTCTCAAGACTCAGGTACATGGCTACTGACAAAGTGGACCACAAGGGTCTATCTCCCCTGGAAATGGGTGAAAGAAGGATGCAGCTTAAAATGGACTCTACTTTTAGACCACAAATATGGTCTTCTCTGTCCCACGAGCCCTTCCAGGCTAGGAATGGCCACACCATTGTTTGCTTTGGCAGCCTGCATGGGATTAAGGAGATGGGACCCTTTTGATCTCCCCCTCTACTGACCAGGACTGGTTTTTTATGACACAGAGGGTAGTGGAAATATTTCTTACCCAGGAAAAGAGAGGGGGCTGCCAGTAAAGATTTGAGAATAACTTCTGAGAATGTTTGAATAATGAGTCTCTTAGCTTCCAGGCAGGAACCTCTGTCACATTGATCCAGGCTAACTTGCATTGAAATCACTGACCAGACTTTGAACTGAGAGGGCTGCAAAAGAATGCCATCTGCTGGCAGACCAAGGAAGTGCATGTGAAGAAATTAAAAGTAACTAAAAGAGGAATTTTTTCCATCTTCTTTTCCAAGGCCCTTGGAAGAATGTCTGAAATCATAAGTAAGTCTAACACTCAGATTTGAGCAACTAATAGGGACAATCATAAAGAACCAGAACAGATTGAACAAAGAATTAAAGAACGGCAGTAGCACCACCTCCTACCACTACAACCTTGTAAAAAAGAGAGAAATTGAGCACCAGAGTAAACCCACTAGCATAATCAGATGTCTAGTTATCAGCAAAAAATTACAAACCATACCAAGAATATTGAAGAAGTGGCACAAGCAAAAGAATATATCCAAGGTCCAAATGAGATACAGCATCTGTCAAATTAAGATTCATACAAATTTCCAAAATCAAAATAATGAGTTGAAAGACAATATGGCTAAAGAGATAAAGGACATTAAGGAGAAAATGAGTGAGTTCAAAGAAGAATATGAAAACCTGAACAGAAAAATAATGGAGCTCATGGGAATGAAAGACTTGGGAATGATTGGATCCCACAGCCAGCACCCAGTTCCGTTGCATGTGGTATTCTATGTTGTGAAACACCCTTTCTTATAATACTTACATTTCTGAGTTTCTTTTACCTATTGAAACATCAGCCCAGGTCTTTTACATTTATTATCTCACATACACTTGATGACCCAGGCTAAAAATTAGAAGCTAGAATGTTCCCCATTGTGTAGATACAGAGAATGGGATGGTACTGAGAGGTGCCCAGAGAGCACTCAATGCTCAGAACGGCCTCTCTGAAACAACAGAAATGAGTGAGAGAGGAGACTCAGAGTTCCAGCTTCATGGTTGGGATCTTGGTGCTGGTGCCAGCTGCTCATTCTATAATATGGAGCTCTCTGAGCGCCCACGAGGGGATTCCTAAAAAGATTGACTGCCCCCCACACAGCCTGATGGTTGGTCCCTCTTCCTTTCTTTTCCCCATCTCACCCCTACACCAGGAGGTCCTCTGAACCCACTTGTCCTCTGCTTCTGTGCTTCTGTCAAAAAGGAGGGGGCAGAGGTAAAAGATGAAGCAGAGAGAGGAGGCCAGCCTTCTCTTCAACCAGGGCTCAGGACGTACTTCCAACCTCCTGGTCCATACTCACCCTGGCCATTTGCCTAGCTAGTCTTTTAGGGTTGTATCTGGGGACCATTAGGAGAGAGGCAAGAAATTTCAGTGTCCCCTGCATCTTCAATCTTTCCATGTCCACCAGACAGAGTATCTGACTAGTTTGGGCTGGTCCCAAGCCCCAAGTAACATTTGGGCACAGAGTGGGTAGTGGCAAGGGACTGGGTGTATCAAACCTGACTACTCCTGTGAGGACATTTTTCATGGAAGGACTGTTAGAAAACGCGGCATGTGCATGTGCTCCATGAAGCCCACCACTCACACCTGACAGCCTTGTCGGTAATTCTGGGGAGATGTCAGGCTGGCCTGGACCTGACATAAGAAAAGACCAGGGGTGCTATCAGAGTGGACCTTGGCAGAGGTGATGTGGAGTGGCTGGTTAGGGCTGAGGTTCTTCCCACCCACCACGGACTGAACACCTGCTCCCAGGCTAACACAGCAAATGGTCAGGACCCCCAGCAAACAGGATCAGAACAGACTCCCAGAGGAGTGGGAGGGGCAACTAGGGCAATGAACCCTGAACCTGCCAGGGACAGAGCCCAGGCCTAGAGTTCTGTCTCACCCCTTACTGACCCTTGACCTTTGGCAAGATTCTTTTCCCATCTGTAATATTTCTCCATTTAGGAGACTTGATGCAGTCAGAGTCCTGATTGCTGTGGACAAGCAGGGGGCTCATGATGCACTCAAATATCTGCAAACATGCTACTAAAGCCTATCTCATTCTTCAAATATTTAAGAAATGGCTACCATGGACTATGTTATTTTCGGCCCTGAGCCAATTTTTGAGAGCCTAGCAGATAGAAATTCTGCCCACCTCAGATATCCATTCTTGTCATGGTATCCAAAAGTAACACTAGATACCGTCAGCAGGAGGTGCCTGCAGTGAAATGTGACACCATCAGAGGCTCCTCATGACATGGACATACCTTCCCTCACTGGGACCAGCAAGGTGCATACCAACCCCCATCCAAAAAAGTGAGGGACTGTGAGTCAGGAGAGAGCAAGATGGGGAATTAGTTGGTTCAGACAGGGAGGGGCTGGGTATAGCCCCAGTCTCCACGTGCCCTTGATGTCCACTGGAGGGCAGGGCTGGAGTCAAAGTAAGCTGTGTCTGGGAAGCTGGAGTGGTGGATACAGAGGGGACTTTGGGACTCAGAATCAGCCCACGAGAGAATCAGTCCTTAGCACAGTCCCATCCCAGTTCCACTCCCCCCCCCCCCACTACCACTCCATTAGCCACAGATCTGAATAATATCTGTACTGGTCAACCTCAGTCCTGCATGTTCCATAACTGTGGGACTACAGTACTGTACGCCTGGTCTTTGGGAGCACAGTGACAGTGGGAAGAAGAGACCCACACATGGCATGCAGAGAATGAGGCAGCATGTTGGGGTATAGGCTAAGGATTGAGGGTCCATGAGGTTTCAGGATAGGCTGAAGCAGGATGACAGACTCATTTCCCTCAAGTGTCAGGTATTTATGAAGCTCCTTGTGTGTGCTTGTGCCTAGACATCATCATCAATACAACCCATCCCTGCTTTCATGGAGTTCCAATAGGAGGAGGCAGGGGATGATATAGAAATACTACAGACTGCAGAAGATAGGAAGAATTAGTCAGACATAGATAAAGAAAATCTTACAATTGAGGCTCTTTTCAAGCTCCCTTCTTGAGTCCCAGTCAGCCAGTGCAAACACAAGCCAAGTGGGATTGGGAAAGGGAAATGCTGTCTTCTGTACTGGCAAGTACAGATACAGGAGTCCAGCCACCAAGGGGGTTACCCTTTTATGACCTTGTGAACCTGCAGGCCATTACCCTCATGTGTAGCCTGCCCATCTGTCCCAGCACCATCTCATTCTTCCTTGGCACCTGGCTGGCCTAGGCATCAGAGTCTATTTCTTGCAGCCTTCAGACCATCCCTGTCCCAAGCAGCTGGTGGCCTATATGCAGCTCACCACACGTGGCTTACTAGGGCACCACCATGCCCACCTTTTATTTTGCTCAGCTGGACCTGGAAACCCCTGAATCAGAAACAGAGTGAGGTGGACTGGGGCTGGGTTCCTATGTGCATGTGGGGATTGGGCTGGACATGGCTCACACAATGAGGAACCTCCTGAGATGGCCTTTGCCCAGGAGTAAAGATCATTCTCAGACAATTCAACAGGGTTATTGCAGTCTGTGGAAACATCTACAGTTGGGTGGGGTTACTGGGCCAGTACAAATCTTGACTAGTAGTTAGCTCTGTGCCTTTTCATCAACCTTTCTGCCCTGGGCAGAACTGGCCACCATAGCACCAGCACAGTGCAAAAGAAGACATTGAGGTAGGCCTTCTCACCCATGGATCAGAGATCTTGGCTTGGTGGGGGTAGATATAGATCCACTAAGTTTATTCAGCTCTGAGTTGTTGAGACTGTCCCCATGATCACCCATGTCATCCCCAAAATGCAGTGCAACTTTCCACCAGACTTTCTTTCTGTTCTGTTCATAACAGGCTCCACAAGATCCTCCCTTCCCCCTAATACCAGTGTAACTGGGACCTTCTTTACCTGGAAAAAGGACATGTGTTTGCATATCTTAGAGCTCCCTCTTTTGTCGGCCTGCATTGCTCTTCTTTTTTTAATATACTTTTATAAGATACATAGATTACATAATTGTTACATAAAAAATACTGGAAATTCCCATATGTTTGGCTACCTAACCCCCACACTCTTCCACATTAATAACATCCTTCATTAGTGTGGCACTTTTGTTATAATTGATGACCACATTTTGGAGCATTTCCACTAAGCATGGATTATAGTTTTCATTGTAGTTTACATTCTCTCCTCCACAGTTTTATAAGTTATAAGATATACAATGGCCTGTGCCTGTCACTGCAATGTCAGAATGATCCCCAAGTCCCCCAAATGCCCTCATATTTCACCTATTTTTCCCTCTCCCTCCAGAACCTCTGCTTCTGCATCTATGACAAAAGTTCTTCCATTGCTAAAATCACAATAAGTCTATAGTAGAACATCTGTAAGCCCACTCTAGTCCCATCTTTCATTCTCCAATCCTGAGGATTCTGGAATGGTGAAGCTCACTCCACCTCCAGTTCTGAGGGGGCTTAGATCCCATGGGGCAGATGGATGGAACTACCTTGCTTGCAGTTGCAGACTCTCTCTGTTCCTCACAATGTTTGTTGTCCATCATCATCTCCTTATTAGCTGTCCTGGCTGAGAACAATGAAATGGAGTGTAGGTGTTGCAACTCTGTTGAGATTCAGGGCCCATTTGACACATGGACAGCCCAAAGATTTAAGTTTTTGTACATACAACTATCAACTCTAGTACTAACTATAGGTTCAAATAGAAGAGGCAGAGGAGCCATGAATAGGGAAACAACAACTGAATCCCACTTGTCACATTGGGGAACATAAATTCCAAAGTAGGGCCCACTGGCAGGATGCCAAACTCCTGAGTTGTCTGTGCTTCCTATACTCTCTGAGCATCTCCACAGCCCTCAGGAGCTCCACTATGTGAGGCAATATTTACTTTGGCAGTCAATGAGATCCTGCTGAGGGTTGCTAAAGCATAACCTCTGGAATGACCTCTTGATTCATTTTGAAGTCTCTTAGTCAATAAGCTCATTTGTCTTTACACTTTCCTCCTTTTGGTCAAGGTCTTTTCCCAGTTGCATTGCTAGTTGGTGCTTGGAAATAGTCTCTCAGTACCAGGGAGGCTCACCACTGGGAATCATATCCCAGACTGGGGGACAGGTAATGCATTTATATGCTGAGTTTGGCTTAGAGAGAACAAGGAGGTTCTCAGGAGGTAACACTTAGGCACCTTAGAACACTAGGCTAACTTTCAATTTCAAAAGTAAGGTTTCATAAGTACAGTCATCATCGAGGGTCCATCAAAGGACCTTATTAGAATTTATGACCAAACCAAACAGTCAAATCCCACTTAACAGTGCATGCTGTCTCTGGGCAGTTTGCTCCTCACACTGGCAAACCAACATGAGATCAACAATATAATGGAGCACTTGGAGTTCTTTGCGAAGGAGTAGCTTACTCAAATCCTGACCCACCCATTGATGGCAGATAGTGGTTGAGTTTAAATACACATGTGACTGTTCAATGAAAATCCACTGTAGGTGTTGTTATTGGAAAGAAAATTGATTCTGGTCCTCCTCTCAAAGCGGGAAGACAAAATAGGAATTCACCAGATCAAAATAGCATATCAAACATCAGGGGAAGCCATGATGGTTTACAAGAGTGTCACAATGTGTGGGACTGCAGGTGCCAAAGGCAATACTTCTGCATTCAAATGCCAATAGCCTACAAATAGCTACCATGCTCTCCTTGCTTTTTCCAATGACCACAACAGCCTATTATAGATGGAGATGGTGGAACAGAGTACAGCTGCAGAAGGCAGGACTTTGAGCTTCTTTTCTCCACCAGGAAGGAGTATTGCCATGGTTTGACAATGAAAAGAAGTGGGAAAACTGGGAGATGCTGAGTCCAGCTACCCTCCAACTATGATAAACAGAATTTGTTGGGATTGGGGATCTTATGCTAGTTTTCATGCTTGAGATGTGCAGTGGTGCTGGATATCAACTGCTACAATGTATTCTATGGCAGGAAGCATGACCACAGAGGTGGCCAGAGACCAAATGGACCAATGAATGAGGTATCAGTAACCTCACATCCCCAAACCCTTATGGAATGCCCAAAGTCTCCCCTCTTCATCTCCTGGAATGAAAGTGACATATGTGTCTGTATCACACAATGCTATAGAGCTTTGTTCACTGACCCAAATTGTATATACACTCAGGCATATGGCCTATGGTCCTGGAGGATTATTGGGGTTCTGGACCACAATCCTCAGCTGTTTTGAATTCAGTCATGTCTTGTTTAAGACAATGCTCCAGGGACCAGTCTCTTTACTCACATTTGAAGGAGCTTTCCAACTTGCACTTCCTCTACTGCCTATATTTGGCAATTGAGGGGAGGGGATTTGGAAGAGTTAGATTGTGCCTATTGAGCCCATGGCCTTATTCTATCTTATATTTTCCCCAAAGTTCTCCACTGGAGATCAGATCTCATGTATTCCAGGTAGTTGAAGCCCCAATATCACTGACCTCAGTGTGTAACTATCCAGCTAACTCCATGGAATTCCTGGGTAGGTCCTTAAAGTCCCATTTATTGCCACACTTCCTCCACTGGATGGAAACAACATGCTTAGTTCTTCCACCTGTTCCACTGTTGTTGCCCATTGTAACATTAAATTCAGGTGAGCTCAAAAGAAACAATCCTCAGAATCAAATCTCACCATTTTGTAACAGTAGTCATGTGGAACTTCTTCCAGGGGTGGCCTGGTGACATTTAGGCTTTCAATACAAAGGAATATTTCTTTCCCAAGTTTGAGACACTCTGTATGTGGATTTCTTGGGCTTCAAAAGATGTCTCCCATGGCCAGTGGACACTATCCTTCTTATTTATAGAGTGGTGTCCTTGAGACACTAGGCAAAATAACCAGTACACCAGTGTGGTCCACAATATTGACATTTTTTGCTGGAATGATGATTAAATGTTGATAGAGCTGAATGATTTTCTTAGGATGATGGCTCCAGCAAAAGCCTGTATGATTTGGACAAAGAACATATTGTCCAGGAAACAGTCAGACAGGCAGGTAGGCAGACAGGGAGACAGACATATCCAAAGGCCCCAACCTACACAGGACAGCAGGATTCCAACAGGAAGATGTCAAGAGACACTGCCAGCAGCAGAGGCAAATCCCCCAACCTCAGCTAATTTCTGGCCCAGAGGCCACACCTCTGGGCCTCCTTCCCATGAGTCAGAGAGGTCAAGCTGGCTGCAGGAAGACCTTGTGCTAGGATTTTTTCCCCAGGATGAGGGAAAAGAGGGCAGAATGGCCTGAGTTAATGGAGCTTAGAGCAAAGTGGGTGTAGACCACTGAGAAACAGAGCAGTGAGTCAATCTAGCCATCTGGGGGGGGGGCGGTTACAGATGTAGGGCTCCCTTGCTAGGGAGAATTCTGAAGTGCCCCCCAAGAAGTAGCCCATTAGGAAAAAGAACTCCAGGAGGCAGAAAGTGCCTGATGAAATCCTGAGGTCTTGGAAACAGCATCGAATGTTTTCCAATCACCCTCAGAAGGATGGTCAGGAACTCTCTCACTGCCCAGGGCAGAATCCAGTGGCATGGAAATCTAGTGGGATGGTGCCCATGGGGGATGTGGACAGTGTGGATGAGGGCTTTTATGGGGTTGAAGTGTTAGGGGAGCACCATACCTAATCAACTGCACCACCAGGACCACAGCTATAAGCCTCAAGGGCTTTCCAAGGAAGACTGCTCTCAGAAAGCAAAGGCACAGGAGATGGCAGTGGAGGTTTCAACTATTACACAGGACTGTGGAGGCTACTGACAGAGAGTCACGGGGAGACTCTAGAGCCCCACCTCTCCTTGCAGACACCTTGAGATATACCTATCCAAGGCCATCTAAGTTCCCAGCTCCAGGGGCATTTTCTCCCAGTCACTCATGCCTTCAGATGACTTGCTTCCAAGCACAAGTCCACCAGTGTCCATCACAGCCACTGGCTGAGGTTTCCCACTATAGTGGGCTGCATCAGAGCCATGATTTGGCTCCTACTGCTGAGTTAAACAGATGCTCCATTGCAAAGTGTGTTGGTTGAATTTGCATGGGTGGACTAGGTGGGATCTTGGTGCCTGTGGCTCCCCCAGTACCAGCCCTCTGAGTAGAAGTTAGCTTTCAACCTTGAGTAATTCTGGTTAGGCTCTGATCGCTGAGGACAGAGTCTGGACCAGAATATGTGTACTTATTTTATGGAGGCCAGTAGCAAGAGTGCTGTGGCCACATGGGTGGGAGGACTCCTTGTGGGATGAGATGTACCCTATGGGAAGATAGGCATTGGGACTGCTTGGCCTGAGCTCCCTAGAGGAGTGATATTCCTGAATGCTGGGTGGAAAATGAGGCCTTGGGCATCCTCCTGACACTAGCTTGATACATTCAATCAAGCCTGCTGAGTGGTGGGGCCTTGACCAGGTGGGCTGCCCAAGGACATTCTAGGAAGAGTCTGCAGGGCTGGGCAGCTGCCCACTGGGCAGGCCATCAGGGTAGAGTACTGGTTCTAGTTGGACACAGCAGGGATGTGTGTGGGGTACTTGTGGGCTGGGAATGGGTGTGTGTGTGGTTGTGTGGGGATGGGACCTATCCAGGGACTGAGCCAGGCTGGGAAGGGTGGGGCACACATAGGGCCCAAGATCACACAATCTGAGGATCTTGGACTTGGTAGGATGTCAGAATACAAGTGGAGGCAAGCTTCTTTGGAAACTGCCTAGCAAAGGGATTGGTACTCCTGGGAGCCCTTGGTCTCTGGTTTGCTATATGGGTAGCTGGGCACTGTCAGAGCCATCTCAATGCCTGGCCTATCTTCTGGCTCCCACCCTGACCCTCAGGGTGTGAGCAAAATGCAACAGTGAGGTGTACTATGGTGGCCAGGGCACCCAGTTGAATCAGCACATCCAGTAGCCTAGATCTGGGCTCCAGGGGCACATAGACCTTGAAGCTGGACAAGTTTTTAGCATCAATGCACAGCACAGACTCTTGAGGCTCCAGGCTGTGACCACCAGCATCTATGGCTATACCACCTTGAACATGCCTGAAATAGACTGATTCTGATTTCTAAAGCTAATCTGGGTGGGATCTGGTTAGTACTTGCATGGCAGACTGCTTGGGTATACTAAGTGTTGTAGGCTTTTGACAGCAGCATTTCTCTCATGCATGCATGCTCTTTCTTTCTTGCTCTCTCCCCTCTTCTTTTGGCAGCACCTGCCCAGAGCATGACTCCCTCACCAGTGCCTCCTGTCACTCTGCAATAGCTCTGCACTCATACCATCACCTCTACCACACTATATGCCATTGTCCCAGCTCTGTCCCAACCATTAATTGGATCATCCCAATCAGCATAAGCCCAGGCCTGGCAAGGACAGAGGAGACCCCAACTGCAGAAGCAAAGAATCCTCACGTTAGACCCCTTCTTGGTCACTGGAGTCCTAAGTCCCCTTGGCACCTACACGCAAATGGGCCCAAAAGGAGCCACCCTTGTCCTTTGCTGCTTTCACTGGGACAACATTGATGAAATGAGGGAACGATCCCTTCCCTTTGTATCTGGGCCCCTTTCTACACACTCCCATTGTACTTCAGTCTCCAGAGTGCAAGACCTATCACTTATGCCTCAGTCCCCCTTAGACATGTTCATAGCCACTGATCATTAGCAAACATGCTTGGAATTTTCAACACCCCAGGGGACCCCTATGTAGATGAATGAGAAATAATACTCTTGGAAATAGCCAAGCACACAAGGAGACATACCAATGACCTGTTGATCCTTACACACAGACTGGCAGGATTCAGAAGAGAAAACACCATGAGAAACTGCCTGTGGCAGCAGTGGCACATCCTGGGGAATCAATCTTTCTGATTCCCAGTCCCTTCCTCTCTTGCACCAGCACAAGCATGAATTTTTCGCTCACCATTCCCTCTCCATCCTGGGCACTCTTCATTGTCCACCAGTCACCCACTGGAACAGAGAGCCCAGGTCCAGGGCCTGTGATCTCCACCACATCTGGCTACAGATCTGAGATTTCTTGCCTTCAGAGGGCCCAGGCTGGCTGCGGATCTGCCCTGTGCTGAGATCCATTCTCAAGGATGGGAGGAAAGCTGGCTGAGTAGCTTGCTTTCATGGAACTTAAAGTTGAGTAGGTGAAGACCAATGGGAAACAGCAGGGAGCCACTCTAGGGTAGGGGAGGTTTACAGAAATTGGGCTCCTTTGCAAGGGAGAATGAAGAAATGCTCCTATGTCCAAGTAATAGCCACTGAGCAGAAGATGACATAGTGCCTGCAAGCACCTCTATCTATGGTTTCCCCAAGTCTTGGAAATAGCACACAACATTTTCCCCCTTCTCCCTTGGGCAGAACTTCAGGATCTCTGCACCCACCTAAATCAGAATGGTTCGAGGTGGGGGTAGATATGGGGTTGGCATGAGCTTAAGTGGTGTGTGGTGTTGGGGCAGCATCAGCCCAAACCCTACTGCAAACCTCAGTGCCATTGCTCTGTTCTGCAAGGTTTTTTGAAAGCCAGCCCAAGATAGGAAAGGTGGAAGAGGTGTGAGTGAAAGTCAGAGTCTAGGATAGAGTGCTTATAGTATTCATGGAGGCTCAAGATGGCTGCTGAGAACATGGCTGTGGATTAAGAAAAAGGATGAATATGGTTAAGTAAAAATCGTCATTTTCCCAGTTTGGCAGGTCAGGCTGTCTCAGCTTTCTTCTTTCTTTTAAAGATATGTTTTATTTATGTATTTCTCTCCATCATTGTTTCCAGTTACTGTGTCTCTATATCATTCTTGTTTCTTTAGAAAGCACTGGGACCCAACCCTGGAACTCTGACGTAGGAGGGAGGAACTAATCACTTGAGCCACCTCCATTCCCTGCTTTGTTGTGTCTCTCATTATGTTTTTCTTCTTGTATCTCTTGTTGCATCATCTTCTTCTGTCAGCTTGCCACACTTACCTGTCATGCCAGCTCACTGTCTTATTTACTAGGCACCAGGACCTGAACCAGGGACCTCCCATGTTGTAGGTGGGAGCCCAATTGCTTGAGCCAAGTTGTTTCTCTCAGCTTTCTTCTTTATCCAACCTAGAGTTTGTAATTTCTTACATCATTCTGCCAGTTTTCATGATAGCTTTCTAAGGGGTGTGTGACTGTAACATTGCAGTTTTATAAATATGTTCATTCTTAGTGACTGTTGTAGTTCAGTGTACAATTTATTTGAACAAGGTTATATGTAAGCTTTCATACAGTTCATGCATAAAAAGAAAAGGTCTCATTGGATTTTAGCATTTCTATTACTCCTTTTAACAAATTTGTATTTTTTGTACTAGTTTTCCAGTTTTTCCAAACATTTAATTATTCAGCAACTCCAAGTATCTTAAATCCTTACCATATTTATCAGTAAAAGAGATATGTCTGAATAAGGCACAGGAGTTTATTCCACCTTGTGGGTACACTGGTAACTTGTAGCCATCAGGTAATAGTTTGGGAGGCTAGCTCTACAACCCTAAAGATATTTGTCATCTGTCAGAGCAATATTCTTGCATTTTCAAAGACGAGTGGGTATGTATCAAATAGAGGTGAAGAACTAAGGTTTGTTTCTTTCCACTCACTGTGTTACAAATATGAGACTAATTAAAAAACATTTCACCTATCTCACGAGTTATCAGTAAGTAGAGTAATCTCCACTTTTGGCAAGAATATGTGGGGATATTGGTTTAAGTATGAGGCTTATGCTCCAGGGCACAGATGACTCTCACATAAAGTTATATACCATAAATTATACAAACTGTGCCCTCAAAAAGGATATATATCAGTATTTCCAAGATACAGATTTTGAAATATAAAATTAATTTTCCTACACTCGATCTCATATATGTGGTTGCAACTTATCCTCATGATAAAGTCATTCTTTGCTCTTCTGTATGAATCCCAGTCATTTAAATGGAAGGTTCTACACAGTATCTTACTCTCAGCATTCCCTCCCTGTCCCTTCTGGTTCTTCTGATTTCAGTAAGGGCTTCAGTGATATTCAATCTTGTTCAAAACATGCCTTCTGATGATTTGGGAATCTACTTTAAATTCCATGGCACAAGTAGCCAAAAGTGGCTGATGAGTCAGGATGGCTGAGTTAACTTTTCTCCAACCACTCAACTTCTCACCTTGTGCTACTATTTAGTCTTTCACCCCTTATTTCTTGTGCCACCTCATCTATGCTCCCTCAAAGGACCGACTCATTTTTAACTAAAAAGCCTGCCTCCAGGACTTCTATCTCCAAAATATGACCTTGAGCTGTAAAGTTTAATTAAACAACCGTTTGAGCTTTCTGAGAAGAGATCAAAGGCATACAATAATCTTAGTACCATTTATGCTTCTAAGAAGCCTGGAAGTCTGTGGTGTCTGATCTAAGTTTGCTCCCATTTACTCTCCAACTCCAGCTCACTCATTGTAGAGGTGCTATGAAGGCAGGATATGCAATGAGACCAGGAGCACCACTCACACAGTCAAAAAGGGCTCAATGGGTACAGATGAAGCTCAGTGACTGAGTGATTCCCTCCCAGTTTCTATCCATGGTAATTCCTAAAAAAGGGGTCTCATTAAATATGGAGCAGTGGGCACACCCATTCCAAGCAGCATAATCAGTTGCTATGATGATCTCAGGGACAGGAAATTAGGGAGGGCCTAGGGATGTGTTGTAGGGAAGCACAGGTCTAAATGGGGCTTCATGCAGGAGCAGTAGAGGGCAAATAGGGCCCTGTAGCAGTTTGACATAGTTATGAATTCCAAAAGTATTGGATTGGTCTGTACCTGGGTGTGTCATGATGATGGGGGAGAGGGTTACTGTGGGGGTAGTGGTGGGGTGGGGGCAGTGGGAGTGAATGGGGACCTCATATTTTTTGAATGTAATATTTTTTAAAAAAGGAATAAATTGAGTAGAATTTGGAAAAAAAATAAATTATAATTAGGGTTTTGATTAGGCCTCCTCAGTAGGGTGTTGAGTGCCCATCCACCAAGTGATAAAAAGACATGGCAAAGACAGATAGTGGTTTTGATATTGGAGTTTTGATGTTGGAGTTTGATGCTGAAATCTTAAGCTGCAGCCCTGAGAAATAAGCACACAGAGAAAAGAGGGGCAAGCCCTGGGCAGAGAGGAACCCAGGAAGCCTGAACCCTGGCAGACATCAGCAGCCGTCTTTCTCCAACATAGACTTTGGTGAGGGAAAATAGACTTTGGTGAGGGAAGTAACTTATGCTTTATGGCCTGGTATCTGTAAGTCCTATCCCAAATAAATACCCTTTATAAAAGTCAATAGACTTCTGATATTTTGCATCAAGTCTCCTTTGGAAGGCAAATACAGGTCCCATTTATCCATATACTCGTAGGTGATCCTACATGTGCACATAGGAGAAATGAAAGGGCACAACAGAAAGGAAACATCAGAGCAGATACAAAAATGTCAGGGAACTTTCAATAATGCTCTACACACATAGACTGATGAGCCAAGGATTGAACCCTTAGTGGTTGAAGTTGGTTGAAAACCACTTCTGCCCATTTATTAGTTGACAGTTAATCTACACAGAAATGGGTGCAACCCAAAGGAAGCCAGAAAAAAATATGTAATATATGCTATATAGAACATGTTACATATTTGCGTGTTTATGCATATATATACACACACATATGTCTAGAGCAGACATATATTATTGTATAGTATGGAGGAGAGAGAAGTGATAGATTTAGTCCAAGCAAGACCAAAGTAAAAATATGAATGAGAAAAATTAACAGCAGCAACAGTAAGCACCATAACAATTAAAACTAAGACTCCAAATATGCTAAAACATATTAAGTCATCCAGAATGATTAATTTTTCAGAAAATGAAGGTGATTCATACACAGGGGGAAATGCAGTGAATAGAAATGGTCCATAACTATCTTCAGAAGTCTTTCAAATGAAGACATCCAACAGCTATTATAAATATGTCCAAGAACTAAAGAAGACCATGTTTAATGAATGAGAAAAAAGTAAGGCTACAATAAAGCAACAAAAGGAATTTCCATGGAGAAAGATAAAAATTATTTTTTTAAAAAAGGACATTTCAGTGTTGGTGAAACAATAATTCATGAAAAAAATTCTATAGAGGAATGCAACTGATGATTCAAGATGGCAAAAGAATGACTCTTGAACTAATACGGCTATGATTCTACAGAACCCAACTAAAAATTACTGACAGGAAATTAATAGAACTTCAGTCACCTGTGAGAAACATCAACTATACCAACTTCAACATAACAGAACTCCCAAAAGAAGTGAAGAGAAAGGGGAAGAAAAATATTTGAAGAAATAAAGACCAAAAATTACCTAGATTTAATGATAAACAGTACTCATGTCCTAGAGTAAAAAAAATTAAAAAATAAAAAAAAACCTGCTAGGATATATATAAAGAGATCCGCACATCACAGACAAACTATAAAAACCATATGCAAGGACCCATAAAAGGAAACAATGTCTAAAAGAAAGATGGGAACTCTAAGTTTCGGGGACCTCAGCTCAGCTTATATCAAACCAACAATTGCTCATTTGAAAAGCAGGAATTAAAAAGGCTCTGTAAGGCATTTCACTTGTGGCTTTAGCCAGAAAAACACAAGGAAGAACTTATTTCTCAATTGGTCCTGGTACTGTATATGATTAATGGATACTGTAGAAACATGTCCATTTTGAGAGGGAGGTGGGATTCAAGTGGAAGAATCCTGGGGAAAATCATGGAAGATTTGACCAATGATTGCATGAAACCATCTGATTTTGTCCATGTCCACAAATAGAGACAGGAAGCTCACTTCTCAGAGAATATGACCTTAAGGGAAGTCATTCATCCAATGGAAAAAAATGCCAGCAGGAACCCCAAGAGGAGTGAGCATGAGGACACCACTCCATGGTTCCCAAAATACTCCCCTTCAAACAGAACAAGCAGATGAATATCAACATTCTGTGCTATTCTAGTCAAGTAAATGAAAATATTACTAACTGAGGCTGTCAAGTCCTTCCCTGGTTATTATTCAGGAAGATAATAGCCCTAAGCCTGAAGAGGGGTGTGGATCTTGGGAGAACCTGCCTAACTCCAGAAGAGCAAATCTTGCCTCCTCCATATCTCAGGAAGGATCCCTATGAGGACCCTCTTCTCAAGATGTCCCTATGGAGGTGGAACCACAATTTCTTCCCAGGATAGATCAAGTAGCCCTAAGTCTATCCCTACCAACCAAAGCAATGATGGAATATGAAGATGTAAAAAAGAAACCAAGAAAATATCCACAGATCCCCAAAATCATGCAAGTGTGAGAACTGTCCCAGGATCATCAGGTGCCAGCTCAGTGAGATACCCACCAGAGAAGACACAGGAATGTGAGACCATTTGTTAGTGCCAAGTGTCAGAAAGGTTTCTTCCAGACATCAGACCTCAATGTGCACCAGAAGATTCACAAACTGGAGAAGCCCTTCAAGTATAGTACATGTGAAAAGCCCTTCAGCCAAAAAAACAAATTTTGAGCTCAAGAGAGATTCAGAGAAGGTACTGCCAGTCTTCTACATATCACTGCCATGTGAGAACCTACCAGAAAATTAATCTCAAAACTGATTCTGCCACATCAGAAGCCTCTTCTGCTACTGTTCCCATATAAGTTATACTTTTAAATAATCTAGTATGTCTAATCATTCCTGCAAAATGGTAATTACTTTAGTCGGTAGATCATTTAAAGATTGATTACTTGGTAGAATTATTCTATCTTATGCTTTCCTTTATTATGTGACAGACTTAAAGTCTAATTCAGACAGAAAAAGAAAATTAAACAAAATCAAGTACAATGAGAAAATCTTCAAAGCAACAATAGAAAAATGAGGGATTACATAAAGTGGAGTATCAATAAAATTAATAGATGGTGGCCACAAATCTGTGGAATGACATGGTCAAAGCATCACAAGAAAAATACTGTCAAGTATGATTCTATACCCAACAAAATGAAAGTAAAATAAAGACAATCCCAGATAGACAAATACCAAATCCTTTTGTGGTTGTCTTAAATACTAAGAATTATTGACTTCAGAAACTAGCCATCTAAAATGAAGTCAGGAAAACTATGTTTTCTTTTCCAGTCAGTCATTCTGGTGATAGCAGTGCTTTATCACATGACAATGTCTTATATCTATGCCTCTGACTTTGTTCTGATGTTTGCCAAATTAACTCTGCTTATAAACTATAATACATGCAGCAATGCTCCACAGTGTATTCACCAAATGCAATGAATGTGCCACAATGATGGGAAAAAAGGTTGTTAGGGGTGGGAGGAGTGGGGTTGTGGGGTGTGGGGTATATGGGAACCTCTTAAATTTTTTAATTTTGCATTCTTTGTGGTATAGTATGTATCTTTTAAAAAAGACAATAAAAATTTAATTTAATTTAATTTAATTTAAAAAAGGACCCAGTAATTAGGTTCCATTTACCCATAGGTTCATACCCAAATTAATAGAGATTAAAATAAGAATCTGGAATTTCTGAAGACAAATATTTTCAACTACCATGCATACCTTACGAGAAAACTGAAAGGAAGTACTTCAGACTGAAAAGAACTTACTCCATTTGCAAAGCAATGAAGAGCACAAGAAATGATAAATATACGGATTAATATAAAAGCTTCTATAGGTATAACTTTCTTTATTTCTTGTTTTAATTGAAGAGATGTAAAATTGTATAAATCAATGATTATAATATCACATGCAGCCTTTGTAACATATAAAAAATATATATCATAACAACCTAAAGAAAAGGAGAAGAAATGGAGGTACATTGGAGCAAAGTTTCTATATTTTTGGATTGATCTGAAGTAGATTGTCATAAAAAAAAGCTGTATTTCAATCTTTCAATTACAATCCCAAAGGAATAACTAATGGTAATGTTAAAAGTAAACAAATCAGTATAAATGGTACACTAAATAGTAACTTACACAATACAGAAGAACAAGCAACAGACATAGAAAATAAATAGCTACTAGTATGGGATATATAAATCCAGAAATGCCAACAAACCCACTGAATGTGAATTGCCTGTACAGCATAATCAAAGTTAGAGATCATCAGACTGGATGAATTTACAATGTCTAACTATGTATTTTCTACAAGAGACCCACCTCAGATTAAAAACATAGAGTGAAAATAAAATGATGAGAAAAGACACACCATTCAAACAAACCATCAGAGAATTGGCATAATTATATTAGGACCAGACAAAATAGACTTTCCAAGAAATATTACTAGAGGCAATGATGGATATTTCATAACAAAAGTATCAATACATGAATAAAGTATAACTTTCAATATATGCATACTTAATATCTAAGCCTCAAAAAACCTAAAATAAAATCCTGATACCTACCTTAGTGATAGCCCTGTGAAGGAGGGGACAAAGTTACTCTCTCATGATCTTCCTCAATTCAGTTCCTCATACTTGATGCTGCCAAGTTCATAGCATTGAGCCTGATTGTTTCAAGCACATGTTTACTAATTTGGCTCATGTAGATCATGTTCTCCCTCTGAATGTCCAACCTATACTACTTTTAGAATTTACAGTTGATAGACAATGAATGCTTTTGCATAAAAAAAGAGAAGTAAATGAATGAATGGATGGCACCCGACACAGAGATGGAGAAGCATAGGAGCATAGCATATTCTAGGAACAGTTATGAGTTGTTCCAAATGCCTTCATTAGCATTTTCTAAACTGAATTCCTAGTGATGCCAATGGGTTTTCAGTGAAAAACAGGAGTTCAGTACCCAAAATTTACATTCTGTTCTTTTCATGGATATTCTTTATGCCCATTACAGTGTTTAAACCAATTTTCCCACTTTCACAAATTAAAATTATTTGTTCGGGATTGTATTAATAACTTGAGAATTTCTCCCCAGAACCCTTTTTAGAATATCCTGACCTCTAGTGTAACATAACTCTGATAAGATGGTAAGAGTGAGCCTGGAGAGATGCACTGTGGCCAGACAATGAGATTTTTGGTATGAAATACTGAGGAGTTTGGACTTTACTATGCAGACTACATAAACAAATCAAAGTTTTTTTTGATAGGGTTTTATATTTTTTAATAGCATCAATATAGAGGATGAATTGGAGAAAGTCCTGTCAAGAGGCAGAGGAACTAGTAGGAATTTTGTGATAGCTAGGCTACAAGTAATGAAGACTTGGACTAAGTCTGTGGCAGGAAAAACAAAGAAGGAAATTAGAAAATATATTTAGGGAGCAGACACATTATCACTAACTGCACTAATAAATGAGAGAGCAGGACACGTCAAGGAGATCTTCCATCTTCTTGCTTTAGCATTGGTGGTGATATGCTCCCTGACAGGGAAGAGGGGGAAGAACATTGTATGAAGAGCTTGAGTTTGAGGTATCCATGAGAGTCCAACTGGAAATTCAGATGTGAGGCTGAGGCGACAGTTCTCATTAGATGTGAAGAGTTGGGTTCACTTGTATTTTGATTACATTGAATCCAAAGTTTGGAAGTGGCCATTCCAAAAATGTATTAGAGTGAGGGGTATATGGGCAGGAGACTGAAACTTTGGACATCAACAGGAAAGGAATAAATGATGGAAGACTACACTGAGAAGGAAGAAACAGAGACATAGGAAGGAAGTTGAAAAATTCTGTAAAGGAATTTTCCCAAGGTGGGGGTGGGGAAAAATATAATCAAATCTATAAACAATGATGAGAAATCAGGAAGAAAAGATCAAGAAGATAAAGAAAGGAATGCATCCATTACAGTTGAGAACTTGAATGTAAATGGAAGCCTTAGAAGAGCAGTTTCAGTAGAGTAGTTGGTTGAAGTGTTACACGATCACAGCTAGTTGAACTGGAAATGAGTAAATGGTGCCAGGTAATGATCTAAGATTCATCTAAGAATCTTAGCTCTGACAGGAGATTGAAGGAGCAGTACTTACAGTGGTGGAGGCCTTCAGCAAAGCTGTTAACTCAGTTCTGGATGAGACATGAAGAGAGGGAAACATGCTTATGTACATGCCAAGGGAAAGCCGGGGGCAGGGGAGACATCTGAAGGGCAAAGTAGTTGGGGCAAAATGAGAAGCAACATAGTCAAGGCCAACTGAAACAGGCCTATTAATATCTTCTTATTCAAACATCTTGTTCATCAATTGGCATATTTTTCTAAAACTCAATATTTAGGATAGATTAAGTTAGGCAGAAACATCTTCTTACCCATTTGACTATTCCTTAACATAGTAGGTTAGAACAAATAAGGGTTAACTTGCACAGAAACATGCCATGTTCCTCCTATTGCTTCTACCCTGCCCCCACCACTCTCCATATAGAGATTCCAAAGTCCCATGTGATCTGCCTTCTTCCCAGCTCTCCAATTGCATTCCCAACCAATTTTCCCCACTTTCTTTTCTGTTCCTTGAACTGGGGAACTTCTTTCCCTATTTAAAGTGTTTGTCCTTCATGTGACTGCAGCCAGGAAAGCTCTTTCCTTAGCAATTTGAATGCCTGCCTCCTTCAAATTCTTCATAACTAAGACTGAAGCTCACTTCATCTTCTCACATGAAAGGATACCTCTGTAATCACCTATGCTTTATTAGTGATCTTAGTAGTCTTTATTCTTTTTTTCTTTAGTGTGATTATGTTGTAACTTTATATTTAGAGATCTTTAGATTCATATTTACAGAAAAATTACAATAAAAATACAGGGAATTCCTATACAACATCCTGGCACCCACACATGGTTACCACTATTATTGACATCATAGATTAGTGTGGTCCATTTGTTAAAACTGATGAGCCAATATTGAAGCATTGCTATTAATCAAAGTCTATAGATAATAATTCCCTTTTTAATTCCTTCAAATCCTTGCATTGAACACTGGCTATCTTTTCTGGCATTTAATTAGGCTTGCTGGTAATAAAGTACCATCAAGGTGACAGTGATTTACCATAATGCCAGATTTTCTGTGCACGTAAGTACACAACATTCCAAATTGTGAAATGAGTGAGATCAAACATGTCAAGGTTTATTGCCCTCTTCCTTCTGAGTGTATAAATATGCAACACTGAAACAATACAGTCACTCCTCTCCTAGTGGAACATAAAGAGCAGCCATCTACCAACCCTGGCCTGTGAAGTTGCCAGACTGGGATATTGGCTATGATTGAATCTTTACCCCTCCTCTTTCAGTCATTTGTGTTAAGTAATAAACTGTTCATTTACTAGATTTTTTGTGTCTGAACCTGTGTTCCCAAGATGCACTAAAGAGCAACTTGTTCCACTGATTTTGGGATCTGCAAACAGAGTACATGGCAAATTATGGAATGGAATGGGATGAATTTTGGCAATTATTTCCATCTTTCTTTCATACTTTTTGTTTGGTGGTTTCTTGAGCAAAACAGGAATGGTATATTTGTGGAGTAAACTGTCTATAGCTGATCAATGATCACAGCTTTTGATTATGAATTCAGATCACTGGGTAATGGCTCTGGGGGAAGTTGTTTCAACCTGGACTGTAATAGGTGGTTACAGCCAATGTTTCAAACTTGTCTACAATCCTGAGTAAAGCCCCACAGCTGGGGCACCTAGGGCATGATATCTACATCCTCTTGAGGAACGGTATCAATAAACGGCTTTTAGGAATCCCCCATGAATGCCAGGGAATTGTCTAGCTGGTTTAATCCTGAGATGAATGACATTGGGGTTAACATTGCCTGGCCCATGGTTTCTTATATCTCTTTTCATTCTAGAACCAGGATTACAATCATGCCTGCAAGAATATTATTGTGGTGAATGTGAGGCCAGTGATTTTTCAGATTATGAGAACTGAATATGGTGACCTTGAGGTGAAATAAAAATTATGAGACATTAGGAAGATGACAAAGTAGGAAGTTCCAATACTCAATCTGTCCATAACAACAATTACAAAACAGGCAGGGAACATCTGAAACACCTAGTTTGAATGTCCACAGTATAGGAGAACACAGAACAACATCCATGGAAGAACAGGAGGAAGAGGCCAATAAAGCATACTAAAAAACTGTAATTACTGTCTCTGAATGGCAGGTACTAGTGCCCATCATACAATCTCACAACAGACCAGACTCATTGAGTACAGTTCCTGGTAGCTGCTACAGGCAGAAAGGTATTTAAAAATCCTTTTCCCCAAGAACAAGGGAGGCACAGCTGATCACTGATCACAGCTTTTAATTACTGAGTTCAGATCACTGGGTAATGGCTCTGAGGGAAGTTACTGTTTCAACCTGCTCTGCACAAAGGTGGTTGAAGCCAATGTTTCAATCAGACAGGCAGAGGTGGTTTAAAGAAGCTGCAGTTCCCCAGTCTATGGGGAGAGTAAACTGAAGTGTTGCATTTGCCTGCCAGGCTAGGAAAGCTCAGCTTTAGGAAGCCATTCAAAAAGATTTTGTTGGAAGTGGACTTGGCCCAATGGATAGGGCACCCGCCTACCACATGGGAGGTCCATGGTTCACACCCTGGGCCTCCTTGGCCCGTGTGGAGCTGGCAGGCACAGTGCTGATGGGTGCAAGGAGTGCTGTGCCACACAGGGGTGTCCCCTGCATAGGGGAGCCTCACACACAAGTAGTGCACCCCATAAGGAGAGATGCCCAGTATGAAAGAAAGTGCAGCCTGCCCAAGAATTGGCGCTGCACACATGGAGAGCTGACACAACAAGATGACGCAACAAGAAACACAGATTCCCAAGATAGCCTTGCCACTGATAAGGATAGAAGCGGTCACAGAAGAACACACAGCGAATGGACACAGAGAAGACAACTGGGGGTGGGGAGTGAAATAAATAAATAATAAATCTTTTTTTAAAAAAAGATTTTGTTGTCCTTACTCTCCTACTCCATAGGACACATTGGAACAAGTCTGCAACCTTTCAGTAGCCTCTGCCTCTTTTATGACTGGGAAACAACAACTTGAATTCATCCCTGGGGTGACTTTCTGACCAGAATTTGCCCTCTACACAAAAGCAGCATGAGACAATGAAAGGAGCATAAAAAAACTATAGAAGTGGACTGTGTGAGCAAAAGCCTGCAGCTTCCAATACTCAGGAGAGGGGTGTCTATATACTATGAAAAGAGCAGAAAACCAATCTCCTGTAAACAGTGAAAGTGCAAAACAACTCACAAAGTCACAGGACAAGACAGAGGCCCAGGAAGGGAAGGAAAACCCTGTGCACTCCATTTGTCTTGAAAAATTTTCCTGATAGGAGAGCTGAAGCCGAAGAAAATGTTTGTTTACAAAATGAAAAAAATACATTCCAGGCATAAATCCAAAAATTAACATTTTAGGTATTAACACATAGATTGTGCAAGGAATAAACAAAATACAAACAGAGAAAGAGGAAATGATGGTCCACCCAGAGGAAGCAGATAAAAATACAGAAAACTCCAATGAAGAAGATGAGAATGTGTACATAACAAAGTATTTTAAAAGAGGTCTTAAAATTTCTAAAAAAAGGGTGAATGAAAGTTCAGATAAAGAACTAAATTATATCAGAAAAACAATAAATGAGCAATATAAAAGTTTAAGAAAAGAGAAAAATGTAAACGTAACAAAACAATAGTTCTGGGGTTGAAGACCACAACAACTGGTATGAAAAACTGTCAGGAGGGTTTCAAGCATAGACTGGAGCTGGCAGTGATCTTGAATAAAGACATTTGAAATGAGTCAGACTGAGGAGGACAAAGAAAAAAATATTAAAAGTGAAAATAGCCTAAAACATCTATTGCATACCAATATATATGGGTCTGCCAGATGGAAAAGCTAAAAAGGGCCAGAGAGGATATTAAAAAAATAGCAGAGAAATTCACAAACTTTTAAGAAGGTGTGACTATGCAAATCCAAGAAGCTCAGTGATCTCCAAATGGGATGACCATGTAAAAACATTCCCCACCATTTATTACACCACCTAATTCAAAGGACAATGAGAGAGTTCTGAAAGCTACAAGAGAAAAGCAACATTTTACATACAAGGAAGTCCCAATTAAATTGAGTGGTGATTGATTTCTCATCAGAACTCAATGGAGGCAAGCGGGCAGAAGGTTGAAATAGTTAAAGTGCTGAAGGAAAACAACTACCAGCCAAAAATTCGTATACAGTGAGTTGCTCTTTCAAAAGTGAGGGAGAGGGAAGCAGATGTGGCTCAAGTGATTGGGCTGCCATTTACCAAATGGGAGAACCCAGGCAGGTTCAATCCCCAGGACCTCCTGATAAAGGCATGCCCACATAGTGAGCCAGGCCAATGCAGCAAGCCAGGCCTGCACAGTGAGCCAGTACCCATGCAAGGAGCCAGTGCCCACAGAGCAACCAGTCTGGTGAGTCAGTGCCCATACAGTAAGCCAGTGCCTGCATGGTGACCTATGTGGCAAGCCAATGCGTGCACAGTGACCCAGTGACTTTACAGCAACTCTCACAGTGAGCCAGTGCCTGGGCAGTGAGCCAGTGCCCACATGGTGAGCCAGACAACAAGATGATGACACAACAAAAAAAGAGAGAACAAAGGGAAAATCAAGGTGAGACACAATAGAAACCAGGAACTGAGGTGGCACAAGTGACAGAGAACCTCTTGCATGTTGGAGGTCCCCAGGATCAAATCCTGGTGAATCCTAGAGGAGAAAACAAGAAGAGAAGACAAGAAAAAAGAGAAATAGATATGGAAAATCACACAGTGAATGGACACAGCAGAAATAGCAGGTGGCAGGGAGAAAAAATGAGGGAGAAATTAAGACATTTTCTGTTAAGCAAAAGCTGAGGAAATTCATCACTACTAGATCTGTGTCACAAGCAAAGCTAATGGAAGATATTTACACGAAAATGAAAGTACAGTAGAAAGTACTTCAAAACAGTCTAAAGAAACAATATCTGCAGTATAAGAAACCATTTAGGAAATTGTAAATGCCAGCATTATTGTATTGTATTGTTTGATAAGTAACTCCACATTTTCTTTCCTACAAGTGCCTAAATGCAAATGTAAAAAAGGTAGTAATAAAGCCTTTTGTACTACAATGTACAAACATATAAGTGGTAACAAGTAAAAAATTGTGTGGGTTCAGAGGGCTAAAATATAAATGCAACCTATTAAAGTTAAGTAATAATCAAACTGAAGATAATTGTTAGATATTCAGGATGTTAAATTTTAAACTCATGGGTTAAAAACAATCAAAAAACATATCCATATAGAATTGGAGAGGCACTCAATATGGTACAACACAAGAAAGCAAATTATTATTAAATAGAACTGAGTGTTCCAAGCAGGGCACCATGTAAAATGACAGCTTCCCACCAAACTGAGAGGGATTCATCAGACCAAAGAAAGGCATAGACAAGTCAAGCTTAGTAGACAAAGAGTCTTTTATAGGGGGCTTCTGTGGGGGCTCAAACTTGGTGGTCCAAAGGGGAGATCCCCTCTCTTAGAAAGTCTGAAACTGGTCATGGCCTAAATCCTGATCTGTGGCAGCAGGCAGAGAGAGCATGGCATTTCTGAAGCTTGAGCCATACTTGCCACAAAGCAAAAGGAACCTTTGATACCACATATCTATGTGCAGATGGAGAGGGCATGTGAGGAGGGAGCATGATTAAAAGTGCAGTGCTCCAGAGAGATAATCAATGCCCAAACATTCACAGTATTTTCCAGCAGGGCAGAATTGACACATTCACAGGAACTGTGTAAAATAAGCATTTACCATGTTGGTCAGCAGGGCTGAATTTACAACTTTATAATAATTCCTAAGGAATCTATTGATACAAAGGTGGTCAAGCAATTCACAAATCAGATTATTCATAGACTTTCTGAGAGAGAAGTCTAAGCATGCATTTTATTTATCACTCAGGAGCTCACAGTTATTTCTCAAGGATTGCTGTGTAACTATTAAGAAATGAAATGTTTCTGTGACTAGAAGGGGAAAGACAGTGAGAGACAAAAACAGTATAAGACTTACAAAGATAAAATAGAAAAATAACAGGAGAAATTTCTATATTACCAAGTTCCCTTAAATGTAAATGAAAAAAACCTCTCCTCTTAAATGGAAGAGATTGCTAAAATGCATTAAAAAACATGAACCAACTATATGCTGTCTCCAAGACACTTATGTTACATTCAAAATACAAATATGTTGAGGGTGAAAAGATGGAAAAAAATGCCATGTAAGTTGTATCCAAAAGAGAGCTGAGGTGGCTATAATCATATAGGACAAAACAGTCTTTAAATCAAAAACATATATGAGAGTCAAAGATGGTCATTACGTACTGATAAAGGGAACATTTCAACAGGAAGGTGTAACAATTACAAATACATATGCACCTAATGGCAGAGACCAAAAATATAAGAAGCAAGTATTTACAGATTTGAAGGGAAAAATTAAAAGTTCCACACTAATAGTAGGAGAATTTCACACACCACTCTCAATAAGGGACAGACCATCCAATAAGATCGATAAGGAAATACAGGACTTGAATGATTAGATACATGCAACCAACTTGACCTAACAGACATATGTAGAACTCTGCACCTGGCAAAAACAAAGTACATATTCTTCTCAAGTGCACATGGATCGTTTTCCAGGATAGAATATATATTGGGGCACAAAGAAGGTCTCAATGAATTAAAAATTTTGAAATCATACAATGCATGTTCCCTCATAACAATAGAATGAAGCTAGAAATAAAAGAGAAAGGAGAACCTCACAAATATGTAGAAATTAAACAATATAATCTAAAGCAACCAATGAGATAAAGAGGAAATCAAAAGCATAATTAGGAAATATCTTAAGGTGAATGAAAATGAAAATACTACATACCAAAACTTTGGGGACACAGCAAAGTCACTGCTGAGAGGGGAATTTATAGCTCCAGATGCTTACATTAAAATTGAAGAAAGACTTCAAATCAGACATGTAACCACAAAACTGGAAGGTAATGAAGAAAAGTAGACTAAACCAATAGCAAGGAGAAGGAGGGAAATAACAAAGATACAGGCAGCAACAACTGAAATAGCAAACAAGAAAACAATACAGCATTAAAGAACCATAGGTTCATTCTTTGTAAAGATCAATAAAACCAACATTTAGTTAGACTGATAAAGAAGAAAAGAGAGAGGATACAAATAGAAAAAATCAGAAAAGAAAAGGGAGACATTACTATCATCCTTACTGAAACATAAAAGGGCCATAAGTGGCTTCTATGGACAGATGTGTCTTAGTTTGCCACAGTCTGCTGATGCAAAATATCACAAATGGTTGGGGTTTATAATAAGAATTTTATTTAAGGTAAAAATTTACAATTCTGAGGCTATGAAATGTCCAAATCAAGTTATCCACAGAGAGGCGTGTTTCACCAACATTAACTACTAGTGACATTGGGGTGTTGCCACATAGCAAAGCAAGATGGTCACCATTCTCTATCTAGCTCCCTGCATTCCCTTACAGAACCTACCATCACATGGGCCTCAACTGTGCACAAGCAGTCACAGGGATGCTCTCTTTCAGGCCCTCCTCTTGTCTTGGCTGCTTTGCTTTCTTCCAAAGTTCATCTGTGGGCTACAATGCATATGTCTCATCTCTTCAACCAGGAACTGTTCTGTGGGCCTATCCACTTGGGAGTATTGTACTTAAATTTTGAATACTAGTGATCCTCAAGCTGTCTCTCACATGGCAGGAACAAAAACAACAGTTTCCTTTTTCTCTGTCTCATTTACATAAGGCCCAGCCTGTGGGCATAATTCCAAACTGTGTCACATTTCACTGATATACTCCAACCAAAGGACTTGACACTCTCAGGAAGGGAATAGTTCACAAATTTAATCTTTTACCTTTTGGGGTGCATAAAGGAACTTCAAACTGTCACAAGATGTAAGACAATACAATAAATAATGTAGATGAAAAAGACAAATTCTTAGAAACATAAACTAACTACATTGTCTGAAGAAGGAATAGAAGATCTAACAAATCAGTGACAAAGAGATTGCATCCATAATCAAACTGCCCCCAACCAAGAATAGTTCAGGACTTCAAGGTTCACAGAAAAATTTTAACCAATATTTAAAAACAATTTTAATTCTGCTCAAACTCTTCCAAAAAACTGAAGAGGAGGGAAAACTACCTAACACATTTTATGAGGCCAGCATTATCTTCATAGTTAATCCAGATAAAGATAACACTAGAAAAAAACAGAAAAAATCTCATGAACTTAGAAGTAAAATTTCCCAACAAAATACAACCAAACTGAATCTAATAGCATATTTTAAAAATTATACAGGATGGCGGTGAAGTGGTAATCATCCCTGATATGCAAGTTTGGTTCAACATGAGAAAGTCAATTAATCACACTAACAGAATGAAAGAAAATATCCACATGATCATTTCAATCAAAGCAGAAAAAGCATTTGAAAAAATACATCACCCTTTGTATATAAAAACACTTAGAACACTAGGAATAGAAGGAAACTGCCTCCACATGAAAAGGGCATATATGAAAAAACCCCAGTGAGCATCCTATTTAATGGTGGAAAACTGAATGCCCTCCATCTAAGATCAGAACAAGTCAAGGATGTATACTTCATCCACTGTTGTTCAACACTGCATTAAAGTTTTGCCAGAGCAATTAGGCAAGAAAAATAAAGACATCCAAATTGAAAAGAAAAAAATAAATCATTCCCTATTTGCACTTGATATCATCTTATATCCAGATAATCCTGAAAAATCTACAACAAAATTCCTAGAATAAATTAATTCAGCAGAATGTCAGGGTAGATCAATAGCCAAAAATCACTAGTGCTTCTATATATAATGAACAATTGGAAGAAGGAAAAAAATAATCCATACAAAGTAACATATTAAAAAATCAAACATAAAAGAATATATAAAACCAAGTATATGAAGGAATTCTAAACAGAATACAATAAAACATTGCTAAAGGAAATTTTAAAAGCTCCAAATAAATGGAAGTCTATTACATGTTCATGGATTGGATATCAATTTGATGTCAATACTACCTAAGGTTCACAAGACTTTCATGCTACTTTACTGGAATTGCAGTTGGTGCTGGGGCTTAAGATATATCTAGGGGATTTGAATCTCTGGACTGACAATATGATAGCCAGGCCCTGAGCCTCAAGAGACTTCAGCTTCTACACTCTGATTTATTGGACTTACTCCACTCAGCTAACATGGAGCTGAAGAATGTCAACCACCACACCATGGAGCCTAGAGTGCCTACAACTGAAAGCAGGAGGATTGCATCCAATATCCATGTGGAATCTAAACCCCCTCTTGACATAGATGTGGAATGGACTCAACCAAGCCAAGGTCCACAGGAGGGAGGAATACAGTAAGGATCAGAGTGGACTTAATGATATTCTATTCATGAACTATTGTGGTTAATAATAGAGAAAATGTGGCATTGATGTGGAAAAAGTGGCCATGGTGGCTGCTGAGTGCGGGGAATGGGAGGAAGAGAAGAGATGTGGAGGCATTCTCGGGACTTAGAGTTGTCCTGGGTGGTGCCCCAGGGACAATTGCCAGATGTTGTATGTCCTCCCATGGCCCACTGGATGGAACATGGGAAAGTGTGTGCAATGGTGTGGAACAAGCAACATGGGATGCAGTGATGCCCAGAGATGTACTCACCAGATGCAATGAATGTGACATGATGATGGGGGAGAGTATTACTGTGAGGGGAGTGGTGGGGTGAGGGTGGTGGGGGCGAATGGGGACCTCATAATTTTTTTAATGTAATATCTTTTTAAAAATGTATAAATTGAGTAGAATTTGGAAAATAAAAATAAAAAAATAAATATTCATTATAAATTTCAAAAAATAAAAAATACTACCTAAGGCAATTTGTAGATTCAAAGCATCCCCATTTAAAATACAAACAAGTTTCATTTAAGAAATGGAAAAGAAAATCATAAAATTTATAAGGATGGATAATGGGCCCTAAGTAGCTAAAGCCATCTTTAAAAAGAAGATTAAAGTTAGAGGAAACACATTTCCCAATCTTAAAGTTATAACAAAGGCATGGTAATCAAAAGACCATGGTAATGTCACAATGACAGACATATAGAACAATGACACAGAATTGAGATAACAGAATTTAACCCTCATATTTCTGGCCAATCAATTATTGGCAAGGTGGAAAAAACTTCTCAATCTGGAAAGAACTGCCTCTTCAACAAATAGTGTTGGGAAAACTGGACCACCATGAGTAAAAAATAGACCTTTATTTCACATCATACACAAAAAGAAACTAAAAAAATGTATGATTACATTTATTTGATATGTAAATATAAATCAATTTATAAAGATGATGTTAGATTAGTAATTATGTAGGGCTGTGAAAGGATAGAGGGATTGTGAGGTGATTGCAAAGGGGTGTGGAGTTTTTTTTTTTTTTTAGTAATAAATTGTTCTGAAACTTTTTTGATGAAGGCACAATATTATGATTGCACTAACACCCATTGATTATACACTTAGGGTAGACTGTATGGTACGTAAATATATCTCAATAAAACTGCTTTAGAATAAATATGCAAGAATACCCAGAAAGAGCAGCTATCAACACCAAGAGAAGCATAGAGAGATTGAGATGTGATAAATTTCTATTTTTTATCTTTTTTGTTTTTTATCATTATTGAAATAATGAAAATGCTCCAATAATGAAGTGGTGAATACACAATTATGTGACTATGCCAAATGCCACTGACTGTACACTTTGGATGGATTGTGTGCTTCACTAATATATATCAATAAAGTTGATTTGTTCTAAAAAAACTTAACTGTAAGAGTTCCATATTTGTATGCTCTGGATCTTAATGTTTTAATAATGTCAAGGACAGGATTTCCAAATATTGACCATCATAATTGCATTGACTATGGGCATTGAAGGTTTTGGTTTCTATCAGGTATTTTATTATTAACGAGATGATTACTGCAGTGCATTTTACCTGGATACTTCCAAAAGGGAAATTAGCAATGGGCAGAAGGAATGATCTGGATCTCTGCCTGTTACAGAGAGACAAGTTGTGTTCCTCCCCTTCAGATATTTAATCACTGATCCAGAAAAGGCAACTAGAGAAACATATTCATTTATGTTGGAAAAACTTCAGAATCACTGACTTCACACATTCTTCTTTCCCCAAACCTATAGTTTCCAGAATTGATATTCATAAAATCAGCCATCAGATACCCAATAATTTGCCCAAGCCCCTCAAACAATATCTGTCAGAGTAACACAATTACAGATGCACACATCCTCCCCAATCTCTGAACAAATGATTTGCCATGATTTTTCATTGATTACATTCTCCACCATGAATTTTCTGGAAATCCCTCAAGAGATTTCATCCTCCTAATAGAGCCTTTTCATTCTTGTTCAATGTTTTGTGGTTATTCTTAAACTGAGTTTCCTTTAGCACATTAAGACTTAGCTTTGACTGAATGATAGTGCACAGCAATTACATAGCTATTGTTTCACTATTGTAGAGTTCACTCAATTAATTTAGAGGATTAATTAGGAATTAAGGCAATCCCACATTGAGTACAAATGTAGAATTCATCACACGTGACTTCTCTGGTTAGCTTATTAGTTAGAGTGGTAGAAGAGGCCCCTCCAATGCTGTTATATTTATATTATGTATTTTCTCACATACTATATTATCTATCTACTGAGGGCTTTGCTATTTAGATGACATGGACACGGAGTCTCACCAGTAGGAAAGTTACTAGATTATCTGAAGTAGTATGGATGACTACAGGAACTACTAAACCAATTAAAAACAGTGTTTATTCACGGTGTGAGTTCTTTGCTATGTTTAAAGGTTAAAACTATGGCTGAAGTCTTTCATATCCAAAACTATTATACTGTTAGTTTTTACATTTAAAGTAAGAATATTGACTCATGGATTTCTCATTTGGCATTCACAGAGATTCTCTCCACTTTGAGGAATCTCCTATTGTCTAAGGCTAGAAAAATAAATGTTCTCCCATACGTATATTATGGTTTCTGTCCAGCATGAATTCTCTCATGTTTCCTGAGGGCAGAACAAAAATTGAAACTTTTCCCACATAGACAACATTCATAGGATTTCTCTCCAGTGTGAGTTCTCACATGTTGTTTAAGGTAAGAGGATGTAGTGAAGGCTTTCCCACAGAAATGGCATTCATGTGGTTTTTCTCCAGTGTGACATCTCTCATGTAGTTTAAGGCAAGAGGATGTAGTGAAAGTTTTCCCACAGAGATGGCATTCATGTGGTTTTTCTCCAGTGTGACATCTCTCATGTAGTTTAAGGCAAGAGGATGTAATGAAAGCTTTCCCACAGAGATGGCATTCATGCAGATTTTCTTCAGTGTGACATCTCTCATGTAGTCTATGGTAAGAGGATGTAGTGAAGGTTTTCCCACAGAAATGGCATTCATGTGCTTTTTCTCCAGTGTGACATCTCTCATGTTGTTTAAGGCCAGAGGATATAGTGAAGGCTTTCCCACAGAGATGGCATTCATGTGGTTTTTCTCCAGTGTGACATCTCTTATGTTGTTTTAGGTAAAAGGATGTAGTAAAGGCTTTCTCACAGAGATGGCATTCATGTGGTTTTTCTCCCATGTGACATCTCTCATGTTGTTTAAGGTAAGAGGATGTAGCGAAGGCTTTCCCACAGAGATGGCATTCATGTGCTTTTCCTCCAGTGTGACATCTCTCATGTACTTTAAGGTAAGAGGATGTAATGAAGGCTTTCCCACAGAGATGGCATTCTTGCAGTTTTTCTCCAGTGTGCCATCTCTCATGTTGTTTAAGGGAAGAGGATGTAGTGAAGGCTTTCCCACAGAAATGGCATTCATGTGCTTTTTCTTCAGTGTGACATCTCTCATGTTGTTTAAGGCCAGAGGATGTAGTGAAGGCTTTCCCACAGAGATGGCATTCATGTGATTTTTCTCCAGTGTGATATCTCTCATGTAGTTTAAGATAAGAGGATGTAGTGAAGGTTTTCCCACAGAAATGGTATTCGTGTGGTTTTTCTCCAGTGTGACATCTCTCATGTACTTTAAGATAAGAGGATGTAGTGAAGGCTTTCCCACAGAAATGGCATACATGTGGTTTTTCTCCAGTGTGCCATCTCTCATGTTGTTTAAGGGAAGAGAACGTAGTGAAGGCTTTCCCACAGAGATGGCATTCATGGGTTTCTCTCCAATGGCAGTTACATTGTCTTGTCTGAGGTCAGTGTGTTGGTTACAATTTTTAGCACCTTGGTAGTGTTCATATGATTTACTTGTATGGTGAAGATGCTTATGTTTTTTAAAATATGAATAGCCACTGAGAATTGCTGAAGGTGGTTTCCTGAAATAGGATTTTTTTTGTTATGTGAATCATGGCATATTGGCTCACTGTGGATGTGTGAGAGGAATCTTCTTGCAAAGAGTTACACCTAAAGGAATTCTTTTGGGTGTGAGATCTGTGCTGTACAGAATTAGATGAGAGACCGTAAAACTTTTATCCATTAACATGAATTCCTTCATTTCCCTACATATGAAACTTAGACTAATTCACTAGTGGTAGACTCCAATTAAAATATTCGCCATGTTGGTTTCATGTAAAAATTATTCTACTCCATATGCACAGATTTTCTCTAATATAATAATCTAATTGCAGAGGTACCTCATCAATTTTGAGCTTTGTGTTGTTTCAAAGATTACATTCATGAAATCTCTTTGTACAATTTGTGTTTTATGTGACCTCAGGTTAGAGTTTAAGTTAATTTTTACCTAAAATTCCAACTATCACAGATTTTTGCTGGATTCGCACTTAATCCAAACATTAATTACAAATTCATGATTTTACTGAATTCCTAATTTATTCTATCCCTAGGTATCTATTTGGAATACTAGGTTTCACAAAATTGAGCTTACCAATGACATGATTTTAGAAGTGTCTTTCCTACAGGTAGGTTGATTAGATATCATTTCTATCATTTTCCATGTTTTAAAGGCACTTTTCCTCCCTGTGTAATTCGAAAAAAGCGAATAAATTGTTAGAATAGTATTAGGGGGAGAAAGTTTAGAAAGTTCCTAGTATTCACTTTCAGTATGTTTCCCACATTCACAATGAGCTGGGAAATAATATCAAGGTAATGAATACTTTCCGGATGAGTATTCGTAAGTAAGATAATTATAGGACATTACAGTTAGAAAAAACTTTGAGGCATGGAATATGAGAAAAAAAGTTGGGACGTCTGGAGGGTGAAAAAAAAAAAAAAAAGGAAAAATCTTCCAAGAATAGGACCAGAACAAGGATAACAAATGAACATCCCTTTCCTCATGCTAATGAAACTCAATAAAGCTTGAGAGGTGTACGGAACAAACACATGGAACAAACAAATTTCCCCAATAACCTCAGCTACATTTTAGAAATAATAACTCATGTTAGGACTACTGAAGAAATCGTTACTCACTTAAGGTATCCTGAAGTTAAAATATTCAAGCACTTACTATATCATGAGATCCTTCTTCCAATGCACAGGTCCTTAGAGCTCACCTGGATGCTGGTTTTGAGGAAAACCTATTCTTTCTCTCCACACATCTTCCTGTTTGAAATGGGAAAACACATCTTTTTTGCAGACTTGATATCCTGTTTGTATGAAAAAAAGGTACCTGGGTTTTGAGTTATGATAGTAACATGGTGTGATCATGATGTACATTGCAAGTTATCAAAAATACTGATAAGCACTGAAGGTCAGCAATGCAATAATAACTTGTACTTAGATCACTGACAATATTTCAACAGAAACTGTAACTCTTGACCTTTTCCCTATTTCAATAAGGATGACTGGTTGTTACTTATGTACTATAAAAAGAGAGAATGCATAGTTTTCTATATTCTAAATGGAGAGCAATATGTTTCCAAAGTGATTTAATATTATGTTTAAAAATAATCCAATTAACATAAATTCCAACAGAATTATCTAAATATTATATGAAAAAGGATATATACAATGTTTTTACTACTGGGTCCTGAAGTCTCAGCATAGCCTGTGGAGAAGAATACTTATTTCTGCACAGCCCTGAATGCTGGAAATTGAGATCAAGAAATATGTTAAATTGTGGTCATGAAGATTAAATTCTATTGGGGTGAACTAGATGTAAATAAAAAATGAGGAAACAAATTCATTTTGGGATTTTTTTAGCACAATATAAATTAATTAAAATTATATAAAAATATAGTGTAAGAGAAAGATAAAATTTGGAAAAACTTATTTGATATCTCAATTAAAAAATGGAAGATTATGATAATATATAGGTAGATAAATTAGACAGATGATAGATAAAAGATATAGATGTAGATAAATTTTGAGAGTCTCACCTACTGAGACCAGGTTATTGATATTCTCCAGCATCACTTCTCTGAACAGCTTTCTCTGGGATGTGTCCAGCAGATTCCACTCTTCCTGGGTGAAGTCTACAACCACATCCTTGAAGGTCACTAACTCCTAAAACATCACAGAAATTTCTGTTCTCACAGGGTTATCCTTACCAATATCTTGAGTGGGTTGTACAAAATAACAGCACTAAAGAGGCATAAAATGTATATATAAAATTTAAAATGTGTATATAAAATTTAAAATGCTGAACTGCCATCTGCCTGTCAGATGCACTCACAGACACATCCACACTCTGAACTCACTGTAAAAGAAAATCACATGACATAGGGTGTGATATACACCTGGAAATATCCCAGTAAACTTGTAATTATGCCTTCTTGCTGCTGATTATAAAGTTTTCATTTGAGCACTCATAACTAAAACAATCTTGCTCAACAATTTTAAGCAAATGTACAGACTTACTATAAGGCAAACAATATCCATGATAATACATCATTTCAAAAAATGAGAATGATTACTCCCCTATATAGATGTATTCACTTTCCTTATTTATAAAATCATTTGGTCTTGCAGATTTCCAGCTGCATTCCACTGTGTTCAGAGAAATTATTTTGCATGATTTCAAACTTTCTGAATTGAGACTTTCTCTGTGGAATGGCATTAGGTCTGTCTTGAGGAATAATTCTTATGTGCTTGAAAAGAATGTATATCCTGCTGTATTTGGGTTTAATGTTCTGTGTATGTCAGTTAGGTCCAGATCCTCTAATATACTGTTCAAAGTCTTTGTTTCTTTAATGATTCTATGTTGAGATGTTGTCTAATTTTGATAACAGTGTATTAAAGTCCCCAACTATAACTGTAGAGGCATCTATTTTCCACTTACATTTTCCAGTGTTTTACTCATGTATTTTGAGGTGCCCTGGTTGGGTGCATAAATGCTTATGATTGTTCTTTCTACCTGAAAGATTGCCCCTTTTTCTAATGTGTGGTATCCATCATTATCTCTCACAATAGTTTGGCATTTAAAGTCTATTTTTTCTGATATTAGCATAGCTACTCCTGCCCTTTTATGGTTATTTTTTGCTTGTAATATTGTTTTCCAGCCTTTCACTTTCAACCTCCTTGAATCCCTGGGTCTAAGGTGGGTGTCTTATAGACAAAATATAGATAGGTCATATTTCCTTATCCATTCTGCCAATCTGTATCTCTTGACAGGTTGAGTATAATCCACTGATATTCAGTGTTATTACTATCAAGGAATTACTTACAGTAGTCATATTTTCTTTGGATTTCTGTATGTAATATGTTGTTTTTATTTTTCTAATCTTTTTAGTTGTTCTTACACTCTCTTCCAACACTGTTTCTCCTGTTTTTTCCTTTCCTCCTGCTGAACTCCCTTTAGTACTTCTTCAAGGGCAGGTTTCTTATTGGCATACTCTCTTAGTTTCTGTTTATCTGTGAATATTTTGAACTCTCCATCATTTTGGAAAGCCAGCTGTGCTGGATAGAGTATTCTTGACTGGAAATTTTTTCTTTTAGTACTTTGACTATGTCATACCACTGCCTTCTGGCCTCCATGGTTTCTGATGAGAAATCAGCACTTAATCTTATTGATCTTCCATTGTATGTGATGGGTCTATTTTCTCTGGCTGCTTTTAGTATTTTCTCTTTGCCTTGAGCATTGGATAAATTGACAAGTATATGTCTTGGGGAAGATCTGTTGGCATTTATACTCTGTGGGGTGTATTGCACTTCCTGGACATGTACACCCATCTTCTTCAATATGTTTTGGAAGTTTTCACCCATTATTTCCTCCAGCATCCCTTCTGTCCTGTTTCTGTTCTCTTCTCCTACTGGGATGCCTATAATGCATATGTTTGTGCATTTTGCAGTGTCATTCAAATCCCTAAGGACCTGCTGGATTTTTTTCTAACTTTTTACCTATCAATTCTACTATCTGATTGATTTCAGATGTACTGTCTTCCACAACAATAATTCTTTGCTCTGCCTGTTCAATTCTGCTGTTATTTCCTAAGAGTGCATTTTTTATTTCTTGGTTTGTGCTATTCATCACCATCATATCTGTTATATTTTCGCATATATTTACAATTTCTTCAGTATGCTCTCCAAGTATTTTCTTAATATCCTTAATAACTTCCTTCACTTCATTAAGTTGGTCCATGATATTTGTTTGGAGAGCTTTGATTAGTTGTTCGATGTTCTGCTCCTCTTCCTGACTTTCAGTTTGTTCATTGGATTGGGCCGTGTCTTCCTGATTATTAGTATGGTTTGTAATTTTTTGTTCCTTTCTGGTCATCATTTTATCTTGATGGTTTGTTCAGTTGATTATCTTCTCTGTCTAGTCTCAGGTTTATTTAGGTGCTGTGTGTGCATGTTAAGTCTTCTCTTTGACACTTTGTTCTTCTTAATCTATTTCCTTGTTCTCTAAGTTTCCATGAAGGCAAAAGACTAAGGCAGGGAAAGCAAAAGAAGTAAGAAAAGAAAAGGTATAATAGTAGTATTCATAGTAAATATCAGCAGAAGAACTATGTAAGACCTAGGAGAATGAATATTAAACTCACGTTAGTGGTGTAGAGTTACAGGAATAAAAAAGTGGAGTACCTATGATGAAATGGGAAACTGAATATTGAGAAGATATAGTATGAATTAAAAGGCCAGCATGATGAGCACAGAGGGAAAGAGAAAAGAAAGGGCAATAATAGAAAGAGTTAATAAAAGACAGAAAACAGAATAGAAGTGTTAGAGATAAAAAGCAAGAAAAAATTGATGACTAAACAAAGAGAGGTGGAATGTAAGAGCAAGAACAGAAGGGGGAAGACAGAAAGATGTAGGAAGGAAAAGAAGAGCATTGGTAGCCAAAATCAGTACATACAGAAAAGAGGAAATTGAGGATGAGGAAGCACAGCAAACAAGAAACAAACCAGCAGCACCTAATTGAAAATAGCAAACAAAAGTGTTGGGGGATAATGGAAGGAAAGACAAGAAAACAGCCAAAAAAAAAAAAAAAAAAACCCCAGACAAGCCCACAAGCAAGAAGTCAATCAAAGATTAAGAAAAACCAGACTTCCCTCTAACACCCCTGTGGACTTTGTTAGGTGGTTGGTGTTCAACAATCAATCACCCTGCAGCTTTCTCACTCCAGACCTTGAAGTGAGTTTTAGTGAGTAAACCAGGCCAAATTTTGTAACAAAAGTAATCTCTCTTATTTTAGGAAAAATAAGAGACTGAAGGGAAGCTAATACAAGGAAAATGTCTATGTTTTCCCTATCTCAAAGTACCTGCCAGATATTTAATATCCCAGTGGATCACTACACTAAAGAGCCAGGAACTGAACCAGAGACCTTGCACATTCAAGGCTGAAACTCCTCAACTGAGCCAAATCCTTCTTCTGGTTCAATTATAATGTTGAGTAACTCTTTAGAAACTATAATAAGGAAGATTTACTCGTAAGGTGTTTGATGGGGGCATCTGGCACATGGTGCACCTGGGGCAGGCTTTTAGGGAGGATGTGAGTGCTCCTCATGTCATAGTGTGTTATATAAACAGGCAGAGAAACATACAATGAGTGAGAAGGTGTTATGCCCCCATAATGGGGAGGCCTGATGTTCTCAAACAGAGTGCAGGGTGTCTCCCAAGAGCATGGGTGGTTCCCAATGGGGGAGGAGTCTAATGTTTCAAGCCCTCAGCATTTTTGCAAGTAACTATGAATCTTGTCCTTCAAGCAGTGAAGCT
Source organism: Dasypus novemcinctus (assembly GCF_030445035.2). Taxonomy (NCBI): domain Eukaryota; kingdom Metazoa; phylum Chordata; class Mammalia; order Cingulata; family Dasypodidae; genus Dasypus; species Dasypus novemcinctus. Next base: position 18,511,420 of record NC_080700.1, read on the forward strand.
TGGCTGTCATTGTGGGCCCCAAGGGGAAGGGAGAGAGGAATAGAATAGTTGGAAGAGGGAGAAACTGGGGGGCAATGGAAGTGTTGGACATTGTCCTCCAAAGATGGATACAGGACAAGTTAAAATATCATCAAAAATTTCTGAAGGTGTATAGTCTAAAATGTAAACCATAATGTAAACCATACTGTAACCAAAAATTTATAAAAGCCTACAGTCTAAAATGTAAATATAATGTAAAACATAACAGAATGTTTCAATATCTGTACATGAATGGCAGGAAATGTAAAATCCACATGTAAAAAGATCATCATTGGGAAGGGGGAAAAGGGTTTCATGTTAGGTATATGAGTGTTCCCTATACTCTATATGTGAATTTACTGTGACCTAAACCATTTTTGAAGACATATATAAAAAAAAGAATGTAAGCACTGAGGAAGAAATGGAACAGATTACCTTAGATTGTAGATACAGGGCAACACCTATTACAGCAATGAAAGGGAAAATATCAAAAAAAATTTTTATGGTATTTTTCATTTTTAAATACAAATTACTTTTCATTTTTAGTTTTTCTAACTTACTATGTATTCTATTTCTAATCTTTAAAGCTATTGTTACTATTTCATTTTCCTATTAATTATATTTGGCAATATATTAGACTTCATTTTTGAAGAAGTTTTGGACCACAGAGGGTTCAAATATGGCAGGAGAGAAGCACTGATGTGGGGTATCATTGACGAGGGATGTATGGGTGGGAGGGATTTCTCCAGGGCATGCATATAGGGTATATAGATGTGTTTGTATGTTTGTTGGATATTGACATAGGTGGTAGAGTTTCATATGACAACTGAGGGAGTGCTGAGTTCCCATTCTGGGAGACTCTGTCACAGTCCCCAATGGAAGAGCAACAATCCCCCAAGTACAAGGGCAAAGACCAGTGAAGAAGGATGGTGCAGTGCTGTGCCCTCATACAAATGACTTTGCTTATGAGCCTGTGTGACTGAAATTTCAACTAGATCTACAGCTGCATGGTGCATAAGGTTTACCTCATGAGAGCCTCCATGTTGATCAAATGTGGCCACTCTCTAAGCCAAACTCAGCATGTAAATACCTTCCCCCGCATGGGACATGGCCCCCTGGGATGAGCATCCCTGGCACTGAGGGATTACTACCAAGCACCAGCTGATGATGCAACTAGAAAAATACCTTGAATAAAAGGGGGAAATAATAAAGACAAATGAGATTTTATGGTGAAGAGTCTTCAAAATGAGTCAGGAGGTCATCAGAGGGGTCTTGCTTATTATCAGCAGGATCTCAGAGACAGTCAAAGTTAACATAACCCAGGCAATGGTTCTTCTGAGGACTACAGAGACACCCATGTCCTAAGGTCATGACAGATGGCTCTGGAGTTCAGTCTTTTTCCAGAGGGCCCTACTTTGAAATTTGTGCTCCTGAGTGTGAGGGACTTGGATTCAGATGTGACCTCTCTACACAGGCCTCTTCTGTAACTTTTATTGAACCTGTGCTTCACACTGGGGTTGGTGTATGCTCAGGAGACTTGAATCTCTGGACTGTCCATGTGCCTCAGCAGTGTCAAAACACCTACTCTATGGTTCATTGGACTTACCCATGTCAGCTAACAGGGAGATGATGATAGTCAACTACCACACCAGGGAACTGAGTGAGTCTACAGATGTCAGCAAGAGAATTCCATCCACTGACCACACGGGATCTAAAGCCCCTCTTAATTTAGAGATGGAGTGGACATCACCATCCCAGGGTCCTCAGCATGGAGGAATATGGATTAGAGTGGGCTTACTGGTCTTCTACTATAGAATTATTGAGACTCTAGCAATGGAGGAAATTATATCATGGATGTGGGGATATTAGCCACAGGAGTTGCTGAAGGCAGGGAGAGGGAAAAAGAGGTGTGATATTGGGACATTTTTGGAACTTGGAGTTGTCTTCAATGATATTGCAGGGCCAGATGCAGGACATGATATATCCTGCCATAACCCATGGAATGGACTGGGAGAGAGTATAAATACAACATAAACTATGATCTATGCTGTGTAGCAATGCTCTCAAAGTACTCATCAAATGCAATGAATGTACCATGGTAATGAAAGAATTTTTCAATTTTGGAGTAGGTGGTGTGAGGAGTGGGGTATATGGGAACCTCTTTTATTTTTTAATGTAACAATTTGTGTGATCTACGTATCTTTAAGGAAGATAAATAAAATCATTGAAGAATAGGTAATGCATTTTGACGAAAGCCAGTTAAGGTGTGAATTGCTTTCTTATCTAAATTCAATTCAAATGTTAATTATTCATTAAAATGGCAGGGAATCTTGAAGAAATATCCAGAATTCTGCAAAACTGAATAAAATTCAAATCAGTAAGTTCTCCTTTCCTCAGTGCTACAAAACTCAGGTATTCACTGTAATGTATAAATATAGATGGTTCTGGGTCACAAGCCAGGGACTCCTGAGACAGTTTTACTGATTCATGGCCTTAGACTGACCATTCCTTCCAATCCTAACTTATTCTGGGGTGTACAATGACCAGTTTTCATTGTCTCACTTTTATCTTCATTTCAGCTGTCTGTGAAAGATTAAAAGAATGATGTTCATTGCTTCTGGTCTCTACAAATCTTCAAAAATGTTCACAGAGACATACATTTTATTCCAACTATTATACAGCATCTGAAACCACAGCCACAATGAAGGGAAAAATAATTCCTATACATGACATTCATTTATAAAATTTGAATAAATTTCATTTAGAAAATTGAAGTTGGGAAATTTGAACAAGAGAGTTAAGAGGAATTGAAGTTTTTAAAAAATTATTTCAAGAGAAGTGTATATAGCTCAAGCAGTTGAGTTCCTGCAGACAACATGGGAGACTTGTGATTTGGTTCTTGGTGCTCCTCTAAAGAAGATGAGCAAAATACCAAGCTGTAATGATGGGCTTGTATACTGAGCTGACACAACAGGATGATGCAATGAAGAGGAAATGATGCCATAGCCTGGCATGACAAGCTGATGCAACAAGATGATGCAATGAAGAGACACAAAGAGGAAATACAATAAGAGACAACAAGTAGAAGAGGTGGCTCAAGTTATTGGGTGCCTCCCTCCCACATGGGAGGTCCTGGGTTCAGTTCCTGGTTCCTCTTAAATAGAAGATAAGCACACAATGAAAACACACAGAGAGCACACAGTGAGTGCAAACAGTGAGGGAGAGTTAATAAATACAATTTTAAAATCTTTTTAAAAATTATTTCAAAATGTCTCAAATATATTCCATCAAATCTTGAAGAAAATTAAAATTGGGGGAAATAAATATATTTATTCCTCATTTCCTTTAATTTACAAAACTTCTCATGTGCTTCTGACAAATATACCCACTCCCTATACTCCAGTACCTGTAATGTTGGATTGACTGAATGCACAGCTGAAGACTCAGCCTCCTTTCTGACTTTAAACATCTCTTCTTACTCCTATCTGTCACCAGTACTCATAATTTGCCCAGGCCAACCTCAGGTACTAACATGATCCTTCAATTCATTGAGGCCATGGGATGGGTGAGAAAAAGAAAACTGCCATCTCCTCAGAGAATACACAGCCTTTATGGTAGCTTTAGCCAACCCCTACAATTACCTTGGAAAATTACTCATTGATCAGGACCTAACTTAGCATAATTATTAAAGAGTCCTATATAAACTTAAGCTAAGATACTTGAATAACTCCTGAGTACACTTGAAATATTCACTCAAATAGAACTCTTCCCATCTCCTGACAACAGAGGTGCAAATTCAGTTGAAGAAGAATTACATACTGACATGTGATCGCATTGCCAATACCGTAGCTGGCATCTACCTTCTTCTAGATTTTCACTCACAACAAGGCAAGCAGAAGGAGAGCAAACCTGAGGATGGAGAAAGAAGTCTGAAGATTCAAGTCTTGACCACAATTTTCAGATCCCCCTGTCATGTATGCACAATTTTTCATCTAGGAGTATTCTCTGCCTAAACAACAAAAGGACCATGAGATATACTCAAGAGAAATAAGAGAGGACTCTCCTCCCAGGGTCAAGATGTTGAAGGTCTTTTCTTCTTTGGCTAATAAAGATATGATTACCTTCATATTACAGATAAGAACATGAAAATCCATGAATTGTATTTATTAATTAGCCCAGGATGTCCGAAGACATTTAATTCATTGCTGATTCCAAAACATAGAAATCCCTGACCAAAATCACAGCCTGAAGCAGACTAGAACATCTCAGTTATAATTACTACTGGTTTTTGCAATAGCATTCATTCTCACATACATTTCTGATTTCTGGATTCTCACTCTCTTCCTGCTCTACCATCAATCTGACCTTCTGGATACATTTGTCCTAAAACATCTTTATTCTTCCTTATGTATAATGCAGCCTTCTCAGCAATGAGTTTTAAATCCCACCCAAACATATTTGGAAATCAATCAAGAAACTTAAGAATGTACATTATTAAAATAAAATAAAAAAAGAAAAAGAGAATGTTATTATCAGGTATATCAGACCCAAGATTAACAAAGTCACTTGTACCTTGAGTCCATGAAGAAAATGATTGTATTCAAAATGTTTGGGGAATTACATATTTTTTTAACAATTTAATCTTCTCAGTTACCCAACTGATAAAGGTTAATTTACTCGGTTAACAAATGTCCTAAATTGAGGTTCAGAGAGCTGAAGTAAAATGACAAATTTATATGGCCACTGAAAGACACAGCTAGAGTTTAAATTTTTTCTTACTGTATCCCAATTTCAAATATCTTAAGGATTACATACCACACCTACGTATTACATGGAATGTCTGCTCTCATTTCAGTATTCAGGTTCTCAACCTGTTGTCAAAACTTCCTCTTAATATAGTGTGTTACACTTACAACAATGAACAGAAAACCTGTTCAAGAAACCTTTGGATTGAACTTGTTGCCGGATTTTCTCTATCTTCTTTTCTAAACTACAAGAAATGAATTTTAAGAACAAGCTGGATTTGTTAGGCCAGTAACTTATTAAAGAATGGTGAGAAGAGAAATGGGAGAAAATAACAGATCATGGGGTCCAAGTAGAGAGGAAAGGGCTGAAGAGTGATAAAGAGGGTTGAGTGACAGACTACAATTCCCATCATAGATTATAAAACCCAGGTTTACTTGTGTATTAATCTAGGTAAGGGGTTAAGAAGGCCAGAACAGGGGCCAGAAGGCAAGAACAGATGTCAAAAGGCAAGAAAGGGCCAGTTTGGCATTTGCACTTGCTTTTTGAACCATTAATTATTACACCCCTTTACTAATGACCGGGGAGGAGTACTGGCCGTTTGCTGTTTTGATTACTGCACCCATCGATCCCCCAGGAGGGATGAATGATAAGGTCCTGAAGAATATCCAGGGCTTCTCCTGGCTTCCAGAGAAAATCTCATTCTGAATGGGATCCTTGCAGGTTTTCCCAGCAGCCATCTTGGCGGTACCAAAACCTACATGTTTAATGGTGGTGGTTTTTCCACCAGGTTCCAGATCTGCCTATTGATTCCCTAAGTAGCCTGCTTCAAACCTATTTCCCAAACATTATCTTCCACCTCATATAATATTTACTGCCAGATGTATTCCAAGCAAGCATGCATATTTCAGCGTATCTTTCATGAGAACATTTCTTTTTTTAATTTTAATTTTTAATAGATACTTAGATTATATAAATGCTGCATAAAAATGTAGGAGATTCCCATATGCCCCATTCCCAACAGCTCCCACATTTTCCACACTAACATCCTTCATTAGTGTGGTACATTTGTTGCAATTGATGAACACATTTTGGAGCATTGCCAATAAGCTTGGATTAAAAGTTTACATTGTAGTTTATTTACACTCTGTCCCACACAATTCTGTAGGTTATGACAAGATATATAATGGCATGTATCTATCACTGCAGTGTCATTCAGGACAATTCCAATGTCCCCAAAATACCCCTGTCTTTCCCTCTCCTATCCTTCAAAACCTTCAGTGGCCACTGCCTCCACAGCAATGATAAAATTTCTTCCACTGCTAGAATCACAATAAGTCTATTTTAGTCCATAGTTCATTCCCCAATCCTGAGGATTCTGGAATGGTGATGTCTGCTCTACTTCTGATTAAGAGGGGGCTCTGATTCCCTAAGCCTGATGGATAGAACACTCTTGTTTGCAGTTGTAGACTTTCTCAGTTTCTTGGTATGGAAATTGTCCATTGTCACCTCCTTGTTAGTTGTTCTGGGTGTGGCCAATGAACTGGAGTAAGTGTTGTAATTCCATTGAGATTCTGAGCCAAGCTATCACATGGATAGCCCAAAGATTTAAGTCTCTTGGATGCACACCTACCAACTCTAATACTAATTATAGGTTCAAATAGAAGGACAGAAGTGCCATGTGTAGAGAAACCACAACTTAGTCCAACTCTGTCATACTGGGGAGCATAAATTCCAAAGAGCACGCTGGCAAGGCACCAAAATCCTGAGCTATGTGACCTGACTATAGTGTTTGGATGTCTCCAGAGATCTCAGAAGCCCTGTGATTTGGGATAGTATCCACTTTGGCAGTCATTGAGATCCTGCTTAGATGTGCATAATCATAACCTCTGGAATGACGTCTCGACTCACTTTGAAGTCTCTTGGCCATATAAACTCATTTGTCATTACCTTTTCCCCTTTTTGGTACAGGTGTTTTTCCAAAAACAACATTTCTGATGTCACTGTATTTACCCTCTGTGTCAATAGATATCTTACTATTTTCTATATCTGTCCACATAGGTGACTCTAATTTTGTGTCATATTTATGGCTGCATTTCACACAGCACATTACTAAGCTTTTGTTTTATGACTAAATACAGAATCAAAACTCCTAGTGCTTTCAAAAACATTAGGGAAAAAGACAATATCTTGATAATTGAGTCATTCTTCCATCTTCCATAATCAATTCAAGTCCCATGTTTTGAATAACACATGTTCTCACATTTCACATTATTTTTACCAGATGAGATTAACATTGTAATAACCAGGTTAATGATGTAATTTTTAAAAATCACCTAAACTTAGCACCACAGATATCCTGCATTCATACCTATTAGTTACTCCTCTCTCACTGTCACCTGATTAAGTTGAATGTCTCCAACTGAAGTTCTGACTTTCCTGTTTCTTTTTGAAATGATTAACAGCAACTGTTCTCTCTTATCACAATTACCTCATCATTTAACCTTACGGTTTCTCTTCTATTATGAACCTAAGTGCCCCCTGTGCCTATTTCATCTCTTGTGCCTGATATCCTTTTGTTGTAGAAGTAGATAGAATTCAATAATCACATATTGAAGGCTAGGAGTCAGGAATATTCTGAGAAGGAAGATTTATTTTGACTAGCCAGGCCCAGTGGACTCTGGTCCAAAAAGCCAAGCCATGAGTATAGGCTTTACGTTATTTTTATATAAGAAACATACATGGTGGGGGCCAGGAGAGGTTTAGTCATTTGTTTGAATACCAGTTAAGCTTGAGTTAGCATATTGCCCACATGCCAGGTAAGCTTGAATTAACATAGTAAAAGACACTTTTCCTGTCAAACATGACAGACACTCCATTGACCACAATCTGAGACCAGGGTAATGGGTCTACCAGAAATGATGCAGACAAAATACAGCCCTAGATCCTCATTAAAAGGAATTCTGCCAAGTACCCCTAACTTCTGGTAATGTAAATTAATTACAGTGTGTTGAGCCATGGGTCCACATTACTCAGTTAAAAAAGATTCCATCTGACTCCTGGACTAATTATGGAGACTTAAAAATCCAATAGCCAGGAAGGGAAGAAGACAATGTCACAAAGTAGACTACTTATTCAAAAGGTGACAGATCAAATCCTAACATAATCAAGTCCTCACAGAGATGTTACCTTACTAATCTCATAATGCATAAAATCTTTATATTTCTTTTTTTTTTAGATTTTATTTATTTATGTAATTCCCCCCCCCCTCCCCCACCGCTGGTTGTTCTCTGGGTCTATTTGCTGCGTCTTGTGTCTTTGTCTGCTTCTGATGTCATCAGCGGCACGGGAAGTGTGGGCAGCTCCATTCCTAGGCAGGCTGCACTTTCTTTCATGCTGGGCGGCTCTCCTTACAGGGTGCACTCCTTGTGCGTGGGGCTTCCCTACGCGGGGGACACCCCTGCGTGGCACAGCACTCCTTGCGCGCATCAGCACTGCACATGGGCCAGCTCCACATGGGTCAAGGAGGCCTGGGGTTTGAACTGTGGACCTCCCATGTGGTAGATGGACACCCTAACCACTGGGCCAAGTCCGTTTCCCAAAATCTTTATATTTCCTTATGCTTTGCCCTTGCACTGCCCTGGAAACACAATATTATTGCATGTTTCTCTACAGACTTTTCAAAGGACTGTAACCTTATAGACTCTGAACTGTCACCATAAACCCTGATATATGCACATTGCAAGGGACCCCATAGTTCTACCCAAAACTAATTTCTTTTTCTTTTTTATCCCAAATGCTCCAGTCTCTTCAGATTAAACCGCACCATTTATTTCACATCAAATATGAATACAAGAACCAAGGTCTTCCTTACTTTGCTTTGAGCTTTCTTGGACCTGTAACCCTATAACCAAGAATTAAGAATTAGCACAAGTTTTTAATTACTGAATCATAAAGATGATTTTTCCCTTATTTTTTCACTATATTATAGACTAGCTCAAAGTTAATACCTGATATTACTGAAACAGGCTAGGTCAACCTCACCCTTCTTTATGATAATTTCAAAGGAGGCATACCCTTGTGTATACATACTATTGTGATGTTTATTCCAGTCTGACCTTACCTTTGTTTCTGGTTATTTCAAAACTAGTCTCATCCTTGTGTTTACTTACTATTGTGGTGTTTATTCCAGACTAATCTTACATTCGTTTATGGTTATTTGAAAACTGGGCTTGTGAATATTGTAACCACTCTACCCTTTCCTGTTTGAAACCATAAAAACCCTCAACTCCTCTAAATCAAGGAGGCAGATTTTTGAGCCCTTGATAGACCAATGACCTCTTTGCTTGCCTAGTAAATACACTTTCTCACCTGGAACCCCAGTGTCTTCAAAATTGGACTTTAAAGTGGATTGATGGGAAGCGGACTTGGTCCAGTGGATAGGGCATCTGTCTACCACATGGGAGGTCCGCAGTTCAAACCCCAGGCCTCCCTGACCCATGTGGAGCTGGCCCATGTGCAGTGCTGATGTGTGCAAGGAGTGCCCTGCCATTGAGGGGCTGCATAGGGGAGCCCCACGGGTAAGGAGAGCCACCCAGCGTGAAAGAAATTTCAGCCTGGTAGGAATGGTGCCACACACCTGGAGAGCTGATGCAGCAAGATGACATAAGAAAAAAGAGACACAGATTCCCATGCCGCTGACAACAACAGAAGCAGACAAAGAACACGCAGCAAATGGACACAAAGAACAGACAACTAGGGTGGGGGGGGCGAGAGAAAAATAAATATAATAAATCTTTAAAAAAAAGTGCATTGAGTGGAGCAGGGGCAAGATGATGTCAGAGTCAGTGCACTCACATCATCTCTGCAAAAAAAAAACAAAAACAAAAAACAGCTGAGTGGGAACAAAATCTTGCCTGAGTGAGCTGTTCTGGGAACCACAAAGCAGGAAGCTTCAGGATATCCTTCTGGAGAGAGTGTGACAACCCAGGCATTGAAGGACAAATACTACATGACCTCAATGATATGAAATAAACAAGCTGCCTCAGAGAGCTAGAGACTGAACGATAGGCTTACAGGAAATCGGGGGGTGGAGGAAGGATGTGAGCCGACGTCTGCAGGGGTGGAATTTATGATGAGCTGGCGGTAAGTATGAACACAAAGAAGAGATAAAATGGGGGCAAGGGGTTGCCTTTGGGTGGGGCTTTGCGGGTTTGAGGGGGGCTGGGGATGGGCGGATGGGTAATATTGCCCAAAAAGTGGGGGGAGGGAGGGGTAGCATACGAACACAGGAGAGTGTTAGGTGTTGGTTGAGAGTAAAATGCTGAGAAAATCGTATCAAAATATAATTAAGAGGGTTACCTGTTTAGGATGCTCAGAAGGGATGGTCTGATGCAGGCCCGGCTCCTGAGGAATGTCTGAATGCTCATTTTGCCAGAGTGGGTGATACCACTGTGTAGAGACCCAAGTAGTGAGAGTGGGGGTGGACCCACATCCTGGGGAGGACTAATGCCATCAAATAGAGGGAACTGTATCTCTCGAGAGAAAGGGTGGCTCCCAGGGCATTGGGGCCGCTGAGCAAGTTAGGACCTGAACACTGTTGCAAGTATCTCTGGACGTGGCTCCTCGGGAAACGGAGGTTGGCTATCACTGTGGGCACCAAGGGGATGGGAAAATGGATGTTAAATGTGTGGAACCAAGGTAAATGTGGGTTAAGAGAGGAGTTTCGTGAGAGTACACAAGGATGGATATAAAATATGTAATATTACATCATAAACATATAGGGGATGACAGAATGATAATGTAAACCATAATGTAAAACATAGGATAACTAAAAATGTTAGAAAACTGCATGTCCTAAAGTATGCACCACAATGTTAGCACAGATGTCACCTGATTTAAAAGCTATTGTCTCAGACACTGTACATCACTTTAAGTAAATATGTTGTGAATAGGTTGTAAGAGTATCGCTGTGGAAGGGAAAAGGTTTTGTGGTGGATGTGTGGGAGTGCTGTATATTGTATACATGAATTGCTGTGGTCCAGGGCTCTTGTGAAGAGAAGTTCAATAATTAGGGGAAAAAAAATGCAAAGAAAAAGATAGGATGTAGAATTTTTCCAAGTCAACACGTATTCTATATCTAACCTTTAAACCCATCACGATATCCCAATTTGCTAGTAAGAGATCCTGACATTATATTGGGGCTTCAATGTTCAGGAAGTTCTGGATCCCAGAGTGGTCCAACAATGGCAGCGGAGGAATACTGGTATAGGATACTATTGACAGGAGATATATGGCTGACAGGGAGCTATACAGGGCATATGTCCAGGGTGCATGGTAATGTTTGGATATACTCATAGTGGCAACAATTAAAAACTACAGCTGGGGGGCTACTGGGTCCCTGGCTGGGGGTGCTGTGCCGTGGTCCCTAGGGGAGCAGCAGCAGTCCTCCAAGTGCAGTGGCAAGGACTGAGAAGGAATGAGGGTCCAACAGTGAGCCCCTGATACTAATGACTATGCTTGTGAGCCTATATGCCTGAAATAAGAACAAGGCCTAGAGCAGCACTGTGCCTGGGAATTTCCTCCTGACAGCCTTCATGTTACTCAAATGTGGCCAGTCTTGAAGCCTAACTCAGCATCTAAATGCAATGCCTTCCCCCCAGCGTGGGACATGACACCCGGGGATGAGCCTCCCTGGCACCGAGGGATCACTATCAACTAACAACTGATAATGCAACTGGACAATGACCTTGAATTGAAGGTTTGATGTGGATCAGTAGAATATCCCTGTCTACATAGAATAATATGACTTTAAAATGCTGTTTGATCTAATATAAGGGGGAAATAGAAAGGAGAAATGAGTTTATATGGCTATGAGTCTCTAAAAAAAAAAAGAGTCTGGAGGCTGTCAGAAGGATTGCCCTTATGCACAACTGAGCAGAGTCTAAGAGACAGATAAAGTAGATACAATCCCCAGGTATTGGTTCCTTTGAGGGCTAAAGGGACCCACGGGTTCTATGGTCATGGCAGATAGAGTTCACTGCCATGTCAGATGGCCCTTCTTTGGAGCTGGTGTTTCTGCGTGATGAAACTGGACCCAGAGGGGATCTCTTTTCATAAGACTATCATGCTACTTTACTGGAATTGTAGTTGGTATTGGGGTTTAAGATATATTTAGGGGATTGAATCTTTTTACTGACAATATGATAGCCAGGCCCTGAGCCTCAACAGACTCCAGCTCCTACAATCTGATTTATTGGACTCACCTCACTCAGCTAAGATGGAGTTGAAGAAGGACAACCACCACACCATGGAGCCTAGAGTGCCTACAACTGAAAGCAGGAGGATTGCACCCAGTAACCATGTGGAATCTGAGCCTCCTCTTGACATAGAGGTGCAACAGACACAACCAATCCAAGGTCCACAGAGAAAAGGTGGCATTGGAGTGGGAAAAGTGGACATGGTGGCTGATGGGTATGGGGAATGGCAGGAAGAGATGAGATGTGGAGGCACCTTTGAGACTTGGAGTTGCCCTGGATGGTGCTTCAGGGGCAATCACCGGACATTGTAAATCCTCCCAGGGCTCACTGGATGGAATGGGGGAGAGTGTGAGGTGCAGAGATACCCAGAGATGTACTTACCAAATGCAATGGATGTGTCATGATGATGGGAGTGAGTGTTGCTGGGGGGAGAGGGGTGCGGTGGGGGTGGTGGGGTTGAATGGGACCTCATATTTTTTTAATGTAATATTTTTACAAAATCAATAAAAAAAATTAAAAAAAAAAAAGAGTGATTGCCCAAGTTAAAACCATGAGTTTCTGGTGCATGAGGCTGGAACAGTGGCATGGCTAAGCCCCTCCTTCAGGTCAGGAACCAGGGCATTCCCTGAACCTTAATGGCCACACAGCCAGAGGAGATGAACTCTGAGAAGGGGAGGGTTCTGATGAAGGGTGGAGAGGGGTACCAAAGCTCTTTTTTGAGCTTTGAGGAGCATACCAGCTGGCTTGAGGGGAAATCTGGAAGGGGGGAGGTGAAACTGCTGAGGCAGCCTGATTTACCTAACGTCCCTGGGAAAGGGAAATTTTGTATGGGAGAAGGTGAAGCCAGGCAATTAACTAGTCCTGTGCAACTCACCTAAGGGACGGGGACAACAGGAAGTGCTTAATAAGCTTCCAAGAGCATATTCAGGGTTCCCAACAAGGTGTGGGTGCTCTCTTTCAAAGAGACTGAGACTCATTTTCTGTGGTGAGTTAATTCACCAGGGTCTCATTTTAATTTCAGTGGGAACTCTCACACAAGATATTGCTTCCTGCCACCCTGGGAGAGAAAGCAGCTAAAAAAGGGGGGAGGGGGATAGATTCTTAATTAGCAGTTTATACAATTACAAAGAGTCCATCTGGCCAAGGGGAAAGGGACTCTTTTTGAAGAGCAAATCAACCCAGAAAGAAAGTTTACCTCAGTGGAGGAGTTACAGCCTTGAATGTGCATGGTCTCTAGTTCAACTCTAAGCTATATTCTTCTCCATATTCAGACTCATTTCACTGTAACTACTCCACTTTTCTATTGTTATAACTCTACATTGTTTCATGGGTATAATATTCATTCTCCTAAGTCTTACATGGGTCTTCTGCTAAAATTTATTATCAGTACTTCTATTATACTTTTTCTTTTTTAAAAAATTTTATTTATTCATTTTTTAAAAAATATTACATTAAAAAAATATGAGGTCCCCATTCACCCCCACTGCCCCCACCCCACCACTCCCCCCACAGTAACACTCTACCCCATCATCACGACACATCCATTGCATCTGGTGAGTACATCTCTGGGCATTGCTGTACCCCATGGCCTGTGGTCCACACCATAGCCCACACTCTCCCACGTTCCATCCAGTGGGACATGGGAGGACATACAATGTCTGGCAATTGTCCCTGCAGAACCACCCAGGACAACTCCAAGTTCCAAAACTGCCTCCACATCTCCTCTCTTCCTCCCATTCCCCGCACCCAGCAGCCACCATGGCCACTTTTACCACACCAATGCCACATTTTCTCGATTATTAACCACAATAGTTCATGAATATAATATCATTTGGTCCACTCTAATCTTTACTGTATTCCTCCTTCCTGTGGACCATAGCTTGGTTGTGTCCATTCCACATCTACGTCAAGAGGAGGCTTAGATTCCACATGGATACTGGATGCAATCCTCCTGCTTTCACTTGTAGGCACTCTAGGCTCCATGGTGTGGTGGTTGACATTCTTCAACTCCATGTTAGCTGAGTGGGGTAAGTCCAATAAATCAGAGTGTAGGAGCTGAAGTCTATTGAAGCTCAGGGCCTGGCTATCGTATTGTCAGTCCAGAGATTCAAATCCCCTAGATATATCTTAAACCCCAATACCAACTACAATTCCAGTAAAGTAGCATGAAAGTCTTGTGAAAAGAGATCACATCTGAGTCCAGCTCCACCACACAGAAACACCAGCTCCAAAGAAGAGGCCAACTGCCATGGCAGTGAGCCCCATCTGCTGTGACCATAGAACCTGTGGGTCTCTTTAGCCCTCAAAAGAACCAATACCCGGGGTTATATCTACTTATATATCTCTGAGACTGCTCAGGTGTGCATAAGGGCAATCCTTCTGACAACCTCCAGGCTCTTTTTAAGAGACTCATAGCCATATAAACTCATTTGTCCTTTCCATTTCCCCCTTACTTTAGGTCAAACAGCATTTTTAACTCCTGTTATTATATGTAGACAGGGATATTCTGCTGGTCTGCATTGAACCTTTAATTCAAGGTCATTTTCTAGTTACGTCATCAGCTGATACTTGGTAGTGATCCCTCAGTGCCAGGGAGGCTCTTCCCTGGGTGTCATGTCCCACGCTGGGGGGAAGGCATTGCATTTACATGCTGAGTTTGGCTTCAAGACTGGCCACATTTGAGTAACATGGAGGCTGTCAGGAGGGAACTCTTAGGTACAGTGCTGCTCTAGGTCTTGTTCTTATTTCAGGTGTATAGGCTCACAAGCATAGTCATTAGTATCAGGGGCTCACTGTTGGACCCTCATTCCTTCCTGGTCCTTGCCATTGCATCTGGGGGACTGCCGTTGCTCCCCTAGGGACCACAACAGAGCCCCCCCAGCCAGGAACCCAGTACCCCCGCAGCTGTTGTTTTTAATTGTTTCCACTATGAGTATATCCAAACATTTCCATGTACCCTGGACATATGCCCTGTATAACTCCCTGTCAACCATATGTCCCCTGTCAATAACATCCCATACCAGTATTCCTCTGCTGCAATTGTTGAACCACTGTGTGATCCAAAACTTCCTGAAAAGTGAAGCCCAATATAATGTCAGGTTCCCTTACTAGTAAAATGGAACATAGCGATCAGTTTAAAGGTTAAATATAGAATACATATTGATTTGAAAAAATTCTCTACATCCTATCTTTTTCTTTTCTTTTTTCCTAATTATTGAGCTTCTCTTCACAAGAGCCTTAGATCACAGTAATTCATATATACATATACAGTACTCCCACACATCCACCATAAAACCTTTTCCCGTCCACAGCAATAATCTTTTAACATATTCATACCATATTTACTGAAACTCTTGTACAGATATTGAGACAATAGCTTTCAAACAAGGTAACATTTGTGTTTACATTGTGGTTTATACTTTAGGCTATACAGTTTTCTAAATTTTTTAGTTATCCTATGTTTTACATTATGGTTTACATTATTAGTCTGTCATCCCCTATATGTTTTTGGTGTAATATTACATGTTTTAAATCCATCCTTGTGTACTCTTGTGAAACGCTTCTTTTGCCCTCACAGTTACTTTGGTTCCATCTATTCAATATCTATTTCCCCCTCCCCTTGGGGCCCACAGTGACAGTCAATCTTCATTTCTTGAGGAGCAATGTTCAGAGATACTTGCAACAGTGTTGAGGGCTTGACTTGCTCAACTGCCCTAATGCCCTGGGAGCCACCATTCTCTTGAGAGATATAGTTCCCTCTATTTGATGGCATTAGTCCTCCCCAGGATGTGGATCTACCTTCACTCTCATTATATGGGTCTCTACCCAATGGTATAACCCACTCTGGCAAAATGAGCATTCAGATATTCCCTAGGAGGCTGTCCTGCATCAGATTATCTCCTTTGAGTATCTTAAACAGGTAACTTTCCTAATTATATGTTAAAAAGATTTTCTCAGCATTATACTATCAACCAACACCTGACAATCTCATATGTTCGTATATTGCCCCACCCTCCCCCCAATTTATTGGGCGATATTACTCATGCGCCCATCCCTAGACCCCTCAAACCCGCAAAGCCCTACCCAAAGGTAACCCTATGCCCCCATTCTATCCCTTCCTTGTACACATCCTTACCTCCAGCTTATCATAGATTTCGCCCATGTAGATGTCAGCTTACATCCTTCCTCTACTCCCCGATTTCCTGTAAGCCTATCTTCCAGTCTCTAGCTCTCTGAGGCAGCTTGCTTATTTCATATCATTGAGGTCATGTAGTATTTGTCCTTCAATGCCTGGGTTGCTTCACTCAACATAAGGTTCTCAAGATTCATCCATGTTATCACGTGTGTTTGTAGTGTATTTTTTCTTAAAGCCGAGTAGTATTTCGTTGTATGTATATACCACATTTTATTGATCCACTCATCTGTTGATGGGCATTTGGGTTGGTTCCAACTTTTGGTGATTGTGAACAGTGCTGCTATGAACATTGGTGTGCATATATCGGTTTGTGTCCTTGTTTTCAGTTCTGATGGGTATATACCCAGCAGTGATATTGCTGGGTCATATGGCAAATCTATGATTAGTTTTTTGAGAAACTGCCAAACTGTCCTCCAGAATGGTTGGATCCTTCTGCATTCCCACCAGCAGTGGATGAGTGTTCCCATTTCTTCACATCCTCTCCAGCATTTGTATTCTTCTGTTTTTTTTTTCATAGCTGCCAATATTATGGGAGTAAGATGGTATCTCATTGTAGTTTTGATTTGCATTTCCCTGATAGCTAAAGATTTGGGGTTTTTTTTCATGTGCTTTTTAGCCATTTGTATTTCTTCTTTGGAGAAGTGTCTAAGTCTTTTTCCCATTCTTTAAATGGGTTGTTTATCTTTTTATTTTTGAGATATAGGAGTTCTTTATATATGCAAGTTATAAGTCTCTTATCGGATATATGGTTGCCAAATATTTTCTCCCATTGTGTGGGTTCCCTTTTTACTTTCTTGACAAAATCCTTTGAGGTGCAGAAGGCTTTAATTTTGAGGAAGTCCCATTTATCTATTTGTTCTTTTGCTGCTCGTGCTTTTGCTGTGATGTTCATGAAGCCATTTCCTATTATAAGGTCCTGTAGATGTTTCCCTACACTGCTTTCTAAGGTCTTTATGGTCTTGGCTCTTATATTTAGGTCTTTGATCCATCTTGAGTTGATCTTTGTATAAGGTGTGAGATGGTAATCCTCTTTCATTCTTCTACATATGGCTATCCAGTTCTCCAGGCACCATTTGTTGAATAGGCCACTCTCTCCCAGTTGAGAGGGTTTGGTGGCTTTATCGAATATTATATGGCTATATATGTGAGGTTCTATATCAGAACTTTCAATTCGATTCCATTGGTCTGTCTGTCTCTCCTTTTGCCAATACTATGCTGTTTTCACTACTGTAGCTTTGCAGTATGTTTTGAAGTCAGGTAGTGTGATTCCTCCAATTTCGTTTTTTTTTTTTTTTTTTTTTTTTAATATGTCTTTGGCTATTTGGGGCCTCTTTCCTTTCCAAATAAATTTCATAGTTAGTTTTTCTAGTTCCTTAAAGAAGGCTGTGTTGATTTTTATTGGGATTGCAATGAATGTGTAGATCAGCTTTGGTAGGATAGACATCTTAATAATATTAATCTTCCTATCCATGAACATGGAATATTCCATTTATTTAGGTCTTCTTTGATTTCCTTGAACAGTCTTGTATAGTTCTCAGTGTATAAGTTTTTTACATCTTTAGTTAAAATTTTTCCTAAATATTTGATTTTTTAATTTACTATTGTGAATGGTATTTGTTTCTTGATTTCCTCCTGATCTTGCTCATTATTGGTGTACAGAAATGCTACTGATTTTTGCGCATTGATCTTATAACCTGCAACTTTACTAAACTCATTTATGACTTCTAGATGCTTTGTTGTAGACCTCTCAGAGTTTTCTATGTATAGGATCATGTCATCTGCTAATAATGAAATTTTGACTTCTTCCTTTCCAATTTGAATGCCTTTTATATCTGGTTCTTGCCTCAGTGCGTGAGCAAGTACTTCTAAGACAATGTTAAATAGAAGGGAAGACAGTGGGTATCCTTGTCTTGTTCCTGACTTTAGAGGGAAGGATTTTAGGATTTCTCCATTGTAAATGATGTTGTCTGTGGGTTTTTCATATATACTCTTTATCATGTTCAAAAAATTTCCTTGTATTCTGATCTTTTGGAGTGTTTTTATCAAGAAAGGGTGCTGTATTTTGTCAAATGCTTTTTCTGCATCTATAGATATAATCATGTATTTTTTTTCCTTCAATCTGTTTATATGGTGTATTACATTGATTGATTTTCTTGTGTTCAACCATCCTTGCATACCTGGAATGAATCCCAATTGGTCGTGGTGTATAATTCATTTAATGTGCTGTTGAGTACAATTAACAAGTATTTTGTTAAGTATTTTTGTGTCTAGGTTCATTAGAGAAATTAGTCTGTAATTTTCCTTTCTTGTGGTGGCTTTGTTTGGCTTTGGTACTAGGGTAATGCTGGCATCATAGAAGGAGTTAGGCAATGTTCCTTCTGTTTCGATTTTTTGGAATAGTTTCAGCAGGATTGGTGTTAGTTCTTTCCGGAATGTTTTGTAGAATTCGCCTGTGAAGTCGTCTGGCCCTGGCCTCTTCTTAGTTGGGAGGTTTTTAATGACCAATTCTATCTCTTCACTTGTGATTGTTTTGTTGAGATCATCAATTTCCTCTTTCGTCAATATGGGCTGCTTATGTGTTTCTAGGAATTTGTCCATTTCTTCTGAATTGTCATTTCTGTTGGAATATAGTTTTTCAAAGTATCCTCTTATGATAGTCTTTATTTCTGTGGAGTCAGTGGTGATATCTCCTTTCTCATTTCTTATTTTGTGTATTTGCATCTTCTCTCTTTTTTTCTTTGTTAGTCTCAATAAAGGTTTGTCAATTTTATTGATCTTCTCAAAAAACCAGCTCTTGGTCTTGTTTATCTTTTCAAGGGCTTTTTTATTTTCTATTTCATTTGGTTCTGCTCTTATCTTTGTTATTTCCTTCCTTCTTCTTCCTGTGCAATTGCTTTGTTGTTTTTTTTTTCTAATTCCTCCAAATGTGCAGTTAGTTCTTCAATTTTTGTTCTTTTTCTTTTTTGATGTATGAATTTATCGCTATAAATTTCCCTCTCAGTACTGTTTTTGCTGCATCCCATAGATTTTGGTGTGTTGTGTTATCATTATCACTTGTTTCAAGGTAGTCTTTGATTTCTTTTGAGATTTCCTCTTTGACCCACTGTTTTTCGAAGAGTGTGCTGTTTAATTTCCATACCTCGGTGTGAAATCTGGGCCTCTGGCCCTTACAGATTTCCAGCTTCACTCCACTGTGGTCAGAGATATTATTTTGAATGATTTTGATATTTCTGAATCCATTGGGCCTTTCTTTGTGGCCTAGCATATGGTCTATCTTGGAGAATGATCCATGTGCACTTGAGAAATATGTATATCCTTCTGTGTTTGGGTGTAATGTTCTATATATGTCTATTAGATCCATCTCCTCTAATATACTGTTCAAATGTTTTGTTTCTTTAGTGATTCTCTCTTGAGATGTTCTCTCCAGAGTTGATAGTGGTGTATTAAAATCTCCCACTATAATTGTAGATGCATCTATTCTTTCACTTAGTTTTTCCAGCGTTTGCCTCATGTATTTAGAGGCACCCTTGTTAGAAGCATAAATGTTTATGATTGCTTGTTCTTCTTGACAGTTTGTCCCTTTCACTAATATGTAGTATCCTTCTTTATCTCTCACAATTGTTTCGCATTTAAAGTCTATTTTGTCTGATGTTAATATAGCTACTCCTGCCTTTTTTTGGTTATTGTTTGCTTGTAAGATTGTTTTCCAACCATTCACTTTCAGCCTCCATGAATCTGGGTCTAAGATGTGTCTCTTGTAGACAGCATATAGATGGGTCATATTTCCTTATCCACTGTCCCAGTCTGAATCTTTTGATAGGTGAGTTTAATCCGTTGACAATCAGTGTTATTACTTTCAAGGAATTATTTATGTTAGCCATATTTTGATTGGATTTGTGTTTGTCATATTTTGTTTTTTTCCTCTTCTCTTTTTCTCTTTTTTGTTGCTCTTACACTCTCCTCCAACTCTGCCTGTCCTGTTTTTTCCTTTCTTCCTGTAGAACTGCCTTTAGAATTTCTTGAAGGGGAGGTTTATTGTTGGCATACTCTTTCAATTTCTGGTTATCTGTGAATATTTTGAACTCTCCATCCTTTTTGAATGCTAGTTTAGCTGGATAGAGTATTCCTGGTTGCAAATTTTTTTCTTTTAGTTCCTTGACTATATCATACCACTGCCTTCTTGCCTCCATGGTTTCAGATGAGAAATCAGCACTTAATCTTATGGAGCTTCCCTTGTATGTGATGTTTTTCTTTTCTCTTGCTGCTTTTAGAATTTTCTCTTTGTCTTGAGCATTGGATAATTTGACAAGTATATGTCTTGGGGTGGGCCTGTTGGGGTTTATGACGATTGGGGTTTGCTGTACTTCTTGGATATGTTCATCTGTCCCTTTCAGTAGATTTGGGAAGTTTTCAGCCATTATTTCCTGCAACACTCCTTCTGACCCCTTTCCCTTCTCTTCTCCTTCTGGGATGCCTATAATATATATGTTTGTGTGTTTTGCATTGTCATTCAGGTCCCTACGTCCTAGCTGGCTTTTTTCTATATTTTTATCGATCAATTCTACTATCAGTTTGGTTTCCGATGTACTGTATTCCACATCACTAATTCTCTGCTCTGCCTCTTCTAATCTGCTCCTATTTGCTGTGAGTGTATTTTTGATTTCTTGAACTGTGGTGTTCAATCCCATCATATCTGTTATCTTTTTGTGTATGTCTGCAATTTACCCTCCAAGTGTTGTCTTCATATTGTTAACCTCTTCCTTTACTTCATTAAATTTGTCTATGATGTATGTTCTGAGATCTTTAATTACTTGTGTGACGTTCTGCTCCCCTTCCTGGTTTTTAGTTTGTTCATTGGATTCAGTGATGTTTTCCTGATTAGTGGTTTGGTTTGTAGATTTTTGTTGCTGTCTGGTCATCATTTTATCTTGATGGGTTTAATCAGTTCCTTAGCTTCTTTGTATAGTCTTGGGGATTAATTAGCTGTTGTTTTTGTGTAAGCATTATATCTTTTCTTTGTCACTTTGTTCTTTTTGTTTTAATTTCTTATTGCTGGCTGAGTTCATTTTGGAGGAATGTATTAGGGCCAGGGAAAGGCAATTGTGTAAGAAAGGAAAATGTGTAAAGTAGTATTGGTAATAAATGATAACAGAGCAACAATATGAGATCTGGGAGAATGGATATTAGATTCATGTAAGTTGTGTATAGTTATAGCAGTAAGTACAGTACCTATAGTGAGGTAGCTGAATGAATATGAGAGGAATATGGTATGAATTAAAAAGCTAGTGTTTTTGTGAGAGAGGGAAAGAGAAAAGACAGGCAATAGTTTCAAGAGTGGATAAAAGAAAACAAAACAAAGGTATTAAAAATTAAGAGTTAGACAATTTGGGAATCAAAGAAAGGGAGGTCGATTACAGGAGAGACAGTAGATGATGAAGGACATCAAGATGGGGGAAAGGGGAGAGTGTAGGTAGCCAAAATCAATTCACACAGAAATGAGGCAATGGAGGATGAGGAAATCCAGCAAGTGTGAGGTGTTCCCTGCAGCACCTATTGTATAATTAAGATAAAATAAAATAAGAAGAAAATGAGGGAGAAGAGAAAAGAGAGAAAAAAAGAGAGAGAAGAAAGAAAGAAAGAAAAAGGCGGGGTGGGTAAAGAAAAGGGAGGGGAACAAGTAAGGAAAAGAAAAGAAGATACAGAACACCAACAACAGTAACAACAAAAAAACCCTAAATAAATGAAATAAAAAGACCTTGGGGGATACAATGGGAGAAAAGACTAGGAAATAATGCACTATTAGCAACCAGGACAATAAAAAATAAAAATAAAAATAAAAAATAAAAATTAAATTTGAAAAAAAAAAAACAAACGTTGAGGGCTAGGACAATCAAGGACTTCAGATGGGCCTCAGGGCGTGGTGGATTCAGGGATAGAAAGTCTATGATATTGCAGACTCAAGAGGTGTGAGTCTCTGGGGTGTGGGCCACCAGGGTTTAGGGGACACAGGCCTGGCAACCTCAAATCCGGTTAAGAGGGAGCTTGGGAGCACTGCAGTGCAACACAGCATTCATGGATCCCTGCAGCTGGGTGCCAGCCCTATGGGGGAGGTCACATCCACAAATTCTGACCTATGTGTCCGAAACCCACAATTTCCCCTCTCTCTAGGGTCTCTTCTGTGGCTGTATCACCAATTCAACTTCAGGATACCTCCTGCCCTTCAAGGCCCTGAAACAGCCAGTTGGGGGCGCCTCTATATTGCAGCCAATTTAAGGATGCTGCAGATCCACAGCCAAGCCTAGGGGGCGGGGCTCTGGCTGGAAATGTTGTATCAGTGTCCAAAACTGAAATTCCCACACCTCGCAAAAGATTCCCCTAATCGGCTTCCAGATGCCTCCCACCCTGCAATCCCCCGAGATAGCCTCCTGGTGATGTCTCTTTACTGCAAGTGATTTAAGGCCACTGCAGATCAGCAGCTGGCCTTGGGGGCGGGGCTCTAGCTGGAAGCGCTATTATTCGTGTCAGAAATAAAAAATTCGAACATTCTCCAAGATTGACCATATGCTAGGCCACTAATAAAGGCTTAATGAATTCAGAAAGATCGAAATCATACAAAACAATATCTCTGACCACAGTGGAGTGAAGCTGGAAATTTGCAACGGACAGAGACCCAGACTTCACACGACAATTTGGAAATTAAACAGCACACTCTTAGAAAAACAGTGGGTCAAAGAGGAAATCTCAAAAGAAATCAATGACTACCTTGAAACAAATGATAATGATAACACAACATACCAAAATTTATGGGATGCAGCAAAAGCGGTACTGAGAGGGAAATTTATAGCCATAAATTCATATATCAAAAAAGAAGAAAGACCAAAAATTGGAGAACTAACTGCACTTTTGATGGAATTAGAAAAACAACAACAAAGTAACCCAACAGGAAGAAGAAGGAAGGAAATAACAAAGATAAGAGCAGAACTAAATGAAATAGAAAATAAGAAAGCACTTGAAAAAATAAACAAGACCAAGAGCTGGTTTTTTGAGAAGATCAACAAAATTGACAAACCTTTAGTGAGACTAACAAAGAAAAAAAGAGAAAAGATGCAAATACACAAAATAAGAAATGAGAAAGGTGATATCACCACTGACCCCACAGAAATAAAGACTATCATAAGAGGATACTTTGAAAAACTATATTCCAACAAAAATGACAATTTAGAGGAAATGGACAAATTCCTAGAAACACATAAGCAGCCCATACTGACGAAAGAAGAAATTGATGATCTTAACAAACCAATCACAAGCAAAGAGATAGAATCAGTAATTAACAATCTCCCAACTAAGAAGAGCCCAGGGCCAGACGGCTTCACAGGTGAATTCTACAAAACATTCCGGAAAGAACTAACACCAATCCTGTTGAAACTATTCCAAAAAATCAAAACAGAAGAAATAAAAAATTCCCTCCCTCGCCAAAACTCCCGTCTGTCTCACCAAATCGGTTTGCGAAGCCTCCTGCCCTGTTAGCCCCTTAATAGCCCACTCAGGGCTTATGAATTCCCCAGTACCACAGAGCCTCCAGGAATCACTGCTGCGGTGCCAGTGCCATGGTTCTGCCCACTCCAGGGGGGAGCATCCCGCATGCAGCCCCTAAGTCCGTGTAAGAGAGCCTCAATTTTATCTTTTACATGAATTTTCTCTGTTACCTTCCCATGAAATCAATGTCTAGACACCTCCTGCCCTGCACAATCCTGAAACAATCTGGTCCTGAAGAATTTCTAACGCTGCCCAGCCGCTTCTTTGAAGGAGAGACTATCATATGCACTCACTCGGCCACCATCTTGCCCCACCCTCCCAGAGTGTTTTCAATGCAACTTAGCCTGGATCAATATGACAGAGACTCCTGCCTGGAAGTTAAGACACTCATAACTCAAACATTCTCAGAAGCTATTCTCAAACCTTTACTGGCAGCTCCCTCTTTTTTCCTGGGTAAGAAATAGTTCCATTCCCCTCTGTGTCCTAAAAAACCAGTCCTGGTCAGTAGAGGGGGAGATCAAAAGGGTCACATCTCCTTGATCCCATGCAGGCTTCCAAGGAAAACAATGATGTGGCCCCTCCTAGCCTAGAAGGGCTTGTGGGACAGAAAAGACTACATTTGTGGTCAAAAAGTAGAGTCATTTTAGGCTGCATCTTTTTCTCTCCTATTTCCTGGGTAGGTAGTCCTTTGTGGCCCCCTTTGTCATTAGCCATGTACCTGAGTCCTGAGAATTCAAAATTGTCTACAGGGTGGGGAAAGGAACCAGCAGCTGCAACTGCACCTCTAACTGACAGTTTTGCTATTGAGATTATTTTTCTTGGCCTCTCTCTCTTCTGGATGGTGTCCAGGCTTCTCCTGATTTCCAAAACCCTAGGACATTTTGTCCATGCCATTTCTGCCTGTCCTCTAGCTATTTTTCTGGGAGATGAGAGAGTCCAATATCTTCCTGTCTTCCCAGAAGTCTCCAAAATTAGTATTTTTTTTCCATTGATGCTTGTGTCTATGGAATGTTTGACATGGGTGAAGAAGTAGACATTACAATGCAATTTCTCCATGGTCATGATATGAAAATGAAAAATATCAATCCACTTGCAGAAAGAATGTTCATTGTTCTCATTAAGGTCATGTTTCCATACAAGATAATAGCAATAATGGTGAAAATTAGCATTATTATCTTACCATTACCTTTTTTTTTTTAAGATTTCTCTCCCCTTCCTCTCCCCCCCGCCGCTGGTTTTCTGTTCTCTGTGTCTATTTGCTGTGTCTTCTTGGTCCACTTCTGTTGTTGTCAGTGGCACAAGAATCCATGTTTCTTTTTGCTGCATCATCTTGTGTCATTTCTCTGTGTGGGTAGCACCATTCTTAGGCAGGCTGCACTTTCTTTCACACTGGGCGGCTCTCCTTATGGGGTGCACTCCTTGCACTTGGGGCTCCCCTACTCAGGGGACACCCATGCGTGGCAGGGCACTCCTTGCGCACATCAGCACTGTGCATGGGTCAAGGAGGCCTGGGGTTTGAACTGCAGACCTCCCATGTGGTAGATGGATGCCCTAACCATGGGCCAAGTCTGCCTCCACCATTAAATTTTTAAAATATATCTTTTTTTTTTAACATAAACATAGATTACATAACTGTTACACCAAAAATATAGGGGCTTCCCATATGCCCCACTTCCTAGCCCTCCCACGTTTTCCCACATAAGAAACATCATTGGTGTGGTTTGTCAAAACTGATGAATACATCACGGAGCATTGCCACTAAGTGATGATTATAGTTTACATTGTACTTTGACACTCTCTCCCATTCATTTCTGCAAGTTATTACATGATATATCTGTGTCTGTCATTGAAATGTCATTCAGGATAATTCCCAAGTCCCCAAAATGCCCCCAAATTCCACCTATTTCTCCCTCTCCCTCCCCTCAGAACCTTCATTGGCCACTGTCTGCACATTCTTGATAAATGCTCTTCCATTGCTAGGATCACAAACCTACAGTGGAACTGTAAGTCTACTCTAGTCCATCATCCATTCTCCAATCCTGTGGATACTATGATCACGATGCCCTCTCTACCTCTAATCAAGAGGAGGCTTAGGTCCAATGGGGCAGATGGATGGGAGTTTCTTGCTTGCAGTTTCAGACTCTCTCTGTTCCTTGAGATTGTCGTTGTCAGTCATCTCCTCCTTGTTAGTTGTCCTGGGTAAGTCCAATGAACTGGAAAGTAGGTATTACAAGTCTGTTGAGAAACAATTAATGGTTTTTTGTGCTTCCCCTTTTTTGCTTCCTGCCTGCTCTATGTGTCCATTTGCTGAACATTCTTTCTATGTCTGCATTTATTTTTATTTTTTTATCTCTCCCCCTCCCATTGCAGCTTGCTTGCTTTCTGCTCTCTGTGGGCTCTTCTGCATTTTTTTTTAACTTGTCTCCCTTTTTGTTGCATCACCTTGCTGAGTTGGCTCTCCAAGGTGCTTGCAGGCTGGCAGCTCTCCACAACATGCAGGTGAGCTTCCCTTCACAAGGTGGCCCCAGGGTGTGAACCCAGGGCCTCCTGTATGGTAGATAGGAGCCCAACTGATTGAGCCACAGCTGCTTCCCAGAGACAAGTAACTTTCATTGTCCAAATGTATTATAAAAATGATCATGTGAAATGAAAGCAAATTTGGCTGGCTTCCATGAAATAGATGATGAAATCTAGATAATTTGCTGAGCGTCATTCATGAAGAAAATGAAGAATTACTCTTTAACCCAGTCTGCTTCTGGGGCCTGAAATGTTAGTTTCTTGCAGTTAAACACTTGCACACACATTTTGAGAACCTTTGAAAACAGCAATTTGACAGAAAGAGACAAAAGTGGGACAGTGAAATACTGAATTAAGAATCATGCAACTATCCCTGCTGGGCCCTCAGTCACATCCATATATAATATTATGCATTCCCCAAGCATTTACTTGCTTGGAGACCCCACAGTAGCATTTGGATTTTCCCTCAGGCCCACTAACACTTTTTCTTTTAACCCTGTAATCCAATCTTTCATCAATACAAGCTTCACTTTGGATAATTGTGTCCAAGATCCTCGAATTTTTAGGTTAATATATTCAGGCCTTGCCTTCCCAAGTGATCTTCTCCTAGTATTAATGTCCCACCCAGTTTCCTCCTAGCTGTAGAACTGTCTGAAAGGCAAGAAGAGCATTAAAAGGCATTTGCTGGTGACTTCTGAATCCCATACACTCTGTGTCCCCTGGTCCAAAACAGAGGTGATGGAGCAGCATTTTCCTGTGAACAGCAGGCCTGGAATTCTGCAGAAGGGGCGCCAGGGCCCCAGAAGATGCCAGTTCTGAAATCAGAAGACTCTGGGTCCTGGATACTCACTTTCTAATCCCAAGCTGGCTCTCTCAGGATGCCTTTTGTGTTCTTAACATTGTGTATCTACATAATGAAAATTCATTTACCAATGTAGACATACCATTTGGGGATTTGAACTTATTTATTTCTAACATCATACTGTTACACATTTCTAAACATCTGTGTTTCAGCAAAAATATTTAACTTGAGTAATTTTGTTTTCTGTGTGAAGAATACAGTGCCCTGTGTTAAAGTTTTGGGTTTCAAGAATACGTGCATTATAAATTAATTCACATATTTCTATTGTCCTTTAAATTGCTGGACAATTGCAGTTTTTTCCAAAGTTAGGCATGATATAAGGAGGTGGAAAGAGATTAAAACCAAGATTTATTTCACTTTAATAACTTTACCCTGTATTGTTACAGTATCTTCTGCCAAATAGCTTCCATTCCCTTATTTTCTACTGATCTGTATCTATTTTTTTGGGGAAAAAAATTGTTCTAAAAAGTTGACAGGGCTTTTTATGAGTTCTGATTTTCTTTTTAAAAAATTTTTAAAGATTTATTTATTTCTCCCTCTACCCCATTCCTCCCATTGTCTGCTCTCTGTTTCCATTTGCTGTGTATTCTTCTGTGTCTGCTTGTATTCTCATTAGGCAGCTCTGGGAAGAGTTCCTGGGACTTTCTGGAGTGGGAAAGAGGTGATTACTTTCATGTGCCACCCCTATACCCTGTTGTTCTACATCTTTTTTCTCTCCTCTGTGTCTCTTGTTGCATCACCTTGCTGTGCCAGCTCTCCACGCTGGTGGGCCTGCCTGCATGGAGTAGCTTTCTTATGCAGGACAGCATTCCCATGCAGGGCAGCACTCCTGCATGGGGTAACATCCCCTGCATGGGCTGACACTCCACGTGGCAAACTCCAGTTTGCACTCACCAGGAAGCTCTGGTCATAGAACCTTGGACCTCCTATATGGTAGAAAGGAGCCCAATTGGTTGAGCCATGTCCATTTCCCATGTTTTTCTTTTTAAATTGGACTTCAGATGCACAACCTTGTATAGCAGATTCATCTTATTCCTGATTTCATCACTGTAGTACGTCTTCCTTTGAGGTCTTCAGAGCTGATTAAGACATTTGACAATTAGATGGCACTAACACACAAAAATTTATTGGATTGCACAGGAACAGGCTACCAGGGAGGGGTGACTCTTTGCAACATTGGACCTTCCAGATGCTGCAATGACCATCAGAAGGAGAAGAGGGCAATTGAGGGGAGGTTTAACACTCAAGGCGATGTCTGAGAATCAGCAAGGTGGGGTGCCTCGGGGTCGGATATTTCCTAGGCACAGAATTTATAACAATAGGATTTTACGTTTTCTATGGCCAGCAGATATTGGATGCAGTTTTGAAGGGTATGCAAAAACAGATCAGCTGTAAATGGAAAAGAAACGCTTATTTGGGCTACTTTTAACCAATGGGTTCGGTACAGATTTGGGTTTCACATTGGGGTGGGTTTTTTTTTTTTTTTTTTTTTGGAGGGGGACTTACATGTCCCAGACTGCTGTGAAGAACTTAACAACAAACAATCCCAACACAGGGGCCATCTTTGGCTTAACTATTTACCAGTTACACACTTTCAAAATGACCTTCCCTTGTTATTTCCCTGCTCACAATCCCTTCCTTTACAATAATGTATGAGACACTTCTAAGCTCTTCACCCAAAACACAAACTAGGTTCTTGATATTGTTTAAATAACAACTCCAAATACAGAGGCATAAGATATCCAATCTCAGAGATTTTCTCATTTCTGCCTCATTCAAAATGTGATTTTTATTTTCCATGCTTTATCCTACTATTTTCTCTCTGTGTAACTTTCCCAGCCATAACCTCAAAGCATTCTGACTTTCCTCTCTGACTGCAAGGAATGAAGTTGGAGAACCGGAATTTATATTGTGCTTCTCTAAGAAAGCCTAGGAATCACTTAAGGATTTCAGTATAATTTACATTCAGGCAGCCACTCCAGCAATTCTGGTCCAGTATACCTGGTGTGGGCCTAGGTAATTTGCATTTCTAAAAGTCTTCTTTGAGAAGTGCTAGTAGAAAATATACATGTAGGCCAGATGTTTCTGTGTTCTGCAATTATCTTTCATTTATATTCCATTAATTTTAACATTTTTCCTTTTAATTAATTCCCTTGTGGCTATGAGGAGCAGACATATATTTGGTGTTGGATTATGACTCTTTTTTACTTTCAAATAAACAAATTTGCTTTTGCCATAAATATATTGGGTGATTTTAAAGGAAAGGATATATCAAATGTACCTGGTTATTGATTGTGCTTGTAACAGGAAGGCCCCACTTACATATTCTTAGTTGTTGAACAATTTGGTGGATGAATTGGGAGAGGAGCTGTAGGAGACAAGGGCCATACATGAGAAGGAATATAATAATTATTAGTGGGGTTATTAGGAGTATTAATATAGCTTTTAAAGGTAAAGAAAAATATGAGAGGAAAGAGGAGAGTTGGGATTGGCTTTTATAACTTTTTATTACTGTGTAGTGTGTGGTTTGGGGAGGGATATGTCATAAGAGGTTGTAGGGGTTGGGGACTAAGGAGACTATAGGCTGGGCTTTCTGGTTGAAGCTCTTAGGCCTTGCATGAGATAATAACTGCCACTAGGTTTTTTAAAAGTTTGGAGAGATGTATTGAGTAGAGAGTTGTTGAGGCATAACAGCTGTGCAGCACAAAGATTGTCAATGGTGGGTTTAAGCCTGTGCTTGGCACTGAAAGACAGAGGATATTGGGGAATTTTGATGAAAGAAGTGCTATATTTTAGGGTGATTCTTACAGGGGAGAGGTGTGAGGCTATTGAGGGAGAGCCAGTGTTCCAGACTCAGGCCTTACTTCCTCTTGTAAGATAGGAGAAATGTTGGTAGGAGGGAAGTAAGAGTTAAGGCTGGGGCTGGGGACAAACAGAGAAGGAAGCTAGCTTGTGGAGAAGGTAGTGAAAAGGAGGTAGAGGAGTGCAATTTTGATAGAATGTATCATCCTAAGAGATGGGAGAGGCATGATGGTATAACTAGGAATTGGCATGAGAATGTGTGATTTCTATAGTGTAAGGAAGGGGGTGTGTAATTAAAACAGAGGAAGGAATACCATCAACTCCCACAATAGAGGTTGAAGGAGATGTTAAAGGTCCTGAATGTTCTGAAAGGATGGAATACATGGCCTCTGTGTTATTAAAAAGGAGATCGGCTTACCTCCAACCTTGATGATAACTCTTGGTTTGGACTTACTGATGGAGATGAGGGGCCTCTCCAAACCTGGGATCCATCAGTCTTCTGTGTTTTTTTCGATTATGTCAGGAAGGGAAGGTGATTTCCTTCCTTCCTTCCTTCCTTCCTTCCTTCCTTCCTTCCTTCCTTCCTTCCTTCCTTCCTTCCTTCCTTCCTTCCTTCTTTCCTTCCTTCCTCCCTCCCTCCCTTCCTCCCTCCCTCCCTCCTTCCTTCCTTTTTTTAATATTATATTCAAAAAATATGAGGTCCCATATACCCCCCACCCCTCACTCCACTCCTCCCCCCATAACAAAAATGTCCTCCATCATCATGTGACATTCATTGCATTTGGTGAATACAGCTCTGAGCACCGCTGCACCTCATGGTCAATGGGCCACATCATAGCCCACACTCTCCCACAGTCCACCCAGTGGGCCATGGGAGAACATACAATGTCCGGTAACTGTCCCTGCAGCACCACCCAGGACAACTCCAAGTCCCAAAAATGCCCCCACATCTCACCTCTTACTCCCACTCCCTACCCCCAGCAGTCACGATGGCTACTTTCTCCACACCAATGCCACATTTTCTTTGATTACTAATCACAATAGTTCATGAATAGAATATCAGTAAGTCGACTCTATTCCATACTCTATTCCTCCATCCTGTGGACCTTGGAATGGTTGTGACCACTCCACATCTACATCAAGAGGGGGCTTAGATTCCACATGGAGGCTGGATGAAATTCTCCAGCTTTCAGTTGTAAGCACTCTTGGCTCCATGGTGTGGTGGTTGAACTTCTTCAACTCCATGTTAGCTGAGTAGGGTAAGTTCAATAAAACAGAGTGTAGGGGTTGCAAGTCTTTTTGAGGAGCAGGGCCTGGCTATCACATGGTCAGTCCAGAGATTCAGGTCCCCTGGGTATACATTAAACACCAGCAACTACTACAGTTCCAGTAAAAGACACAGGAGAGGCTTGTGAACAAAGATCACATCTGAGTCCCTCTCCATCACACAGAAACAAAAACACCAAAGTAGGGCCAACTGACATGACACTAAACTCTGTCTGCCATGACTATAGAACCTGTGGGTCTCTGTAGCCCTCAGAAGAACCAATACCTGGGGTTGTATCTCCTTTATCTGTCTCTGGGACTCTGCTCAGGTGTGCATAATGGCAACCCCTCTGATAACATCCAGCTCTTTTTGGAGACTCATAGCCATATAAACTCATTTGTCCTTTCCATTTCCCCCTTATATTCAGGTCAAAAAGCATTTTTAACTCCTGGTATTATATGTAGATTGAGATATTCTGCTGGTCCAAGTTGACCCTTTTATTCAAGGTAATTTTCTTTTTTCTTTTTTCTTTTTTAAAGATTTATTTATTTATTTAATCCCCCCCCCCCCGGTTGTCTGTTCTTGGTGTCTATTTGCTGCGTCTTATTTCTTTGTCTGCTTCTGTTGTCGTCAGCGGCACGGGAAGTGTGGGCGGCGCCATTCCTGGGCAGGCTGCTCTTTCTTTTCACGCTGGGCGGCTTTCCTCACGGGCACACTCCTTGCGCGTGGGGCTCCCCCACGCGGGGGACACCCTTGCGTGGCACGGCACTCCTTGCGCGCATCAGCACTGCGCATGGCCAGCTCCACATGGGTCAAGGAGCCCTGTGGTTTGAACCGCGGACCTCCCATATGGTAGACGGATGCCCTAACCACTGGGCCAAAGTCCGTTTCCCGGTAATTTTCAAGTTACATCATCAGCTGGTACTTGGTAGTAATCCCTTGGCGCCAGGGAGGCTCATCCCTGGGAGTCATGTCCCTCACTGGGGGAAGGCAACACATTTACATGCTGAGTTTGGCTTCAAGACTGGCCACATTTGAGCAACATGGAGGCTCTCAGGAGGTAACTCTTAGGCACTTTGCAGCTCTAGGCCTTGTTCTTATTTCAGGTGCACAGGCTCACAAACATAATCATTAGTATCAAGGGCTCATTGTTGTACCTTCATTCTTTTTTGGTCTTCGCCGTTGCACTTGGGGGATTGTTGCTGTTCCTTTAGGGACTGTGATAGCCCTCCCTTGGCTAGAAACTCAGCACTCCCTCAGTTGTTTTTAATTTTAACCTCTATGAAAATATCCAAACATTTTTATGTACCCTGGATATATGCCATGTAGAACTCCCTGCCAACCATGTGTCCCATGTCAATAACATCCCATATGAGTATTCCTCCCCTGCCATTGTTGAACCTCTCTGTGATCCAAAACTTCTTCAAAAGTGAAGCCCAATATATTGACAGGTTCCATTAATAGTAAAATGGAATATAGTGATGAGTTTAAAGGTTAGATATAGAACACATATTAATTTAGAAAAATTAAGGTAAAAATAAATTGGGGTATCAAAAAATTTAAAAATGTAAAAGCTTTGTTTTTGTTGTTTTGCCTTCTATCACTGCAATAAGTGTTGCCCTGTATGCAAATTGGGAAGGCAACTGCTTCCATCTTTTCTTCAGAATCTCCGTCCTATTTTTTCTTCTTTTTTTCTAATTATTAAGCTTATCTTCACAAAAGATTTAGATCACACTAATTCATATATACAATATACAGTACTCCCACATATCCAATGTAAAGCCCTTTTCCCTTCCACAGCAATAATTTTTTTACATAAGCATATAATATTTACTGAAACTGATGTATAGATATTGAGACAATAGCTTTCAAACTAGGTAACATTTGTGTTAACATTGTGGTTTATATTTTAGACTATAGAATTTTCTAAATTTTTAGTTATCTTATGTTTTACATTATGATTTTACATTTTAGCCTATCAGCCCCTATATATTTTTGGTGACATTTAACATGTCTTATATCCATCCTTGCGTAATCTTGTGGAACACTTCTATTGCCCACACAGTTACATTGGTTTCGTCTATTCAATACCTCTTTCCTCCTCCCTTTAGAGCCCACGGTGACAGTCAATCTTCAGTGCTTGAAGCTCCATATTCAGAGATACTTGCAACAGTGTTAAGGGCTTGACATGCTCAACTGCCCTAATGCACTGGGAGTTACCATTTCTTTTGAGAGATACATTTCCCTCTATTTGAGAACATCAGTCCTCCCCAGGATGTGGGTATACCTTCACTCTCATTATATGGGTCTCTATCCAATGACATAACCCACTATGGCAAAACGAGCATTCACATATTCCCTAGGAGCTTGTCCTGCATCTGATTATCCCCTTTAAGCATCTTAAACAGGTAATCTTCCTTATTATATTTTTGAAAAAGTTTTCTCAGCATTATACTCTCAACCAAATACCTGACAGTCTCCTATGGTCATATGTTGCCCAACCCTCTCCCCAATTTCTTGGGCAATATTACCCATCCTCCCATCTCTAGGCCCCCTCAAGCCCACAAAGCCCCAACCAAAGGTAACCCTCTTCCCCCATTTTACCCCTTCCTTGTACAAATACTTATCTCCAGCTTATCATAGATTTCACCCTTGTAGGTGTCAGCTTGCATCCTTCCTCTACATCCCCAGTTTCCTTTAAGTCTATCATCCAGTCTCTATCTCTCTGGGGCAGCTTGGATTACTTATTTCATATTATTGAGGTCATGCAGAATTTGTCCTTCAATGCCTGGGTTGCTTCAAAAACATAAGGTTCTCAAGATTCATCCATGTTATCATGTGTATAAGTTCTTAAAGCTGAGTAGTATTCCATTGTATGTATATACCACATTTTATTTATCCATTCATCTGTTGATGGGCATTTGAGTTGATTAAAACTTTGGCAATAGTGAACAATGCTGCTATGAACATTGGTGTGTATATATTGGTTTGTGTCCTTGTTTTCAGTTCTGCTGCATATACCCCAGCAGTGGAATTGCTGGGTCATATGGTTAATCTATAGCTAGTTTTTTGAGAAACCACCAAACTGTCCTCCAGAACGACTGGATGGTTCTGCATTCCCACCAGCCATGGATGAGTATTCCCATTCCTCCACATCCTCTCCAGCATTTGTCATCTTCTGTTTTTTTCATAGCTGCCAATCTTATGGGAGTTTGATGGAATCTCAATGTAGTTTGATGTGCATTTCCCTAACAGCTAGAGATTTGGAGAATTTTTTCATGTGCTTTTCAGCCATTTGTATTTCTTCTTTGGAGAAGAGTCTGTTTACATGTTTTTCCCATTTTTTAAATGGGTTGTTTGTTTTTTTATTTTTGAGATATAGGAGTTCTTTATATATGTAAGTTATAAGTCTCCTATCAGATATATGGTTCCCAAATATTTTCTCCCATTGTGTAGGTTCTCTTTTCACTTTCTTGACAAACTCCTTTGAGGTGCAGAGGCTTTAATTTTGAGGAAGTCCCATTTACCTATTTGTTCTTTTGCAGCTCGTGCTTTTGGTGTGAAGTTTATGAAGCCATTTACTATTACATGGTCTTGTATTTGCTTCCCTACACTGCTTTTCAAAGTCTTTATGGTCTTGGCTCTTGTCTTTAGGTCTTTGATCCATCTTGAGTTGCGTTTTGTATAAGGTGTGAGATGGTAATCCTCTTTCATTCTTTTACATATGGATATCCAGTTCTCCAGGCATCATTTGTTGAAAAGGACATTCTCTCCCAGTTGAGAGAGTTTGGTGGCTTTATTGAATATTATATGACTATATATATGAGGATCTATATCAGAACTCTCAATTAGGTTACACTGGTCTGTGTGTCTCTCCTTGTGCCAATACCATGCTGTTTTCACTACTGTAGCTTTGTAGTATGTTTTGAAGTCAGATATGTGATTCTTCCAATTTCGTTTTTCTTCTTCAATATATCTTTGGCTATTTGGGGCCTCTTTTCTTTACAAATAAATTTCGTAGCTAATTTTCTAATTCCTTAAAGAATGCAGTGTTCATTTTTATTGGGATTTCATTGAATGTGTAAATCAGTTTTGGTAGGATAGATATCTTAATAATATTTAGTCTTCCTATCCATGAATATAGAATATTCCTCCATTTATTTAGGTCTTCTTTGATTTCCTTGAACAGTGTTGTGTAGTTCTCTGTGTATACGTTTTTTACATCTTTAGTTATATTTATTCCTAGGTATTTGATTTTTTTATTGACTATTGTAAATGGTATTTGTTTCTTGAATTCCTCCTGAGCTTGCTCATTATTGGTGTACGGAAATGCTACTGATTTTTGCACATTGATCTTATAGCCTGCGACTTTACTAAACTCATTTATGAGTTCTACAAGCTTTGTTGTAGACCTCTCAGTGTTTTCTATGTATAGGATCATGTCATCTGCAAATAATGAAATTTTAACTTCTTCCTTTCCAATTTGGATGCCTTTTATATATGGTTCTTGCCTCAGTGTTCAAGCAAGTACTTCTAAGGCAATGTTAAATAGAAGAGGTGATAGTGGGCATCCTTGTCTTTTTCCTGATCTTAAAGGGAAGGATTTTAGAGTTTCACCATTGTAAAGATGTTGGCTCTGGGTTTTTGTAATATATACTCTTTATCATGTTCAGAAAATTTCCTTGTATTCCAATAGTTTGCAATGTTTTTATCAAGAAAGGGTGCTGTATTTTGTCAAATGCTTTTTCTGAATCTATAGATGGAATCATGTGACTTTTTTCCTTCAATCTGTTTATATGGTGTATTATATTGATTGATTTTCTTATGTTGAAACATCCTTGCATACCGGGAATGAATCCCACTTGGTCTTAGTGTATGATTCATTTAATGTGTTGTTGAATATAGTTAGCAAGTATTTGTTGAGGGTTTTTGCATCCAGGTTCATTAGAGAAATTGGTCTGTAATTTTCCTTTCCTGTGGTGTCTTTGTTTGGCTTTGGTACTAGGGTAATGTTGGCATCCTAGAAGGAGTTAGGCAATGTTCCTTCTGTTTTGATTTTTTGGAAGAGTTTCAGCAGGATTAGTGTTAGTTCTTTCCGGAATGTTTTGTAGAATTCACCTGTGAAGCCATCTGGCCCTGGCCTCTTCTTAGTTGGGAGGGTTTTAATGACTGCTTCTATCTCTTTACTTGTGATTGGTTTGTTGAGATCGTCAGTTTCTTCTTTCATCAATAGAGGCTGCTTATGTGTTACTAGGAATTTGTCCATTTCCTCTGAATTGTTGTTTTTGTTGGAATATAGTTTTTCAAAGTATCCTCTTATGATAGTCTTTATTTCTGTGGGGTCAGTGGTGATACCTCCTTTCTTATTTTGTGTATTTGCATCTTCTCTCTTTTTTTCTTTGTTAGTCTCACTAAGGGTTTGTCAATTTTATTGATCTTCTCAAAGAACCAGCTCTGGTTTTGTTTATCTTTTCAAGTGCTTTCTTATATTCTATTTCATTTAGTTCTGCTCTTATCTTTGTTCTTTCTTTCTTCTTCCTGTGGGGTTACTTTGTTGTTTTTTTACTATTCCTCCAAATGTGCAGTTAGTTCTTCAATTTTTGCTCTTTCTTCTTTTTTGATGTGTGAATTTATGGCTATCAATTTCCCTCTCAGTACTGCTTTTGCTGCATCTCATAAGTTTTGATATGTTGTGTTATCATTTTCATTAGTTTCAAGGTAGTCATTGATTTCTTTTGAGATTTCCTCTTTGACCCACTGTTTTTCGAAGAGTGTGCTGTTTAATTTCCATACCTTGGCATGAAATCTGGACCTCTGGCTCCTGCAGATTTCCAGCTTCACTCTCTGTAGTCAGAAATATTATTTTGTATGATTTCAATCTTTCTGAATTCATTGGGCCTTTCTTTGTGGCCTAGCACATGGTCTATCTTGGACAATAATCCATGTGCACATGAGAAAAATGTATATCCTGCTGTATTCGGGTGTAATGACCTGTGTATGTCCATCAGATCCATCTCCTCTAATATACTGTTCAAAGTTTTTGTTTCTCTATTGATTCTCTTTTGAGATGTTCTGTCCAAAGTTCATAATGGTGTATTAAAGTCTCCCACTATAATTGTAGAGGCATCTATTTCTTCACTTAGTTTTTCTATTGTTTGCCTCACATATTTGGAGGAGTCCTTATTAGGGGCATAAATATTTATGATTGTTCATTCTTCTTGAAAGCTTACCCCTTTCCCTAATATGTAGTATCCATTTTTGTCTCTCACAATTGTTTTGCATTTAAAGTTTATTTTGTCTTATATTAATATAGCAACTCCTGCCTCTTTTTGGTTATTGTTTGCTTATAAGATTGTTTTCCAGCCATTCACTTTCAACCTCCATGAATCCCTGGGTCTAAGATGTGTTTCTTATAGACAGCATATAGATTGGTCATATTTCCTTATCCAATCTTCCATTCTGAATCTTATGACAGGTGACTTTAATCCATTGACATTCAGTGTTATTACTTTCTAGGATTTACTTTCAAAGAATTATTTGTGTTAGGCACATTATGTTTGGACTTGTGTTTGTCATATTTTGTTTCTTTTTTCCTTCTCTTTTTGTCTTTTTTGTTGCTCTTACACTCTCCTCCAACTCTGCCTGTCCTGTTTTTTCCTTTCTTCCTGCAGAACTCTCTTTAGTGTTTCTTGAAGGGCAGGGTTCTTGTTGGCATACTCTTTCAATTTTTGTTTATCTGTGAATATTTTGAACTCTCCATTGTTTTTGAATACTAGTTTAGCTGGGTAGAGTATTCTTGGTTGGAAATTTTTTCTTTTAGTCCCTTGACTATATCATACCACTGCCTTCTTGCCTCCATGGTTTCAGATGAGAAATCAGCACTTAAGCTTATGGAGCCTCCCTTGTATGTGATGGATTTCTTTTCTCTTGCTGCTTTTAGAATTTTCTCTTTGTCTTGAGCATTGGATATTTTGACAAGTATATGTCTTGGGGTGGGCCTGTTGGGATTTATGGTGTTTGGAGTGTGTTGTGCTCTCTGGACATGTACATCCATCTCTCTCAGTAGATTTGCGAAGTTTTCAGCCATTAATTCCTCCAAAACTCCTTCTGCCCCCTTTCCCTTCTCTTCTCCTTCTGGTATGCCTGTAATACATATGTTTGTGCATTTTTCATTGTAATTCAGGTCCCTAAGTCCCAGCTGGATTTTTTCTATCTTTTTATCCATCAGTTCTACTATCTGTTTGATTTCAGATGTACTGTCTTCCATGTTACTAATTCTCTCCTCTGCATCTTCTCTGCTGATATTTGCTGAGAGTGTATTTTTGATTTCTTGAACTGTGATGTTCATCCCCATCATATCTGTTATCTCTTTGCATATGTCTGCAATTTCCTCTCCAAATGTTTTCTTCGTATTTTTAATCTCTTCCTTTACTTCATTAAGTTGGTCTCTAATATATGTTTTGAGATCTTTAATTACTTGTCCAATGTTCTGCTCCCCTTCCTGGTTTTTAGTTTGCTCATTGGATTCAGCCATGTTTTCCTGATTATTGGTTTGGTTTGTAGTTTTTTGTTGCTGTCCGGTCATCATTTTATCTTGATGGGTTTAATCAGTTTCTTAGCTTCTTTGTCTAGTCTTTGGGATTAATTAGTTGTTTTTCATGCATAAGTGTTATGTCTTCTCTTTGTCACTTTGTTTTGTTTTATTCTGATATCTGTGTATGCCTGAGTAATAAAGTGGCATGTAAGTATAGTTGTTCAGATTCAGAATCTGGGTCTAAATTGTTATATTTGAGGAATGGTTCAGTTAATTTATTAATAAAGGCAACAGGGTTTTCATCTGATTTGGGGGAAATTTCTTTGTTCTTGTCATAATTTACTGCTTTAAGGGCTGCCTTTTCCATGCCTTCTATTATGCAGGTTTTAATGTGTGCCATATGATCTAAATCATTATAGGCTGCCTGATATTCCCATGGAGGGGAGGCTGTGGGAAATGTGTCAGTGGCAGGGGATTGTCAGTGAGGGTCCTGTGTATGTAGGGAATCAGCAAAGCAGTGGCTGCAGCCCAAATGTGGCTTTTTACCTTGGGAGTGGTAGAAGAAGTTATGATGACATAGACACCCTGACATGTGAGATCATAGGAGTGAGTGAGGTACTGGAATTCTTTAATGTCTGTAGTAGGATTTTCTGAGAAGGGGCCTAATCACTCTTCTATCTGACTAAGATCCTAGAGGGTGAAAGTAACATGTACTTGGATGATACCTTCAACTCCCACCACATTCTTAAAGGGAAGTAGGGGGACCAAGAATGGCTCAGGTTGTGGGGTGGAGGGTGTCATTCTGCAGGAACAAGTATGAGGGGGAGGAAAGGAGGAAGAAGCTGAGGGAGGGGATGGAGGTGGAGAGCCTAAGTTGGGTGAGGCTGTAGGCTCAGAAGGGAACACTGATGAAATGATACGGAGGAGGGGGAGTGTGTTCAGATGGATCAAAATCGGAAGAGTCTTTAGGTGGGGGTGTCTTAGGAGAAGGTTTCTGATTGAACAATAGGATTTGGTAAGAGGAACACGACTGACAGAGGGCCATTGCACTGGATGAAGTTTTTCAGATCTCTAAGGATCTGTATGTCAAAGGTACCATGTTCCAGCCCTTAACTTTCATGTTCCAACTTGTATTGAGGCCAAATTGTAGTGGAGCAATAGATAAGTTTCTTGGGTCTGATATCTCCTTCAGGATATAAAGTTTTAAGGTCTGAAGGAGTCAGCCCAGTGCTGTACTATTTGGAGGAGCATTTTCAGAAACTGGGAAGAGATCAGAGACTCTCAAATGTTAACTGAGCAAGTCAGGCATCCCCAAGTTAGCCAGAGAACTTTATTAGCAGGAAGTCCACACCCAGGATCAGATGTCTCTGATTTCTGAGGAGCTTCTGGGGTGCAGATCAGGCACCTGCCATGGTCACCCAAAATGGAGAGGATCACTGACCTACTTAGGGTTTGCAGAGTTATCTAAAACAATGGGAGAAAGAACAGGATCTTTCAGAGAATTCCCTTAACTCACCCAGTTGGTAACCAGAGTGTGGTGTAGGATGGAGTTACAGCTGTGGCAAGGGTAGGTCTCTCACCAATCTGCCAGCCTCAATGCACTCCCAAGTGTCTCTGGGCATCAATCTGGGGAGTTCCAGGAGAGGGCGAAAGGACCAAGAGTTGCAGGATAAGGATTAAGGAGTAAGCCCAGGCAAGTTTCCACTGCCCATTGCTTCCTCTTTCCAAGATGAGGCAACAATCTCACCAACCACAATCTGGGAGTAAGCCTGAGTGAGCTGCTGCTGCTCATTGCTTCTCAAGTTGCCAGGTACAGTGGTGGGTGTCTCCTCTTCCCAGTTTCTGGGGTTTGACACAATATGTTAGATGTTGGGATGAGAAAATTGGGATGCAGAGACAAGCGATTACAGGCAAGGATTTATTGGGAAGCTCTTCCAATGGAGGGAGTCTGAAGAGAATCTTCAGTCCACCCCTGGCAGAGGCAGTTATGAATTTATACAGTACATCAATATGCTTAGTCAGTGGGAGTGGGTTGGGGCTTGGGTAAGACTCAGGGGCTGGTAGGGATCCTAGGGGTTGTGGGCTAGGGGCAGTGAGTGCTAGGGGTGTGGGAGGGGTTGGTGGGGTCATGTAGCTTGCCTATTCTTGTGAGTAAATGAACTGTGTCAGCACATTTAGGCTCAGGATGGGGGTCTGTTCTATGTCATGGGATGTGGCTCCTTCTGAGTAAATGGTCACACTTCCACAATGAGGCAGGTTAATAATAAACTTGCAGCTTCTGCAAGTTGTGGCTGTTATGGGGGCTAGGGATGGGGCCAAGTCCTGTCACCATTTATACCTTATTTTCCAGTTCTTTTTCTCCATCCCATCCCCTGGTAAGCAGTATTCTAGATCGTGTCTATGAGTTTGCTTATTCGAATCATTTCCTATCAGTGAGATCATACTATATTTGTCCTTTTGTGTCTGCCTTATTTCACATAATATAATGTCTCTAAGGTTCATCCATGTTGTCACATGTATCAAAACATCATTCCTTTTTAAGACCCTATGCATATTTCTATCCTAAATGAACAGTTTCTATACATCCATTCCTTTTAATATTCCATTACACGTAAACTGGCCAAAAGACATACTCCCTTTGATGCTTAGGATATTGTGTTAAATCGGCCAGGTAATTGTGCCCAGTTGTTTGGTCAAGGAAGCACTGGGCTAACTGTAATACAAGGGCACTTATTGACTTTAGTCACCATTGACTTTGCTGCAGTGGGAAATCATAGATAGCTGGTTATAACTACATCCATCAGGGAGATTGCCATTAGCAGTGAGTGATGCTTAACCCAATCAGTTGAATCTCTTAGAAGGGAAATGATCCCAGCATTGAGAGAGAATTTCCCAGCTCATCTTTGGACAGCCAGCATCTCCCAGAACTCATCAAAAATCTTCCTTGGACTTTCATTGGACCTCTTGGTTGCAGCTTGCCTGCAGAACCTGGACTTGTGCATCCCCACAGCTGCATGAGAGACTCTGATAAATCTCATACTATCAACAGATATCTCTTATTGATTCTGCTTCCCTAGAGAACCCTGACTAATACAGCTTGACACCGGGAGTGGGGTCTTGAGGAACAGAATCTTAAGGATGGGATGTCTGAGGTGGTTCTGGAAGTTTTGCAATTGTTTTTCTACTCTAACTGGCCTCAAGGGTACTGATGACTCTCTTTCCAATAACAAAGAGGCTACTAACAGTCCATGGTACGAGTAAGCAATCGAGATCCCCAAAATAGCATCACCAGATTCCCCTACTTCCACAGTTGTAAGAAGCAAGGATCTGGGTGAGAGTGTTTTCAACACCTTAACAGAGTTTTGTGGAGTCAAATGGTATAATGATGTTGAATGGCTCCTCCTAGATACTGTGGATATTGTTACCAAAGAAAGAGATGAGTTAAAGGCTTTGATTTTGAAATTTAAACACCAAATGAATGAAGTGAAATTTTCTAGTTTTGCTCTGAAAGAAAACCTTGTCTCCTGAAGCCACAGGCTTGAAATAGCTGAGAACCAAACTCAGACTCTCATTGTCCAGGTAGCGGAGTTACAAAGGAAACTAAAATCTCAACCCCACAGGATTTCTGCAGTTAAAATGAAGGAATTGGTTGGAAAAGAGTGGAATCCAGAGAATTGGGATGGAGACATATGGGATGATGATGATATTGACAGAGACATTGGAACCCTGAGTTCTGCTGAGACTTTGCCAGATAAGCCTGCCATGGTCTGCCCAGTCCAGGCCACACCTTGTCAACCTTGTAACATCCAGCCTCCATCCTGCCACAGGGAGTATAAAAAACTTCCAGCCCTGAGGTGTGTACCAGGGCAACTGAGGCCTGCCCTGCCCAGGCTTCAGACTGCCCCAGGGATTCTGGACCTCATCCCAGCCCTGAGGCGTGTACCAGCCAAACTCAAGCATGCACTGCCAAGCCTCCAGTCTTCCCTGAGGAAACTGAATTCCAACCCCTGCCTAAAGAGATTAATCCTGTCTCAACAGAAGAAAATGCAAGGGAATGCCCTGAGGCCAGTCACTTGCAAGGCATTTCTAATCCTCCTTACCCAAGAACTTGCACCCTATTCTGTATGGAATGAATGCATTTCCTATTATATGCAGGAGTTGAACATTGTTAGGCAGAAATATATATATATATATATATATGTCTATTATTGTTTTTACTTAGAGACTAAGTATGGTTTAAAGTAATGTGTATGGTTGCCAAGTTGACAAGGGGTTGACTGTGATGGCTAGGCTATTGTGTCAAATTGGTCAGGTAATTGTGCCCAGTTGTTTGATCAAGGAAGCACTGGGCTAAATGTAATACAAGGGCATTTATGGACTTTAGTCACCATTGACTTTACTGCAGTGGGAAATCATAGATAGCTGGTTATAACTACGTCAGTCAGGGAGATTGTCATCAGCAGTGAGTGATGCTTAACTCAATCAGTTGACTCTCTTAAAAGGGGAGTGATTCCAGCATTGAGAAAGAATTTTCCCAGCTCATCTTTGGACGGCCAACATCTCCCAGAATTTATTAAGAACCTTTATTGGACTTTCATTGGACCTCCTGGTTGCAGCCTGCCTGCAGAACCTGGACTTGTACATCTCCAAGACTGCATGAGAGACTCTGATAAATCTCTTACTATTGACAGATATCCTTTGTTCATTGTGTTTCCCTAGAGAACTTGGACTAATACACTCCCCAGTGACCTCTAGTCAAAGCTATCTTATATAAAGTCCAACAGAAAGTTTTCTGCTCAGATGTGCCCATGATTAACACCCTCACAGCCCAAAGGTACTTGCTGAGTGGATTTTTTGCATTAGCCTTGTGTCAAGTGATCTAGACATGGTCCCAAAGCTC
Source organism: Dasypus novemcinctus (assembly GCF_030445035.2). NCBI lineage: Eukaryota > Metazoa > Chordata > Mammalia > Cingulata > Dasypodidae > Dasypus > Dasypus novemcinctus. Next base: position 18,555,053 of record NC_080700.1, read on the forward strand.
TACAAACAGAGACTCTATCCAGCAACTGCAGGTTCACCCAAACAACTCAGCCATGAGTGGTTGTCTACCGCTTCCCCCTGCTTAGTAACAATGAGCTTATATAACGATGATGTCTTTTGACAATCAATTAGGTATTTAAGACCCTCTTCCATTCTAAAACTGGTGCAGGGGTCTACACCACTGGGGTGGTGAGAATGAGAACATCCCAATGAATGGTGAGAAGAAGATGCCAAATGGGCCTGTTTTGATCCAGGGCCTAAGTGGTCTACAGAGAGATCTGGACAGTTCATGCTGCATAATGTGTGGGTCTCTCCACTTTTAAGCCTGTTGCATCTCCTCCCTGAATTCTGTCCCCCTCTCTCATTTGTGCCTCCTGGCTCCCCCATGGCTTTGTCATCGGGCCCTCAGTCAGCAGGATAAACTTCTGCAGTCCTGGTGAAGGCCCGGTGGAGCACCTTGGATAGGAGAGGAGCAGGACCTGAGGACAGAACTGTTCTGTGCAGGGAAGGGTGACAAGAGCAGCCTCCTCTACCCAAACTGCACAGCAGCAAAGCAAAGGCTCACTGCAAGGCACTGGGGAAGGTGGCAGGTAGGGTCAGAAGAGGACATGGTCTGAAGGTGGAAGTGAAGAGGAGGAGGTGTGTGTGTTTCCATACACGTGCGCACATGCATCATGCATATCAAGGAGTGTGCATGTGCATGTGTGCTTACACATATGTATGCATACATGTGCATGTGTATCTGTGCAGAGAGATTCTTTTTTCCCCTTTATTATGGATTTTATGGGTTTTCAGAGCAATCATGTATAAAATACACGATTCCCATTACCACCCCATCACCAACTCCTTGCTTGGGTATGGGATATTTGTGACATTTGAGGAAAGCACTTTTTTATGATTGTACGATCAATTAAAGTTCATGGTTTAACTTAGGGTTCACTAGCTGTATAGTGTACGACCATGATTTTTTTTAATTTATGAAAAAAAGACAAAGAAGACAAAAAAATTATATTATTGTTACTGTAATACAATAATTTCCCCCTTTTAATCATATTCAAATTTTATTTCATTGTTCTTTATTTCATTTTATTTTAAATTGTATTAACTGTATACAGATGGAAAGTTATAAAGGTTAGAGAGTAGGGATGCTCAATCACTTTCTCTTTTCATTATACTGATTAATACTGGCATTTCCTGAAGACCTTTATGAAAGTAAAGAGCATAAGAAAACTCATTGTTTAAACAAACTAATAATTTAAGGCTTAAAGATGTCTTTTAAGTCATGTTATTTATAAAGTTATGCTTTGCTGGGAAAGTAAGATGCTACAAATATACCCTACAAACAAAAACTTACCAACAAAAATACCTTTAAGGCCTTTTTATTCTCCATTGAAAAAATGCACTTCAAGTTTCTCCAAAAACAAAGTATTCACAGTGTTTTTTCTCTAGTAAACCCTAGGTCCTGGATGTAGTCGAGAGATTTATGGAAAATAATTTTGGAATAGAGTTCTAAGAATATAAGATATTGATTTAAAATATAGGATATGTGGTCACCTAAAAAGTTTTGTTTCTGTACATGAAATATTTTGATCAATTTGGTGGATTTCCTTGCTTCAAGCTACATTTAAAAATAGCAAATTATGGGGGGAGGATGTAGCTCAAGTGGTTGAGCACCTGCTTCAGATATATGAGGTCCTTACTACAATTCCTGGTAACTCCTAAAAGAAAAAACAGCAGGCAATTACCTTTTTAACAATTGTGTCCTGCCCTAGGACACAATGCAAATCATTGATGATTTAATCATTGACTGTGGGTCTTTTGATTGTTTTTTTCTCTTTCCATTTGTTGGAGTCTTTTAATCAGATTATTTTACTGGCTTCTTAATCCAAATTGAGATTTTAGAAATCTTGGTCTGTAATTCTCAAGATGATTTGCAAAGTTTGTTTACACTCTATGTAACAAAAGAGTGAACTTGAAAATAAAATTGCCAAAGTAAAATTAAATTTTTCTCTGGACTTGCTAACATGCATTTCTGGACATTGATTTTATGTTATGAACCTCCTGCAATTCCACATTTGCACTTTAGATTAGTAAAATTAGATCATGATGCTTACAAATTGTCTTCCCTGTAAATTTCATTTCTAACATATTAGTGGCATGGTTTTCTACTTCCAACAACTCTGCTAGGGTGTTCTAGAGAAAGCATATATAAAAGGTTTATGCTTATTTTAAACATTCATATTACTGGTGTAAAACTTCTTTTTAAGAGTAGAGTTTTAGGAAAATCTATAAGAAACTGAAATTTTTAATACAATTTTTGGGGGCCTGAAGAATTTTTGAAATTGATTATAAACCTATAAACCACTAAGGCCACTGAAAAACCACAACTGGGATTTTAAAAACTACGTTTCAGAAGTACTGTTAAAAACCCCTGAGGAGATTTTGATTGAGGGATCAAAGCAGGAGAAACTGCTCCAAGTTGGTGATCTGTATGTGTATGGCTGGTCAAGTCCTGTTATGTTTGCATGGCCTGTAAACATAACTTACTTTTTGAACTGATTGGCTAAAATTCTTTTCTTGTCATGGTATTTTCTAATAACTAAATTGGGAGTTTTTATTATCTGACCACTCAGTTTGAGGTATGTAGAAGCACTAAAAGTACTCAGTCTGGCCTAAAGACAGTTTGAATTTTTAGGACTTTGACCCAAAATCTAGTGTTTCTTCATACTATACCACATTGTTCCTCCAAATGGTTAGTTAATTCACAGGCTTTCAAAGTCATAAAGAGCCCCTTCAATTGCTATGACATGTATTGTTCCCGAACCTTTGCTCTTTCTTAATTTCTGTTGCCCCCTGTTTTGTATCCTCTTGGGACCTTATTTCTCCCCCTTCTCCCTGCCACCCCAAAATGGCTTCCTTGTCTTTCTGCTTGTCTGCTGTGTCTGCTCATTGTGTCCACTCATTGTGCCTGCTCATCTTCTTTAGGATGCACCAGAAACCAAACCAGGGACCTCCTTTTTAGGAGGCAGTGCCCAACTGATTGAGCCACATCTGCCCCCTTCTCCTTTTTTTATACTTCCTTCATATTCTCAGTTGGATATTAGTGGTTAAGTCTTTTTACTTTTGCTTTTTTCCCCCTTCAATCTTTTCCCCTTTGGAGATCTCTTTTACTTACCCACATTTACATGTACTTTTTATATAATTATCCCCAAATCTGCAATTTAAGCATTGGCTTTTCAACAATTTGTTTGAATCCAACTTTTCCCTTCAGTAGCTTTACATGAATGCGCCTTCTTTGGGTCTGATGTAATATGTCTAAAATATACTTTATTATCTTCCTGTGAAACCAACTTTTGGGACTTATCTTGAAGCCTCACCTAGAATTGGAAACTTATATGTCATCCTTCACCTTACCCCCACCTTGAATGTAGGCACTTACTAGAGTTCTGCAAAATTTGTCCTTTTTCAGTTCTTACTACTTCATTGCCCCAGATTTTTCTTTTGTTTTAAACTTTTTTTTTTGTTAGAGAAGTTGTAAATTTCCAGAAAGATCATGCAGAAAGGGTTTCCATATACCTTTTCTCATTTTTAACACTTTGTATTAGTGCAGTACCTTTGTTACAATTGATCCGAAGGTACTATAATAATTCTACTATGTTTAATATCTTCATTTCAAATTCAAAAAAAAATTATAAAATAGAAAAATGCAGCTCAACAAGTTATGGAAACATTGCTCTGAAAAGTTCATTCCAGGCACTTCAATCTCATCTAATTCCAACTACTATCTCAGTTGTTCCTCTAGAGTTCAGAAAGATACACAGATGAACACAAATTAAATGACATAGTCACTCCTTATTAATGAAAAAAAAATGATGAGGTGAAAAAATGCTAATCATTTTCATATCTCACAAAACCAAACTCCAGATTCTTTTTTTTTTTTAAGATTTATTTTATTTATTTCTCTCCCCATTTTCTGCTCTCTCCATCCATTTGCTGTGTGTTCTTCTGCGTCCGCTTGCATTATTAGGTGGCACCAGGAAACTGCGTCTCTTTTTTGTTGTGTCATCTTGCCACATCTGCTCTTCATGTGTGCAGCTCCACTCCTGGGTGGGTTGCATTTTTTTTTATCATGTGAGGCACACTCCTTGTGTGTGGGGCCATCCATATGTGGGGTGCCCCTGTGTGGCATGGCACTCCTTGTGTGCAGCAGCACTGCACATGGGCCATCTCACCACATGGGTTAGGAGGCCCTGGTGATCGAACCCTGGGCCCTCCATGTGGTAGGCAGATGCTCTATCAGTGGAGCCATGTCTGCTTCCCAGAATCTCTTTTTTAACCTTTAGCATTAAGAGAGCATCAACTTTGCTTTTGCTACAAAATCATTACAATGTTTTCTTAAGTATAGTCCATAAATTATATATTATTTGTATGTCTTGATTGTATCAGCACATTCTTCACAATGTGTGGAAGTCCACTACTGTATTTATATTATTAACCACAATTCTTTTTTTTTAATTATTTATTTTTTAAATTACATTATGAAAAATATGAGGTCCCATTCAACCCCACCGCCCCCGCCCCCCACTCCCCCCACAGCAACACTCTCTCCCATCATCATGACACATCCATTGCACCTGGTAAGTTCATCTCTGAGCATCACTGCACCCCATAGTCAATGGTCCACATCATAGCCCAGACTCTCTCACGTTCCATCCAGTGGGCCCTGGGGGGATCTATAATGTCCCGTAATTGTCCTTGAAGCACTATCCAGGACAACTCCACGTCCCGAAAACACCTCCACATCTCATCTCTTCCTCCCGTTCCCCACACCCAGCAGCCACCATGGCTACTGTTCCCACACCCATTCCACATTTTCTCTGTGGACATTGGATTGGTTGTGTCCATTGCACATCTATGTCAAGTGAGGGCTTAGATTCCATATGGGTACTGGATGCACTCCTCCCGCTTCCAGTTGTAGACACTCTAGGCTCCATGTTGTGGTGGTTGACCTTCTTCAACTCCATGTTAGCTGAGTGGAGTAAGTCCAATAAATCAAAGTGTAGGAGCTGAAGTCTGTTGAGGCTCTGGGCCTGGGTGTCATATTATCAGTCCAGAGATTCAAATCCCCTACATATATCTTAAACCCAGCACCGACTACAATTCCAATAAAGTAGCATGCAAGTCTTGTGAAAAGAGATCCCCTCTGAGTCCAATTCCATCACGCAGAAACACCAGGTCCAAAGAAGGGCTATCTGTCATGGCAGTGAACCCCTTCTGCCATGACCATAGAACCCGTGGGTCTCTTTATCCCTCAAAAGAACCAATACCTGGGGTTGTATCTACCTTATCTGTCTCTTAGACTCTGTTCAGTTGTACATAGGGGTATTCCTTCTGACAACCTCCAGACTCTTTTTTAGAGACTCACAGCCTTATAATCTCATTTCTCCTTTCCATTTCCCCCTTACATTAGGTCAAACAGCTTCCCGAAGTCATGTTATTATATGTAGACAGGTATATTCTGCTGTTCCGCATTGAATCTTTAATTCAAGGTCATTTTATAGTTGCTTCTTCAGCTGGTATGTGGTAGTGATCCCTCAGTACCAGGGAGGCTCATCCCCGGGTGTCATGTCCCACGCTGGGGGGAATGCATCGCATCTACACGCTGAGTTTGGCTGTGAGAGTGGCCACATTTGAGTAACATGCAGGCTGTCAGGAGGAAACCCCCAGGCACAATGCTACTCTAGGCCTTGTTCTTATTGCAGGTGTATAGGCTCAAAAGTGTAACCATTAGTATCACGAGCCCACTGTTGGGCCCTCCTTCCTTCCTGGTTCTTGCCGTTGCACCTGGAGGATTGCCGCTGCTCTCCCAGGGCCCACAACAGTGACCCCCCAGCCAGGAGCCCAGTACCCCCCCAGCTGTTGTTTTTGTTTCCACTATGAGTATATATAGACATTACCATATACCCTGGGCATATGCCCTGTATAACTCCCTGTCAACCATATATATCCTGTCAATAACATCCCATATCAGTATTCCTCCGCTGCCATTGTTGAACCACTCTGTGATCCAAAACTTCCCGTAAAGTGAATCCCAACATAATGTCAGCTTCAGAAGAGTCTTAGATCACCAAAATTCATATATACAATATACAGTATTTCCCCAGATCCACCATAAAACCTTTTCCCTTGCACAGCAATAATCTTTTAACTTATTCATATCATATTTCCTGAAACTGATGTACAGATTCCAACACGATAGTTTTCAAACAAGGTGACATTTGTGCTTACTATGTGGTCCATATTTTAGGCTGTACAGTTTTCTAAATTTTTTAGTTATCCTATGTTTTGTCTTATGGTTTTCATTATTAGTCTGTCGTCCCCGATATGTTTTTGGTGTAATATTAGCTGTTTTATATTCATCCCCGTGTACTCTCACATAACTCCTCTTTTGCCCCCTTATTTACCTTTGTTCCATCCATTCCACATCCATTTTCCCCTCCCCTTAGGGCCCACAACGCCTGCCAATCTAATACCCTGGGAGCCGTCCTTTCTCACGAGAGATACAGTTCTCTCTATTAGACGGCATTAGTCTTCCCCAGGATATGGGTCCACCCCACCCAATGGTAGAACCCACCTTGGCAAAATGAGCCTTCAGCTATTCCGTCCGGAGTCCATCACGCATCAGACCATACCCCCTGAGCGTCCTAACCAGGTAACCCTCCTACTTATACTTTGATACGTTTTACTCAACATTTAGTTCTCAACGAACTTCTGACACTCTCCCATATTCGTATGTTGCCCCTCCCTCCCACCTATTTCTTGGACAATATTACCCCTCTTCCCATCCCCAGCCCCCCTCATGCCCAGAAAACCCCACCCGAAGGTAACCCCTTGCCCCCATTTTGTCCCTTCTTTGTGCTCATACTTACCGCCAGCTCATCACAGATTCCACCCCTGCAGACATTAACTCACATCCTTCCTCCACCCCCCGATTTCCTGTAAGCCACTTTTCCAGACTCTAGCTCTCTGAGGCAGTTAACTTATTTCATATCATTGAGGTCATATAGTATTTGTCCTTCAATGCCTGGGTTGCTTCACTCAACATAAGATTCTCAAGGTTCATCCATGTTATCACGTGCGATTGTAGTGTATTGGTTCTTACAGCTGAGTAGTATTCCATTGTGTGTATATACCACATTTTATTGATCCACTCGTCTGTTGATGGGCATTTGGATTGATTCCAACTTTTGGCGATAGTGAACAATGCTGCTATGAACATTGGTGTACATATATCGGTTTGTGTCCTTGTTTTCAGTTCTGATGGGCATATACCCAGCAGTGGTATTGCTGGGTCATATGGCAAATCTATGGATAATTTTTTGAGAAACCGCCAAACTGTCCTCCAGAATGGTTGGATCCTTCTGCATTCCCACCAGCAATGGATGAGTGTTCCCCTTTCTTCACATCCTCTCCAGCATTTGTATTCTACTGTTTTTTTCATAGCTGCCAATCTTATGGGAGTAAGATGGTATCTCATTGTAGTTTTGATTTGCATTTCCCTGATAGCTAGAGATTTGGAGCATTTTTTCATGTGCTTTTTAGCCATTTGTATTTCTTCTTTGGAGAAGTGTCTGTTTAAGTCTTTTTCCCATTTTTTAAATGGGTTGTTTATCTTTTTGTTTTCAAGATATATGAGTTCTTTATATATGCAAGTTATAAGTCTCTTATCAGATATATGGTTGCCAAATATTTTCTCCCATTGTGTGGGTTCCCTTTTTACTTTCTTGACAAACTCCTTTGAGGTGCAGAAGGCTTTAATTCTGAGGTAGTCCCATTTATCTATTTGTTCTTTTGCTGCTCGTGCTTTTGGTGTGATATTCATGAAGCCATTTCCTATTACAAGGTCCTGTAGATGTTTCCCTACACTGCTTTCTAAGGTCTTTATGGTCTTGGCTCTTATATTTAGGTCTTTGATCCATCTTGAGTTGATCTTTGTATAAGGTGTGAGATGGTAATCCTTTTTCATTCTTCTACATATGGCTATCCAGTTCTCCAGGCACCATTTGTTGAATAGGCCATTCTCTCCCAGTTGAGAGGGTTTGGTGGCTTTATTGAATATTATACGGCTATATACATGAGGTTCTATATCTGAACTTTCAATTCGATTCCATTGGTCTGTGTGTCTCTCCTTATGCCAGTACCATGCTGTTTTCACTACTGTATCTTTGTAGTATGTTTTGAAGTCAGGAAGTGTGATTCCTCCTATTTCGTTTTTCTTTTTCAATATGTCTTTGGCTATTCAGGGCCTCTTTCTATTCCAAATAAATTTCATAGTTAGTTTTTCTAGTTCCTTAAAGAAGGCTGTGTTGATTTTTATTGGGATTGCATTGAATGTGTAGATCAGTTTTGGTAGGATAGACATCTTAATAATATTCAGTCTTCCTATCCATGAACAGGGAATATTCTTCCATTTATTTAGGTCTTCTTTGATTTCCTTGAACAATCTTGTATAGTTCTCGATGTATAAGTTTTTTACCTCTTTAGTTAAATTTATTCCTAAGTATTTGATTTTTTAATTTACTATTGTGAATGGTATTTGTTTCTTGATTTCCTCCTGATCTTGCTCATTATTGGTGTACAGAAATGCTACTGATTTTTGCGCATTGATCTTATAACCTGCGACTTTGCTAAACTCATTTATGAGTTCTAGGAGCTTTGTTGTAGATCTCTCAGGGTTTTCTATATATAGGATCATGTCATCTGCAAATAATGAAATTTTGACTTCTTCCCTTCCAATTTGAATGCCTTTTATATCTGGTTCTTGTCTCAGTGCTCAAGCAAGTACTTCCAAGACAATGTTAAATAGGAGCGGAGACAATGGGCATCCTTGTCTTGTTCCTGAGTTTAGAGGGAAGGATTTCAGGATTTCGGCATTGTAAACAATGTTGGCTTTCGGTTTTTCATATATACTCTTTATCATGTTCAAAAAGTTTCCTTGTATTCCGATCTTTTGGAGTGTTTTTATCAGGAAGGGGTGCTGTATTTTGTCAAATGCCTTTTCTGCATCTATAGATATAATCATGTGGTTTTTTTCTCTCAATCTGTTTATATGGTGTATTACATTGATTGATTTTCTTATGTTGAACCATCCTTGCATACCTGGGATGAATCCCACTTGGTCATGGTGTATAATACGTTTAATGTGTTGTTGAATACGATTAGCAAGTATTTTGTTAAGTATTTTTGTGTCTAGGTTCATTAGAGAAATTGGTCTGTAATTTTCCTTTCTTGTGGTGTCTTTGTTTGGCTTTGGTACTAGGGTAATGTTGTCATCATAGAAGGAATTAGGCAGTGTTCCTTCTGTTTCGATTTTTTGGAATAGTTTCAGCAGGATTGGTGTCAGTTCTTTCCGGAATGTTTTGTAGAATTCACCTGTGAAGCCGTCTGGCCCTGGGCTCTTCTTAGTTGGGAGATTTTTAATGACTGATTCTATCTCTTTGCTTGTGATTGGTTTGTTAAGATCATCAATTTCTTCTTTTGTCAATATGGGCTGCTTATGTGTTTCTAGGAATTTGTCCATTTCCTCTAGGTTGTCATTTTTCTTGGAATATAGTTTTTCAAAATATCCTCTTATGATAGTCTTTATTTCTGTGGGGTCAGTGGTGATATTGCCTTTCTCATTTCTTATTTTGTGTATTTGCATCTTCTCTCTTTTTTTCTTTGTTAGTGTCGCTAAAGGTTTGTCAATTTTGTTAATCTTCTCAAAAAACCAGCTCTTGGTCTTGTTTATCTGTTCAAGTGCTTTCTTATTTTCTATTTCATTTAGTTCTGCTCTTATCTTTGTTATTTCCTTCCTTCTTCTTCCTGTTGGGTTACTTTGTTGTTGTTTTTCTAATTCCTTCAAATGTGCAGTTAGTTCTTCAATTTTTGCTCTTTCTTCTTTTTTGATATATGAATTTATGGCTATAAACTTCCCTCTCAGTACTGCTTTTGCTGCATCCCATAAATTTTGGTATGTTGTGTTATCATTATCATTTCTTTCAAGGTAGTCATTGATTTCTTTTGAGATTTCCTCTTTGACCCACTGTTTTTCTAAGAGTGTGCTGTTTAATTTCCAAATTGTGGTGTGAAATCTGGGCTTCTGTCCCTTGCGAATCTCCAGCTTGACTCCACTGTGGTCAGAGATAATGTTCTGTATGATTTCAATCTTTCTGAATTCGTTCAGCCTTTCTTTGTGGCCTAGCATATGATCTATCTTGGAGAATGATCCATGTGCACTTGAGAAAAATGTATATCCTGCTGTGTTTGGGTGTAGCGATCTATATATGTCTATTAGATCCAGCTCCTGTAATATACTATTCAGATATTTTGTTTCTTTGGTGATTCTCTTTTGAGATGTTCTGTCCAGAGTTGATAGTGGTGTATTAAAATCCCCCGCTATAATTGTAGATGTATCTATTCTTTCACTTAGTTTTTCCAGCGTTTGCCTGACGTATTTAGAGGCACCCTTGTTAGGGGCATAAATATTTATGATTGTTTGATCTTCTTGACAGATTTTCCCTTTCACTAAAATGTAGTATCCTTCTTTGTCTCTCACAATTGTTTCACATTTAAAGTCTATTTTGTCTGATATTAATATAGCTACTCCTGCCTTTTTTTGGTTATTGTTAGCTTGTATGATTGTTTTCCAGCCATTCACTTTCAATCTCCATGCGTCTCTGGGTCTAAGATGTGTCTCTTGTAGACAGCATATGGATGGGTCATATTTCCTTATCCAATGTCCCAGTCTGAATCTTTTGATAGGTGAGTTTAATCCGTTGACATTCAGTGTTATTACTATCAAGGAATTATTTGTGTTAGCCATATTTTGATTGGATTTGTGTTTGTCATATTTTGTTTGTATATATATTTTTTGTCTTTTTTGTTGTTGTTGTTGGTCTTATACTCTCCTCCAACTCTGCCTTTCCTGTTTTTTCCTTTCTTCCTGCAGAACTCCCTTTAGAATTTCTTGAAGAGGAGGTTTCTTGTTGGTATACTCTTTCAGTTTCTGTTTGTCTGCGAATATTTTGAACTCTCCATCATGTTTGAATGCTAGTTTAGCTGGATAGAGTATTCTTGGTTGGAAATTTTTTTCCTTTAGTACCTTGACTATATCATACCACTGCCTTCTTGCCTCCATGGTTTCAGATGAGAAATCAGCACTTAATCTAATTGAGCTTCCCTTGTACGTGATGGTTTTCTTTTCTCTTGCTGCTTTTAGGATTTTCTCTTTGTCTTGAGCATTGGATAATTTGACAAGTATATGTCTTGGGGTGGGCCTGTTGGGGTTTATAATTAGTGGAGTGCGCTGTGCTTCTTGGATATGCACATCTGTCTCTTTCAGTAGATTTGGGAAGTTTTCAGCCATTATTTCCTGCAACACTTCTTCTGACCCCTTTCCCTTCTCTTCACCTTCTGGAATGCCTATAATACGTATGTTTGAGCGTTTTGCATTGTCATTCAGGTCCCTAAGTCCTAATTGGATTTTTTCTATCTTCTTATTGACCCCTTCTACTATCTGTTTGATTTCTGATGTACTGTCTTCCACATCACTAATTCTCTGCTCTGTCTCTTCTAGTCTGCTGATATTTGCTGCAAGTGTATTTTTGATTTCTTGAACTGTGGTGTTCATTCCCATCATATCTGTTATGTTTTTGCGTATGTCTGCAATTTCCCCTCCAAGTGATGTCTTCATGTTGTTAACCTCTTTCATTACATCGTCAAATTTGTCGGTGATAAATGTTCTGAGATCTTTCATTGCTTGTGCCAAGTTTTGCTCCCCTTCATGATTATTGGTTTGTTGATTGGATTCAGCCATCTTTTCCTGGTTACTGGTTTGGTTTGTAGATTTTTGTTGCTTTCTGGTCATCTCTTTATCTTGACGGATTTAATCAGTTCCTTAGCTTCTTTGTCTGCTCTTGGAGGTTAATTAGCTGTTATTTTTGCATAGGTGTTATATCTTCTCTTTGTCCCTTTTTTCTTCTTATTCTAGTTTCTTGTTGGTTAAGTTCACTTTAAAGGAAAGTATTAGTGTTGGGGAAAGGCAATTGTGTAAGCTAGGGAAAAGTGTAAAGTAGTATTGGTGATATATGTTAACAAAGCAAGAATATGAGATCTGGGAGGATGGAGGTTAGATTCATGTAAATTGTGTAGAGTTATAGCAGTAGGTAGAGTACCTATTATGAGGTAGATGATTGAATATGGGAGGAGTATGGTATGAGCTAAAAAGCTATTGATTTCGTGAGAGAGGGAAAGAGAAAAGAAAGGTAATAGTTTCAAGAGTGGATAACAGACAGAAAACAAAACATAGGTATTAGAAATTAAGACTTAGACCCTTCGTGGATCGAAGAAAGGGAGGTGGGAGGTGGAACATAGGAGAGCCAGTAGATGGTGACAGATATCAAGATGTAGGGGAAAGAGGATAGTGTAGGTAGCCTAAATCAGTTCACACAGAAATGAGGCAGTGAAGCATGAGAAAACCCAGCAAATGTGAGGTGTTTCCTGCCGCACCTATTGTATAATTGAGTTAAAATAAACTAAGTAGAATATGAGGGATAAGAGGGAGAGAGACAACAGAAAAAAAGGGGAGAGAAAAAAAAAGGGGGGGAGGAAGGGACGAGAGGAAGAAAGGAAAAGAGGGTGGGCAAGGGGTGGGGAACAGGTAGGGGAAAGAATGAAAACAAAACAAAACAAAACAGATATACACGAACCAGAATTAAAACACCCACTACACAGCACCTACCACACACAAAAAAAACCCTTAAATAACTGAGTAAAAAAAGACTTTGGGGGATACGCTGTGAGAGAAGACTAGGGGATAATGCGGTGTTAGCAATCAGGAAATTGAAAAAAGTAAAGAATAAGTCACAATGAAAATAAAAACAAAACAAAATGAAACGATAAAGAAAAAACGCCAACGTTGAAGGCTAGGGCATTTAAGGACCTCAGATGGACCTCAGTGCGTGATGGATTCAGGGATGGAAAGTCTGAGATAATGAGGACTCAAGAGGTGTGAGTCTCTGTAGCGTGGGCCACCAGAATTTAGGGAATTCAGACCTGGCAGCCTCCAATCTGGTCAACAGGAAGCCTGGGAGCCCCGCAGTGTAACACAGCCCTCAGGGATCCCCCCAGCTGGGTGCCAACCCTATGGGGGAAGTCAGATCCGCAAACTCTATATTGTGACTGAACCCTGCAATTCACTTACTTTGCTGGACTCCTTAGTATGTTATCTTTCACTTCAGCTTTTGGACAGCTCCCGTCCTGTGATTCCAAACCACTATCAGTAGAGGGCGCCTCTACAACGCAGCCACTTTACTAGTACAGATCCGAAGCCCGGCCTGTGACGCCGAAAACAGATTCGAAAACCGGAATTCTCAAGCTTCGCAGAATATTCCCTAATATTCTGCTTCCAGACGTGTCACCCCCCCTTGCCGCAGCCTAGAACAATTTTCCAATTAGTTCTCTTTATTGCCTACAGCCTATTTGGGTTGGAGAACGGTTGCCGGGCTTTTGGGGGTGGGGCTTCAGGCCAAAGGGCTATTGTTTATATTCGCACTCAAAAGTTTCTCCCGCTTCACAACAAAACACCGTCTATCTTCCCAAATCGATCCACAAAGGCGATCTGTCACATCAATCTGTCAACAGCTGGCCCAGAGCTCGCGAACTCCTTAGCCCTTCAGAGCCATCCAAAAGCGTAACCCCAGGACAGGACCGCGGTTCCCCCCACCCCCAACAGGGAGGAGCCCGTGCGCGGGTCTCACCTGCGGGCAATAGAACCCAAATTATATCTACTAGACCAATCCTCTCCATTACCTTTCCACCCAATCGATGTCCCGACACTTCTGCCCTGCAAAAATCCCAAAAAAGCCTTGCCTTGGAGAACCTGCCACCGCACCCAGCCGTCTCTTCCCGGGACAGACCACAAAGGCAAGTTCACTCAGCGACCATCTTGTCTCCTCCTCTATTTTCTGTTTTAATTTCAGAGTGATTACTGTTTGGGAAAGTTCTTCAGAGAATGTTTTATAAATTACTATTTCTCGTTATCAGTCAGGCCCTAATGATCCCAGCAAGCTAATGTCCTGCCTCTAAGATATGCATCAAACCTAGTACACACTAATATTCTTATAAGACCATGGATAGTTTTTATGTAATTAGTTATTAGAGAAACAATAATTTTCCTATTATAATGATGTGGTGTTTTGTGTGTTAATAAAAGACTCTGTCAATCATTAAAAGAGGTCTGCATTGTTTGTGTCAAAATAAGAATAATCTTAATATTCTTTATCATTTTTACTGCTTATGTGTGGGGAAGAAAAAATAAGTGGTAGGGAGTTGAAATTTTGCTCTTAAAACTCTGAAGGAACATGAACTTTATCATCCAGTTGTATCTATAAGTAACACTTGATAATATAAAAGCATAGTATTTTATAATTTATAAATTATTATGTTCTTATTTTATAATCTAACATCTTAGAACTTTAGCCACACAGAGAACATTATCTTTAACACTGGGATTAAAAAGTAATCAGGGAAGTGGACTTGGCCCAATGGATAGGGCATCTGCCTACCACATGGGAGGTCCATGGTTCAAACCCCCGGCCTCCTTGACCTGTGCGGAGCTGGCCCATGTGCAGTGCTGATGCGTGCAAGGAGCGCTGTGTCACGCAGGGGTGTCCCCTGTGTAGGGGAGCCCCATGCGCAAGGAGTGCAGCCCATAAGGAGAGCCACCCAGCGCGAAAGAAAGTGCAGCCTGCCCAGGAATGGCACCGCACACAGAGAGCTGATACAACAAGATGATGCAACAAAAAGAGACACAGATTCCCGGTGCTGCTGATAAGGATAGAAGCAGTCACAGAAGAACACACAGCGAATGGACACAGAGCAGATAACCGGGGGGGTGGGGGGAAGGGGAGAGAGAAAAAAAGTAATCAGACTTTTATTACAAAATGTATTTTATATACATTTCTGGACTGATATTTCACTTACTATGATAATGCAAAAACAAAGAGCTTACCTCATGCAACACGCCCTGGAGTATTGGCAAACCATTCTAAGAAAGGGAAAGGGAAATGAGGTTGGCATTTCCCTTTCTCTCTCTCTAGTTGGTGAAGTCATGTTGGCTGCTGTTACTCCTGTGTGTGTGAATAACAGTAACGAGTGCTTCTGGTCTCAAGATGCTTCTCGAACACAATTTTTAAAAAAGTGCTTTCAATTTATTTTGGGAAACGGGACAAATTCTTGCTAATTATTTTTTTTTCTTAAACTTTTTATTTGAGATCACTTCATATTTAGAGTGCAATTGCAAAAATAATGTGAAATCCAAACAGAGCTTCAATATACTTCCCATCTCAGATACCTAGACCACCATATTTTAAAATCAATTTTATTGATACATTTTTTTTCATTTCTATTGCATTTCTCCTTTTTTTAAAATGTTACATTAAAAAAAATATAAGAGGTCCCCATATACCCCCCACCTCCCTCACCCCACTACTCCCATATCAACAACCTCTTTCATCATAGTGGGACCACATTCATTTCATTTGGTGAATACATTTTGGAGCACTGCCACACCACATGGATAATGGTTTAATGGAGAAACTGTAGCAATGATGTGGAGAAAGTGGCCATGGTAACTGCTGAGGATAGGGAGAGGGAAGAAGAATTATGATGTGGGTGCATTTTCAGGACTTGGAGTTGTCCTGGGTGGTCGTGCAGGGACAGATGCTGGACAAGGTATGTCCTCCCATGGCCCACTGGCTGGACTGGGGGTTAGTGTCTTGATACACATTATCAAAGTGTACAATCCATCCAAAGTGTACAATCAATGGTGTTTGGTATAATCACATAGTTGTGCATTCATCACTTCAGTCATTATTAAGAGCATTTTCATCCCAATAATAAAAAACAACAGACAAAATAAGCTCTATCCCTTAATAATCTCAATCTGTTTCCCCTGCTGTACATAGCTGCTATTCTGTTTTTCTAATTATTTTGTACTTATATTTTGTATAGATGGAGTCAAACAATATGTAGTACCTTTGTATAGTTTCATTTAGGATATTTCTTTTTTACCCTTAATGGAAGATTATTAATGTATTATACATTACTGTTCATATTTTGCTTTGGTTGTATTGTTACCTGATATCAACATCTTGTAACATTAAGGTAAATTTGTTCAGTTTCAAAGGAAAACAGTCATATACAGTATTTTACATGCGGTTTTGCTCTACTATACAGTCCCATGTTAATTTCTTAGCTTTCCTTCTAGGAATATATATGACCTTAGACTTTCCCTTTCAAGCACTGTCATACCCATGCATTAGCACTGCTTCTTACAAACACTAGGATGTGTTTTCGCCATTTCTATTCATTTCTAAAGATTTACAAAGAACCCTTTTACCAACTCTAGTTTTTGCCATTGAGATCTGAGCACTGGGTTAATACACAGTGGCGCTTAATAAACAACTCACCTTGCGATGCGGCAGGCCCTAATCAGTCCCCACCAAGGTGTGTGAACACTGCCAAACTGGAAATGTCCTTGAACGCAACCCGCAGCCTCCGCAGAGGCCCCGCCCCGCGGCTTCGCTTTTCCTTCTGGGTATTTCCCCCCCCCCCCCAGGGAGCGGTCACGTGGTCGCCGGAGGCCGCTCGCGGGCGCGGGAGTCGCACGAGGTGACGGCTGAGGCGGCCTCGCGCTGCGGCCCGAGGCCGTGGCGAGTTCCTGTCAGGATTTTCGTCTGTTTTGTTCTTTGGGGGCGCTGCGGCCACCCGCTGTGGGTCCAGAGTCGAGGACCGCGTGGAGACCGCAGGTGAGAACGCGCCCTCGGCCGAGCGTCGGGGCCGAGTCGGCGCTGCTCCGGGCTCCCGCTTCTCCTCAGCGAGGGCGGCCTCGCCGCGAGCCTGGGCGTCCTGGGCCCGTGGAAACCGGTCCTGGTGTGTTTTTAAAATCAAACATGACTTTACAGTAGTTTTCTTCACCGTTTTTAATTGTTTCTTAGTTTATATTAACGAACAGCTGATTTTCTTTCTTTCTTTTTTTGAGTTACCGGGGACCCCGCATTGAACCGGGACCTCATCTGTGGAAAGCGCTGCTCATCACTGAGCCACAGCGGCTTCCCTGACACCTGATTTTTGATTTTCGAGAAGGATGACGTGTTCTGTTTTAATGTGCCCACGTGTATCCCAAACTTTAAAAAAGTTAAGGCATAATTTATTGAATCTAATTTATACATTAAAACAGGCCCACTATTCCTTATTCTGAAACCACATAGCATAGCAACTACGTTTAAAAGTATTTATTTGGGAGTAAAACCTTAGTCATTTCTTAGTAAAACCTAATGGAATCTGAGTATTTTTATGTTTTATAAAAGAACTGTTAATGTGTTTAATTTTATAGCACTGCTGTAGAATCTGCAGATTTCTGTATGTCAGGACCTCTGATCTAGGGCCATACTACCCTGAATGCGTCCGATCTCTTCTCCTTTGTAAGCAATGGATTTTTTGTGGTTGTTTTTTGGATGCTCCGAATAAGTTTATAGGACTTGGAATTTTACTATTGGAAAAATTGTGGTAGAGTAAGTAAGTATCCCAAAGCTACCATATTGAGCCTTGATAAGAGCCAATAAATCTTTCTTCATGCACTTGGAAGTTTTGGTCATCCATCTCTATATGAATTTTTTGTGTGTGTGAAAGTATTCTTTAGTTATAATGGATTAAGAGTTAAAGTACTGATTCAAAATCTAATGTTTCTTGATACTCTACCACAGTGTTTCTCCAAATGGTTTGTAATTCACAGACTTTCAAAATCATAAAAAGTCCCTTTAATTGCTATGACATGTATTCTTCCTGAACCTCTGCTTTCTTGATTTCTGTAGTGCTGTGGTTCATATCCTCTTGGGACCTTATTTCTCCCTCTTCTCCTCCCCAAGATGGCTCCCTCCTCTGTCTGCTTGTTGTCTGCTCATTGAGTCCACTCATTGTCTGCTCATTGTGCCTGCTTATCTTTAGGATGCACCAGGAACGGAACCTGGGACCTCCCATGGGAGGCAGGTGCCCAAATGATTGAGTCACATCTGCTCCTTCTTTTTTTATACTTCCTTCATATTCTCAGTTTGATATTAGTGGTTAAGTCTTTTTACTTTTGCTTCCTCTCCCTCCAATCTTTTCCCCTCTGGAGGTCTCTTCTACTTACCCACATTTACATGTACTTTTTATACGATTATTTCCAAATCTGAAATTTAAGCATTGACTTTTCATCAATTTGTTTGAATTCACCTTTTCCCTTTGGTAGCTTTACATGAATGTCCCTTCTTTGGGTCTGATGTAATATGTTAAAAATGTAGTTTATTATCTTCCTGTGAAACCAACTGCACCTTTGGGATTTATCTTGAAGTCTCACCTAGAACTGGAAGCTCATATGTCATCCTTCACCTTACCCCCACCTTGAATGTAGGCATTACTAGAGTTCTGCAAATTTTGTTTTTTTTTTCAATTCTTACTACTTCACTGCCTCCAGGTAATTATTTAGAGATGTTTTTCTTTTGCTTTAAGCATTTTTAATTAGAAAGGTGGCAGATTTCCAGAACGATCATGCAGAAAATGTTGCCATATACCTGCTCCCATTTTTTAAATACTATTTTTATTGTCTTTTTTTTTTAGATTTATTTATTTATTTCTCTCTCCTCCCCCCCCCCATCCCAGTTGTCTGTTCTCTGTGTCTATTTGCTGCGTTGTCTTTGTCCTCTTCTGTTGTTGTCAGCAGCACGGGAATCTGTGTTTCTTTTTGCTGCGTGATCTTGTTGTGTCAGCTCTCTGTGTGGGTGGCGCCATTCCTAGGCAGGCTGCACTTTCTTTGGAGCTGGGCGGCTCTCCTTACGGGGTGCACCTTTATTGTCTTTTTAAAAAGGATAAATAGATCACACAAAATGTTACATTAAAAAACATAAGAGGTTCCCATATATCCCAATCCCAACTACCCCCACTCCGCTCCTCCCACATCAGCGTTCCATTTCATCAGTAAGGCACATTCATTGCATTTGATGAATACCCCCTGGAGCACTGCCACATAGCATGGACCATAGTTTACATTGTAGTTCACACTCTCCGCCAGTACATCCAGTGGGTTTTGGCCGGGTATGCAATGTCCTGCATCTGTCCCTGCACTGGCCCCCATTTTTAACATTTTGTATTAGTGCGGTACCTTTGTTACAATTGAAAATATATCGTTATAATTCTATTATTTTTAATAACTTCATTTCAAATTAAAAAAATTAAAAAACAGAAAAATGCAGCTCAACAAATTATGGAAACTGCTCCTAAAAAGTTCATTCCGGGCACTTTTATCTCATCTAATTCAACTACTAACTCAGTTAATTGTTTCTGTAGAGTCCAGAAAGATACACAGATGAACACGGATTAGTTCAATGATGGAGTCACTCCTTATTAATGAAAAAAATGAAGAGAAAAAAATTCTTAATCATATTCATCTCACAAAACCAAACTCCGGATTCTTTTTTTAACCTTTAGCATTAATATAGTACCAACTTTGCTTTTGCTACAAAATCATTACGATGGTGTTCTTAAGTATAGTCCATAAATTACATTATTTATGTTTCCATTGTATTAGCACATTCTTAATATGTAGAAGTCCATTCTTGTATTTATATTATTAACTACAATCCTCATCTCCTTCCCAAATCATTGTTATATATTCCCAATATTATCCTCCAGCTGTCCTCCAAATAACATTAATTTCCTTTGACTACTTGTTTCAACTATATTCACATCCATAAATCAGTGTTTGTTGCGTTCATTTTAATGTGTTGCCATCAAGTCCAACCATTATCACATATTTTCATTTTACCTGATTAAACATTCTACACACATCCCACATTCCATCTCCCACCAACCTACACTTCATAGTCCCACTCTGGACATCTACTTGTTGTATTTAGATCATATCAGTGAGACTATAAAATATTCTTCCTTTTGTGTCTGATTTTGTTCAACCTAATATCCTCAAGGTTCCCGCTCATTGTCATGTGCTTCCCGAATTGATTTCTTCTTAAAACTGAATAATATCTCATTGTATAAATATATCTCATTTTGTTTATTCATTCATCAGTTGATGGACATTAGACTGTTTCCATCTTTTAGCAATTGTGAATAATATAATTGTACTATTTATTATAACCCATAGTTTCCTTTAGGGTTCACTGTATTGCATTGTCTTACAGTTGTTTACCTTTAATTTTTATTCTATCAAGATATATACCAGCCAATAATGCCCCTTTTATTCCACATTCAGTTATGTAATTCAGTAGTGTTAATTATATTCACAATTTTGTGTTACCATCATGACTATACATTAGCAAAACTAATTAAGCAATCTTTTGACTCTAAAGTTTCTTCCTTCTTCAGTCTGTTGCTCTTCTATTCTATGTGGACCATTTACTCATTGTGAATTTACTTTTACCTAGAAGTCTTTAGTTTGTAGCCTGATCTTTGCTTATTGGATCAAGTCTAAAGTATTCTCTAGTTTCAGACCTCCTTAGGCTTTCCCTCTATCTTTTTGCAATTTATGGTCACTAATCCTCTACACAGATTGTTGTGACTGTTTAGCAAAATACCTTTGTTGCAATTAAAAAAATATTGTAACCTAATGTTTCTAAAATCATAAAATGCACTTCCTATCAAATTTCGTTTGCTGATAAAATTTCTGAAGTCAAATTGATGCTAGTCATAGTCCCTTTTGTTAAAAATGATCTTTGTGTTGAGTGAACTGAGTCAAAATGGAAAAAAAGATTGTTCATGAATCAAATTCCATCTAAAACATCAGTTATTGTGCTTGCTTTAATGACAAAATCCAGTTTAGCTGCACTTTACACAACATTCATGAATCTGGAAATCCAGCTTTCTTTGATTATTTTTTAAAAAATTTTCTGAAAAAAGTATTTATTTTTAAAGATTTATTTTATTTATTTCTCTCCCCTTCCCCCCCAGGTGTCTGTTCTCTGTTTTCATTCGCTGTGTGTTCTTCTGTGTCCGCCTGTATTCTTGTCAGCAGCACTGGGAATCTGTGTCTCTCTTTGTTGTGTCATCTTGCTGCATCACCTTTCCATATGTGCGCTGCCCCTCCTGAGCAGACTGCACTCTTTTCATGCGGGGCAGCTCTCCTTATGGCACACCCCTTGCTCATGGGGCTCCCCAACGCGGGGGACACTGCTGTGTGGCATGGCACTCCTTGCGCACATCAGTGCTGCACGTGAGCCAGGTCATCACACGTGTCAGGAGGCCCTGGCTTTGAACCCTGGACCTCCCATGTGTTAGGCGGATGCTCTATCTGTTGAGCCAAACCCGTTTCTCTGCTGTGTGTTGTTCTACATCTGCTTGCATTATCTGGTGGGGTCTCTTGTTTTTTGTTGCATCATCTTGCTGTGTCAGCTCTCTGTGTGTGGCACCACTCCTGCGTAGGCTGTGCTTTTTTTCATGTGGGGCGGCTCTCCTTGCAGGGTGCATTCCTTGCGTGTGGGGCACCCCTACGTGGGGGCACCCCTGCATGGTAAGGCACTCCTTGCATGTGGCAGCACTGCACATGGGCCAACTTACCACATGGGTCAAGAGGCTTTGGGGATTGAACCGTGGACCCTCCATATGGTAGATGGATGCTCTATCAGTTGAGCCACGTTTCTGAAACATTAAGCTAAGGCCCAATTTATAGTTTTTGTCAAAAGTGACTTGTTTTCCACTAAGCAGACTATCAAGTGGCAATATGCTGATAGTAGCCTGCCTGCAAGTGTGTGACCTCAGACGTGTAGGACTTTTCTGTCTTAGTATATCTTTGAATTCTTAAAAATTATTGAGGATCCTATAGAGCTTTGATTGATATTTATTTTATTAATAATTAAATTAAGCGTTTTTAAAACACAAGAACACACATTCCATTAGCTATCAGATCAGTGAGACTCTGTATCAAGTAGGCGTTGGAGAACTGCTTTGAACATTCATGAAAAAATAAAGAATGGAATAGGCAAGTAATGTCTGAGTACTACGAAAAGTTTTTACTGTACTAATCTCCTGAAAGGGTATTATTCCCTCTGAAAACTTGTGGGGTGAAGGTATCTGTTTATATAAATGTCTCCTTACTTGAATTATTTACATTGGTATCACTGTAGGTGGTTAAATTTTAAGTTACATTTCATTTGTCATCATCATTTCAAAGGTCTTCCTGTGTTTGTTACATTGCTATGTTGCTATGAAAATTATGTAATTTGAATGTAATAAATTGCCTGTCAAATGCCAGAGAAGTCAGCAAAGGCAGTAGAAGTAGTCAGTCATTCCTAGGGTAGATTTCAGAATTTTCAAAGCCCAGAGTGGTCTGTGTGACTAATTCACATTTTGTGCAAAAGACTGTCTTCTAGGAGCTGAACAATCTCATCCATCTGTCAAAATTTTGAGTAAACTTGTCTATTCAAGAAGGAAGCAGTAGTATGTTAATATATGGATAAAGTTATGCATTTACATTTACTATGATAATGCTATGCATATTTAGTATAGGGATAATTCCCCCCCCAAATTGTTTTTGCATAGATGGAATCCTAGAATCAAGGCAATAAAATAACAGGAAAAGTATCTGTGAAACAATTTAAAGTTGGTGAACTGTCCAGTGCATTGTATAGCACCATACTATTATTTCGGTCTGTGTTCTTTTCCTTCTTCAAAAACAGATTGATGAAATTATATCTGCCTTGTTTTAGAGAGTTTACACTATCCTCTAATATGTTTTATTGCCTTAACTTTCAAAATCTTTTATCATATTCTAATACTAAAATGAATCATTTCATTTTTAAACAAATCAATTTTATTGGTACATATTAATAAAGCAGACAATTCATCCAAAGTGTACCATCAATGGTATTTGGTATAATAACATAGTTGTGAATTCATTACTTCAATCATTATTAGAATATTTTCATTATTTCAATAATAATAAACAAACAGGAAAATTCTTCATCTCTCAATCTCTGTATGCTTCCCCTGCTGTACATAGCCGTTATTTCTGGCTATTCTTGCACATTTAGGAGTTTTATTGAGAGATATTCACATACCATATGATCTATCCAAAGTGTAGAATCAGTGGGTTTTAGTATATTCTCAATATAGTGAATTCATCATCACACAAATTTTTTGAGCAATTTCATTCCTCCAAAAAGAAAATTCCACACTCCTTAGCAGTCTTCCCCAAGCTCTACATAGCCACTAATCTAATTTCACCTTTATTTTTAAAGATTTATTTCTTTATTTCCTCCCTTCCCCTCCTGCCCTGCTGTTTTGTTGTCTGTGCTCTCTTCTCTTCTCATTTTCTTTCCTCTAGGGTTCACTGGGATTCGATTCTAGAGACTCCTGATGTGGAGAGAGGTTCCCTGTCAATTGCACCACCTCAGTTCTTGGTTTCTGCTGTGCTTCACCTTGACTCTCCCCTTGTTTCTCTTTAGATGCATCATCATCTTGCTGCGTGACTCACTTGCACAAGGCACTGGCTTGCCTTGCGGGCACTCGTGCAGGCACTTGTGTGGGTACTGGCTTCCATATGGGCACTGGCTTGGTGTGTGGACATGACTTCTCTTCTTTTTCACTAGGAGGCCCCAGGGCCCCAGGGATCCTCCCATATGGTAGGTGGAAACTCTGTCACTTGAGTCACATCCACTTACCTCTAAATTCATCTTTACAAATTGCTGTATGTTTATATTTTATATAAATGTAATCATACAATTAGTACTTTGTGTCTGGTTTCTTTCACTTAGGAGCACTTTTTTTTTAAGTCCATACATTTTTATGCCACTAGAGAGGCCTCTTGGCCACCATTCAGAGCTTATTCACTCAGATTACATACACTTCCTTTTTTTTTCCTTAATTAAAATATCCCCACCCTGCTTCTTTTTGCATGCTGTCTATTATCTGTGTCCATTTGCTGTACGCTCTTCTGTGTCTATATTTATTTATTTTTTATTTCTCCTCCCCCCTTGTGGCTTGCTTGTTGTCTGCTCTCTGTGTCCATTCGCTGCAGGCTCTTCTGTGTTCTCGCTTGTCTCCCTTCTTTTTTTGTTGTGTCAACTTGCTGAGTCGGTACTCTGCGGCATCTGCAGGCTGGGTGGCACTCTACAGCATGTGGGTGAGCCTGCCTTCACAAGGAGGCCCCAGGACGCAAGCCGAGGGCCTCCCGTATGGTAGATGGGAGCTCATCTGATTGAGCCACAGCCGCTTGTTTCACAAATTCTCAGATCTCATGGATTAAAAGCAAATTAAAAGGGAAGGGGAAGAACTACAAAAGGTAGACACCCTGATAGGAGTCATAACTGACACTGTTTTCTATTCAGCAAACACTGATGGAGTGTCTACCATGTGCTGGGCCCTGACTCAAGTGCTGGGGCATAAAGAAGAGCAAGGCAGCCCAAAGGGTAAAAATCCAGGGAGAAGACAAAGTTTGGGGTGAGGGTAAACAGTTAAAAAAAATCCCAAATACAAAAAAATAGTAGAAAATTGAGGGGTGACATTTGCACATTATAGTCCTTGGTAGTCTCTATTGATGACAGAGTCACCAATTTGGAAAAGGCTGAAGTGGTGTAAACTCGGCTTAAGAAGGCAGTGAGAGATGTCTCTTGTAGGCTTTAAAAAGATGTCCTTCAAAAATGATAAAAAACGGTTTAAAAAGTTTTGGCACTTAGAGGGGTAAACCGGCTGTACATTCACCCCAGCAGGCAGGCGGATGGGTGTTCAGTGCCCAGCTTCGCTGGGGAGCCGAGCCGCCATGGAATTGCGAACTGCTTTGGGACACTGCACAAAGGCACTGTGTCCTCGCTTGCCACAGAGGTTGTGCACGATGCCCTTCCGGCAGTATAGGGCTCAGGTGCCCCTCTTCCCTGCACCTGAAGCACCTGTCCTGCAGGCAGCTCTCACTCATGTGGGTCTGGGAACCACATTTATGTATTTTGTTCATATTAGTGCATTCACCCAGTATTTGTCCTTTTATGTCTGTCTTCCTTCACTCAACATAAGGTCTTTTAGGTTCGTCTGTGTTGTCAAAAGCCTTACAACTTCAATTCTTCTTACAGCTTTATATTCCATCATGTGAATACACCACAGTTTGTTTATCCATTCATCAGTTAATGGACACCTGGTTGCTTCCAACTTTTGGCAATCATGAATAACCTGTGTGCAGATGTTTGTTCATATCACTGTTCTCAGTTCTTCTGGATATATACTCAGTAGTGGTACTGCCAGCTTGTGGCAAATCTATATTAAACTCCTTTAGAAACTGCCAAACAGTCCTCCACAGTGGCTGTACCATTTGACATTCCCACCAACAATAAATAAGTGTTCCTGTCTCTCCACATCCTTGCCAACATTGTAGTCCTCTGTCTTTTTAATAGTGTCCATTCTAATAGGTATGAAGTGATGTCTCGCTGTAGTTTTTTTCAAACAAATCAATTTTAGTGGCACACATTAATAAAGCATAAATCCCTCCAAACTGTACAATCAATGGAATTCAGTGTAGTTGCATATTTGTGCATTCTTTATTCTTAGAGCACTTTCATTATTCCAGTAGTAATAAACAAAAAATAACCAAGATGCATCAACTCTCAATCTCTCTATGCTTCCCCTGCCATTCATAGCTGCTATTCTTTTCCTTCTCTCTAGTATATTTGTATTTATATTTTGTAAAAAACAGTCATATATGCAATAACACCCCAATTGTGTTTTACATGAGGTTGCTCTGTCATATACAGTACCATTTTACAACTTTTAGCTTTCCTTTTAGTAATATACATGAACTTAGACTTTCTCTTTCAACCACTGTCACACCCATACAGTGGCACTTCTAGTTACAAACACCATGATATGCTTTCACCATTTCTATTCATTTCTAAAGATTTACAAATGACATTTTTACCAATCTGCATAGATTAAACCTCAGCTTTCCATTCTCTGACCTCATTCTCTTTCCTGTTGACCAATATTCTAGTTATTAACTCCATGATTTCCCACAATATATTGTAGAAAATTTTGTGTCTGGCTTGCTTCACTCAAGGTAATGTCCTCCAGTTTCATCTGTGTTGTCATATGCTTCATGATGTCATTTCTTTTTACTGCTGCTTAATATTCCTTAGTGTGTATACACCACAATTTTTTTATCCAGTCATCAGTTGATGGACACCTGGGTCGTTTCCAACTTTTGACAATTGTGAATAAGGCTGCTATGAACATCAGTGTGCAGATATCTATTCGTGTCTCTGCTCTCAGTTTTTCTGGATATATTCCTAGTAATGGAATTGCCAGGTCACATGGCAAGTCTGTAGTCAGCTTCCGTAGAAACCGCCAAACAGTCTTCCACCATGGCTGTGTCATTCTACATTCCCACCAACAATAAATAAGCATTCCTATCTCTCCATATCCTCTCCATTTGCAGTTTTGCGACTTTTTAAAAGCAGACATTCTAATAGATGTGAATGTATCCCATCGTAATTTTGATTTGCATTTCCCTAATTCTAGTGATATTGAACATTTTTCGTATTTTTAAAAATATATTTTTATTACAGAAGTTGTGAACTTAACAAAATACAAATGCCCATGTGTATAATTCCCATACAACACCCCTTCATCAACAGACTGCATCGTGATGGAACATTTGTTATAGATTATGAGATAATATCATCAGACTGTTACGAGATAATATCATCAGACTGTTACCACCAACCACGGTCCGTAGCATACATTTGGCACACTTTTTCCATACTCACCCATTGTCAACCCAGTACATCTTCGGCAAAGATGCATGAATGTTTCAGTATGCTTTTAAACACAGCCCATAGGTCACTCCAGTTATATTTTCCCCATGCTTCTCCACATTCCCAACACCTGTTCTACAGCAGAATGAATGTCACTAGCTCACAGAAGGACACTCTTGCATCTGTACCATCAACCACAATTCTCATCCACCTCTGGGTTCACTTTGTTATTCAATCCCTAGATTATTCTCTAGCTTTCTTTCAATTGACATTTACATCCCTAGACTACCCTTTCCAGCCATATTCCTATTTATAAACCAGCTGTTACTCACTACAGTGTGTTACCATCAACTCTATACATTTCCATACTTTTAGTAAAGTTAATTAAAACTTCTTTGTTAACCATCAGTAGTCCTCAGCCCTCTTCTTAACTCCTTTTAGAATCTACCACCTATCACCAGGTCTCGAAGATGTTTTCCTACATTTTCTTCTAGAAGCTTTATGGTTCTTGCTTGTATATTTAGGCTTTTGATTCATTTTGAATTAATTTTTGTATAAGGTAGGAGACAGAGGTCCTTTTTCCTTCTTTTGTCTATGAATATCCAGTTCTCCCAACACTGTTTGTTGAATGGACTGTTCTTCCCAAGCTGGGTGGGTTTGACAGGCTTGTAAAAAATCACCTGACCATAGATGTGATGGTCTGTTTCTGAACCATCAATTCAGTTCCATTGGTCTATTGTCTATCTTTTTATCAGTACCATGCTGTTTTGTTTTTTTGTTTTTTTACCACTAAAGCTGGGTAATATGATTTAAAGTATGGAAGTGAGAGTCCTCCAACTTTGCTTTTCCTTTTTTAAGATGTTGCTGGCTATTTGAGATTCCTTACTCTTTCAGATAAATAAATAAAACCCCTCTCTCTCGACTTTTCTTTTCAGCCTGTAGCACACCCTTTAGTATTTCCTACAAGGCAAGGCTCTTCGTTATAAACTCTCTCAGTTTCTGCTTATCTGTGAATATTCTAAATTCACCTTCATTTTTGAGACACAGTCTTGCTGGGTATAAGATTCCTGGCTGACAGTTTTTCTCTTAGTGTATTTTAAATATATTGTATCACTGCCTTCTTGCCTCCATGGTTTCTGATGAGAAATCGGCACTGAATCTTATTGGGTGTCCCTTATATATTATGCATTGCTTTTCTCTCACTACTCTCAGAATACTCTCTTTGTCTTTGGCATTTGACATTCTGATTAGTATGTATCTCAGAGTTGGTCTGTTAAGATTTATTTAGATGGGAGTATGTTGTGTTTCTTGGGCATGGATATCTAGCATTATTTCTAGCATTATATCTTCAAATATTCCTTAGTCCCCTTTTCCCTTCTCTTCTCCTTCTGTAACACCCATGACACATATGGTGGCACATCACTTGCTTTCAATTAGTTCCCTGAGACCTTGGTCAGTTTTTTCCATTCGTTTCTTCATCAGTTCTTTTGTATGTTCACTTTCAGAGGCCATGTCTTCAAGTTCACCAATCCTTTTTTCTGTCTCCTCATGTTGGCTCTTATCTGACTCCAGTGTATTTTATTTTTTTAAAGATTTATTTTTATTTATTTCTCTCCCCTCCCCCCACCCCAGTTGTCTGTTCTATGTGTCCATTCACTGTGTGCTCTTCTTTGTCTGCTTCTATTCTTGTCAGTGGCACTGGGAATCTGTGTCTCTTTTTGTTGCATCATCTTGCTGTGTCAGCTTTCTGTGTGTGCGATGCCCCTCCTGGGCAGACTGAACTTTCTTTTGTGCTGGACGGCTCTCCTTATGGGGTGCACTCCTTGCACATGGGTCTCCCCAATGCAGGGGACACCCCTGCATGGCATGGCACTCCTTGCATGCATCAGCAGTGTGCGTGGGCCAGGTCCACACTGGTCATGGAGGCCCTGGGTTTGAACTGTGAACCTCCCATGTGATAGATGGACAATCTATCCATTGAGCCAAGTCCACTTCCCTCCATTGTATTTTAAATTTTATTTATTGAGCCTTTCATTCCCTTAAGATCTATTATTTTTCTATGTATGCTATCAAATTCTTCATCCAGTGTCTTCTTAATATCCTTAATATCTTTAGCCATCTCATTGAATTTATTAAGGAAATTTGTTTGAACATCTATGATTAGTTGTCTCAACTCCTTTATGTCATCTGGGGTCATATCTTATTCCTTTACCTGGACCATATCTTCCTGTTTCATGTTATGGATTATAGTTTGCTGCTGATGTCTTGGCATCTGGCTTACTAGAAGTATTTATTCTAGGTGCAGTTTCTCTCTTTAGTTTAGGCTTTCCTGCCCTTTCTCCCTTCCTTGTGTAGTAGGAGCTGTGGATGTAGTTGGTGCTGTAAGCTCTGGATGCTCAAGATGCCTGCATTGCCTCAGGGACAAGTGAAGTTTCTCCCGCCTTTCTCCTTTGACAGAGCCACAGCTGTGTGTAATAATTCAAATTGTACAGACCAAGACCATCTAACCTTGTCCAGAGAGACTGAGGAAGCTTCAAGCCCCTTCATCCCCTGTCTGAGGTGAGGATGGAGCTTCAGGTTTGGGTGGCAATCTATGCTATGCAGGTCCAAAATGCCAACAGGTCTTACTATTCAATCTGTGCCAGCTGAGTATACCTGTAGTTACGTGGACATGCTAGTGTAAGTCCTGCCAGCTTTCTCCCTGTCAGAGGTGGGGCTGAAGCCTAGGCTGGGGCTGCAGTCCTATCTGGGTGGAAAGAAGCTCGTCACTACCATCACTTTGATTTTTAGTCAGCCTGGCTTCCCCTCACGGCAGGATTGGAGTCAAAATGGTGGCTACTGGCCTCCTTTTACTTGGACAAATTCAGACGTCAGCTTTTCTGAGGGTTATACATTAGCCAGCTGAATTTATTAATCAGTAGGTGAAGTCGGTGGCCCAACTCTTCCTCCCATGTTTCTGGAAAATGGAGCTTTCAACTCTAATCACTGGATAACTCCTGTGGAGGCTTGGGCCGCTGAAGTAGCATGAGCACTGGCCTCTACTGCATGGCCTGTAGTTTCCTGGAGAGGCTCGCGCAGGTCTCCCCAGCTTCCTCCCTGCTCGAGGCGGGCCTGAGGCTTATACTAGAGCTGCAATCCGATCTGGATGGAAAGGAGCCAGTATGTTCCAGCACTATGGTTTTTATTCAGTCCAGCTTCCGCTTGTGGCAGGGGCAGAGTCAAAATTGTGGCTACTTACCTCTTTCTAACTTGGACTTGTTCAAATTTTAGGTGTTCTTAGGAGTAGACTAAAACCAGCTGAATTTACCAATCAGTAGCTGAATTTGGTGCCCAACCATCTCTTCCTTCCCCATTTTTGGGATGTTGAGCTTCCAATTCCAGCCAGGGAATACCTCCCGAGGTGGCCCCCAGGGCATGGAGTGCTCTACTCATGAATCTTCTCTGCAGATCCACAGTCTCCTCCTCCCACTCTTTCAAGGATGCTGCAGGATGCTCTTCTGGTTAGAGAGCTCTGGGTGATTACTAACTGCCCTGTACCATGAACTGACTGACACTAGGAGGTCTTTATTCTGTGGCCATCTTGCTGGTTGTTTCCTCTGTTTGATCCCTTCTGAGTTGATTCTTGTATAGGGAGTGAGATGGGATCCTCTTTCATTCTTTTGGTTATAGATATTCACTTCTCCCAGCATCATTTGTTGAAGAGACTGTTTGTCCCATTAGCATGACTTTGGTAGGAATGTCAGAAACCTTTTGGCCAAAGGGGTGAGGGTTTATTTCTAATCTCTCAATTCTATTTGATGGATCAATGTGTCTATCTTTATGCCAATACCCTGCTGTTTTGAGCAGTGTAGCTTTGTAATATGTTTCAAGTTCAGGCAATGAAATTCCTCCCACATTGCTCTTCTTTTTTTAGAATTCTTTTGGCTATTCAGGCACACTTTCCCTTCCAAATGAATTTGGTAATTGCATTTTCTATTTCTGTAAAGTAGGCTGTTATAATTTTGATTGGTATTGCATTGAATCTTGTAAATTAGTTTGGGTAGGATTGACATCTTCATGATATTTAATCTTCCAATCCATGAACACAGAATGTCTTTCCCCCTTTTTTTTTTCTTAGGTGTTCATTGATTTCTTTTAGCATTGCTTTGTAGTTTTCTGCATATAGGTCTTGTACTGCTTTGGTTAAATTGATTCCTGGGTATTTGAGACTTTTTTGTTGCTGTCGTAAATGGGTTTTCCCCCTTATTTCTACCTCAAATTGTTTAGTACTAGTTTACAGAAACATTTCTGATTTTTTCATATCAGTCTTGTATCTTGCCACTTTGCTGAACTCGTTTATTAGCTCAAGTAGCTTTGTCATAGACATTTTAGAGTTTTCTAAATATGGAATCATGTCATCCTCAAATAATGAGACTTTTACTTCTTCTTTTCCTTTTTGTATGCCTTTTATTACTCTTTTTCTTTTTCAATTGCTGTAACTAGAACTTCCAGCACAATGTTGGATAACAATGTGACAGTGGGCATCCTTGCCTTTTTCCTGATCTTAGAGGGAAAGCTTTTAACCTTTCCCCATTGAGTATGGTGTTGGATGTGGGTTTTCTGATGAGAAATATACACTAAGTTTTAGTGGGTGTTCCTTGTATATGATGATTTGTTTCTCCATTGCCGCTCTCAGAATTTTCTTTTTATCTTTGATGTTTGACTTTCTGAGTAGTATGTGTCTTGGAGTAGGTC
Organism: Dasypus novemcinctus; assembly: GCF_030445035.2. NCBI lineage: Eukaryota > Metazoa > Chordata > Mammalia > Cingulata > Dasypodidae > Dasypus > Dasypus novemcinctus. The sequence continues at coordinate 18,586,611 of NC_080700.1, forward strand.
TGCTCGCTTTTATTTTCATTGGTGTGTGCTATGCTCCTGGATATCTAAGTTCATTTCTTTTGTGCAAATGGGAAATTTTCCACTGCTATTTCCTTAAATATGGTTTCTGTCCTGTTCCCATTCTCTTGTCCTGCTGGAACTCCCATGACACTAATTTTGTTTCATTTTGTGTTATCAATTAACTCCCTGAGTCCTTGCTCATTTTTTCCCTCAATTCTTTTCTCTCTCATCTTTTCTTTTTTCAATTCCAACTATTCTGTCTTCATTTATTCTTTTTGCTATCATTTTGAGTCTGCTGTTGTATGCTTCTAATGTTTATTTTTATTTTTTTAAGGAGATACCATGGACTGAACCCAGGACATAAACATGAAAAGCATGTGCTGAACATCTGAGCTACAATCCCTCACTCCCCAAGGATAGTTTTTTTTTTGTTTTTTGTTTTTTTTTAGGAGGTACTGAGAATTGAACCTGGGACCTCATACATGCAAGCAGGTGCTTAGCCACTTGAGATATATTTTCTCCCCTCTTAATTTGTTTTTTTTTCAAAGATTTATTTCTATTTTATTTATCCCTTCCCCTTGTTGCTTGTTTGCTGTCTGCTCTCTGTGTCCATTCATTTGAGTGTTCTTCTGTGACTGCTTGTCTCCCTTTTCATTGTATTATATTGCTGCACCAGCTGTCCATGGGCACAGGCTGTCAACTCTCTGTGGGTAGGGGCTAGCTTACCTTCCCAGGGAGGCTCTGGGTAGTGAAACCAGGGACACCCATGTGGTAGATGGGAGCTCAGTTCATTGAGACACATCAACTTCCCTCTAATTCATGTGTTTTTTCATTTCATTTCATTTCATTTATTTTATTTTTAGATTATCTTTTTTTAAAGTTAATAGATGACACAAAATGTTACATTAAAAAACATAAGAGGTTCCCATATACCTCACTCCCCACCCCTAATCCCATCAATTTTTTAAGTTGTATTTTTTGAAGATACATAGATCACAAAAAATGTTACATTAAAAATATATAAGCGGTTTCCATATACTCCCCCACCCTCCCTCACCCCACTCCTCCCACATCAACAACTTCTTTCATCAGTGTGGCACATTCATTGCATTTGATGAATACATTTTAGAGCACTGCTGTACCGCATGGATAATAGTTTACATAGTAGTTTACACTCTCCCCCAGTACATTAAGTGGGTTATGGCAGGCTATATAATGTCCAGCATCTGTCCTTGCAATATCATTTAGGACAACTCCAAGTCCTGAAAATGCCCCCACATCACATCTCTTCTTCCCTTTCCCACCCTCAGCAGCTACCATGGCCACTTTCCCCACATCAATGCTATAATTTTTTCCATTACTAATCACATTAGTTCCAGAATAGAGTATCAGTAAGTCCACTCTAATCTATACTCTGTTCCTCCATTCTGTGGACCCTGGGATGGTTATGTCCACTCCACCTCTGTATCAGAGAGGGTGCTTCAGTTTCACTTGGATGGTGGATGCAATTCTCTTGTTTTCAGTTGTAGGCACTCTTGGCTCCCTGGTGTGGTGGTTTGCCTTCTTCACCTCCCTGTTAGCTGGCTGGGGTAAGTCCAATAAACCAGAGGGTAGGAGTTGCAAGCCTCTTGAGGCTCAGGGCCTGGCTATCACATGGAGTCTAGAGATTCATGTCCCCTGAGTATACACTAAACTCCAGCACCAACCACAGTCTGGTAAAAGTGACAGGAGAGGCTTGTAAACAAAGATCACATCTGAGTCCAACTCCATCATACTCAGGACCACAGACTCCAAAGTAGGGCCAACTGACATGACGCTGAAGTCCATCCGCTATGACCATAGAACCTGTGGGTCCAAAACTTCCTTGAAAATGAAGCCCAATATATTGCCAGGTTCCATTAATAATGAAGTGGAATATAGTGATGGGTTTAGAGGTTAGATATAGAATACATACTAATTTAGAAAAATTAAATTAAAAATAAACTGGGGTATGAAAAAATTAAAAAATTAAAAGTTTTGTTTTTGATGTTTTGCCTTCCATCACTGCAATAAGTGTTGTCCTGTAGGCACATTGGCAAGGCAACTTCTTCCATCTCTTCCTCAGGGTCTATGTCCTTTTTCTTTTCTTTTTTTCCCCTAATTATTAAGCTTGTCTTCACAAAAGTTTTAGACCAGAGTAATTCATATATACAATATACAGTGCTCTCACATATTCACCATCAAACACTTTGTCCCTTCCCCAGCAATACTCTTTTTACATGTTCATACTGTATTTACTGCAACCGATGTACAGATATTGAGACAATAGCTTTCAAACAAGGTTACACTTGGGTTTACGTTGTGGTCTATATTTTAGACCATACAATTTTCTAAATTTTTAGTTATTTTATGTTTTACATTATGATTTACATTTTAGCCTATAGACCCCTATACATTTTTAGTGCAATTTAACATGTCCTATATCCATCCTTCATAATCTTGTGGAACACATCCATTGCTCCACAGTTACACTGATTCCACCTATTCAATACCTCTTTCCCCCTCCCCTGAGGGCCCACAGTGACAATCACTCTTCATTGCTTGAAGGGCCATGTTCAGATACTTGCAACAATGTTGAGGGCTTGACATGCTCGACTGCCCTAATGCATTGGGAACCACGATTTCTCTCGAGACATACAATTCCCTCTATTTGAGAATATCAGTCCTCCCCAGGATGTGGGTATACCTTTATTCTCATTCTGTGGGTTTCCATCCAATGATATAACTCACTATGACAAAATGAGCACTCGCACATTCCCTGGAAGCCTGTCCTGTGTCAGACTCTCCCCTTTAAGCATCTTAAACAGGTAACCTTCCTTATTATATTTACTCTCAACCACAAACCTGACAATCTCCTATGTTTATTTGTTCCCCCAACCTCCCTCCAATTTCCTGGGCCATATTACCCATCTCCCATCCCTAGCCCACCTCAAGCCCAAAAAGCCCCACCCAAATGTATCCCGATTCCCCCAGTTAATCCCTTCCCTGTACAAATACTTGCCTCCAGCTTATCATAGATTTCACTCCATGTAGGTGTCAGCTTGCAACCTTCCTCTACCCCCCAAATTCCTTTAAGCCTATCATCCGGTCTCTAGTTCTCTGAGGCAGCTTGGTTTACTTATTTCATATCATTGAGGTCATGTAGTATTTGTCCTTCAATGCCTGGGTTGCTTCACTCAACCTTATGTTCATCCTTGTTATCACATGTGTTTATAGGGTATTCGTTCTTAAAGCTGAGTAGTATTCCATTGTATACATATAGCACATTTTATTTGTCCATTCTTCTGTTGATGGGCATTTGGGTTGATTCCAACTTTTGGCGATAGTGAACAATGCTGCTATGAACATTGGTGTACATATATCGGTTTGTGTCCTTGTTTTCAGTTCTGCTGGGTATATACCCAGCAGTGGTATTGCTGGGTCATATGGCAAATCTATGGCTAGTTTTTTGAGAAACCGCCATACTGTCCTCCAGAATGGTTGGATCCTTCTGCATTCCCACCAGCAGTGGATGAGTGTTCTCATTCCTCGACATCCTTTCCAGCACTTGTAGTCTTCTGTTTTTTTCATAGCTGCCAATCTTAAGGGAGTAAGATGGTATCTCATTGTAGTTTTGATTTGCATTTCCCTAATAGCTAGAGATTTGGAGCATCTTTTCATGTGCATTTTAGCCATTTATATTTCTTCTTTGGAGAAGTGTCTGTTCAAATCTTTTTCCCATTTTTAAAATGGGTTGTTTGTTTTTTATTTTCGAGATATAGGAATTCTTTATATATGCAGGATATAAATCTCCTATCAGATACATGGTTACCAAATATTTTCTCCCATTGTGTAGGCTCTCTTTTCACTTTCTTGACAAACTCCTTTGAGGTACAGAAGACTTTAATTTTGAGGAAGTCCCATTTATCTATTTGTTTTTTTGCTGCTCATGCTTTGGGTGTGCAGTTCATGAAACATCCTATTACAAGTTCCTGTAGATGGTTCCCAACATTGTTTTCCAAAGTCTTTATGGTCTTAGTTCTTATATTTAGGTCTCTGATCCATCTTGAATTGATTTTTGTATAAGGTGTGAGCTGGTAATCCTCTTTCATTCTTTTACATATGGATATCCAGTTCTCCAGGCACCATATGTTGAGGCCATTCTGTCCCAGTTGAGAGGGTTTGGTGGCTTTATCGAATATTATATGACTGTATATAGGAGGATCTATATTAGAACTCTCAATATGGTCCCATTTGTCTGTGTGTCTGTTTTTGTGCCAATGCCATGCTGTTTTCACTACTGTAGCTTTGTAGTGTGTTTCGAAGTCAGGTAGTGTGATTCCTCCAATTTCCTTTTTCTTTTTCAATATGTCTTTGGCTATTCGGGGCCTCTTTCCTTTCCAAATAAATTTCATAGCTAGTTTTTCTAGTTCATTAAAGAATGCTGTGTTGATTTTTATGGGAATAGCTTTGGATGTGTATATCAGTTTTGGTAGGATAGACATCTTAATAATTTTAGTCTTCCTATCCATGTTCAGGGAATGTTCTTCCATTTATTTAGGTCTTTGATCTCCTTGAATAGTGTTGTGTAATTCTTTGTGTATAAGATTTTTACATCTTTATTCAAATTTATTCCTAGATATTTTATTTTTTTATTGACTATTATAAATGGTATTTGTTTCTTGATTTCCTCCTGAGCTTGCTCATTATTGGTGTACAGAAATGCTACTGATTTTTGTGCATTGATCTTATAACCTGTGACTGTACTAAACTCATTTATGAGTTCTAGAAGCTTTCTTGTAGACTTCTCAGGGCTTTCTATGTAATGAATCCTGTCATCTGCAAATAGTGAAATTTTGACTTCTTCCTTTCCAATTTGAATGCCTTTTATATCTGGTTCCTGTCTCAGTGCTCGAGCAAGTACTTCTAAGACATTGTTAAATAGAAGGGGTGATAGTGGGCATCCTTGTCTTGTTCCTGATCTTAGAGGGAAAGATTTTAGGATTTCACCATTGTAAATGGTGTTGGCTGTGGGTTTTTCATATATACTCTTTATCATGTTCAAAATATTTCCTTGTATTCCAACCTTTTGCAGTGTTTTTATCAAGAAAGGGTGCTGTATTTTGTCAAATGATTTTTCTGCATCTATAGATATGATTGTGTGATTTTTCCCTTCAGTGTGTTTATATGGTGTATTACATTAATTTATTTTCTTATGTTGAACCATCCTTGCATATCTGGAATGAATCCCACTTGGTCATGGTGTATAATTCATTTAATGTGTTGAATATGATTAGAAAGTATTTTGTTGAGGATTTTTGCATGTAGGTTCATTAGAGAAATTGGTCTGTAATTTTCCTTTCTTGTGGTGTCTTTGTTTGGCTTTGGTATTAGGTAATTTTGGCATCATAGAATGAGTTAGGCAATGTTCTTTCTGTTTCACTTTTTTGGAACAGTTTCAGCAAGATTGGCGTTAGTTCTTTCCGGAATGTTTTGTAGAGTTCATCTATGAAGCCATCTGGCCCAGGGCTCTTCTTAGTTGGGATGTTTTTAATGACTGACTCTATCTCTTTACTTGTGATTGGTTTGTTGAGAAAATCAATTTCTTCTTTCATCAGTGGAGGCTGGTTATGTGTTTCTAGGGTTTTGCCCATTTCCTCTAAATTGTCCTTCTTATTGGAATATTGTTTTTCAAAGTATCCCCTTATGATAGTTTTCATTTCTTTGGGGTCAGTGGTGATATCTCCTTTTTCATTTCTTATTTTGTGCATTTGCATCTTCTCTCTTTTTTTCTTTGTTAGTCTAGCTAAGGGTTTATCAATTTTGTTGATCTTCTCAAAGAACCAGCTCTTGGTTTTGTTTATCTTTTCAAGTGCTTTCTTATTTTCTATTTCTTTTAGTTCTGCTCTTATCTTTGTTCTTCCTTTCTTTCTTCTTCCTTTGGGGTTACTTAGTTGTTGTTTTTTACTACTAATTCCTCCAAGTGTGCAGTTACTTCTTCAATTTTAGCTCTTTCTTATTTTTTGATGTATGAATTTATGGCTACAAATTTCCCTCTAAGTACTGCTTTTGCTGCATCCCATAAGTTTTGGTATGTTTTGTTATCATTTTCATTATTTCCAAGGTAGTTATTAATTTCTTTTGAGATTTCCCCCTTGACCCACTGTTTCTCTAAGAGTGTGTTGTGTAACTTCCATATCTTGTTGGCAAATCTGGGTCTCTGGCCTTTGCAGATTTCCAGCTTCATTCCACTGTGGTCAGAGAAATTATTTTGCATAATTCCAATCTTCCTGAATTCATTGAGACTTTCTTTGTGGTCTAGCATGTGGTCTGCCTTGGACAGTGTTCCATGTGTGCTTGAGAAGAATGTATATCCTGCTGTATTTGGGTATAATATTCTGTATATGTCTATTAGGTCCACATCCTCTAATATATTGTTCAAAGTCTTGGTTTCTTTTTTGATTCTCTTTTGAGATGTTTTGTACATTGGTGATAGTGGTATATTAAAGTCCCCCAGTAAAATTGTAGAAGCATCTATTCCTTCTCCAGTGTTTGCCTCACGTATTTGGAGGCTTTCTTCTTGGGGGCATAAATGTTTATGATTGTTCTTTCTTCTTGAAAGATTATTCCTTTCACTAATATGTAGTATCCATCTTTGTCTCTCACAATTTTTTTGCATTTAAAGTCTATTTTGTCTGATATTAATATAGGTACTCCTGACCTTTTTTGGTTATTGTTTGCCTGTAAGATTGTTTTCTAGCTGTTCACTTTCAATCTCCTTGAGTCCCTGTGTCTAAGATGTGTTTTTTGTAGAAAGCATGTCACATGTCCTTATCCAGTCTTCCAATTTGTGTCTCTTAACAGGTGAGTTTAATCCATTGATATTCAGTGTTATTACTTTCAAGGAATTACTTATGTTAGACATATTTTCTTTGGATTTGTGTTTGTCATATTTTATTTGATTTTTTAGTCTCTTTTTGTCTTTTTAGTTGTTCTTACACTCTCCTCCAACTCTGTCTCTCCTGTTATTTTCTTTCCTCCTGCAGAACTTCCTTTAGTATTTCTTGAAGGGCAGTTTTCTTGTTGGCATACTTTTTTAGCTTTTATTTATCTGTGAATATTTGAACTCTCCATCATTATTTATTTCTCTCCCCTTCTCCCCCCACCCCAGTTGTCTATTCTCTGTGTCAGTTTGCTGTGTCTTTTTTGTCCACTTCTGTTGTTGTCAGTGGCATGGGAATCTGTTTTTCTTCTTGTTGCATCATCTTGTTGTGTCAGTTCTCTGTGTGTGCGGCACCATTCCTGGGCAGGCTGCACTTTCTTTTGCGCTGGGCGGCTTTCCTTATGGGGCGCTCTCCTTGTGTGCAGGGCTCCCCTAGGCGGGGCCACTCCTTTGTGGCATGGAACTCCTTGCGCACATCAGCAGTGTGCATGGGCCAGCTCCACACGGGTCAAAGAGGCCCGGGGTTTGAACCATGGACCTCCCATGTGGTAGACAGATGCCCTAACCACTGGGCCAAGTCCGCTGCCTCTCTATCATTTTTGAATACTAACTTTGCTAGATAGAGTATTCTTGGTTGGAAATTTTTTTTCTTTAATACCTTGAGTATGTCATACCATATCCTTCTTGCTTCCATGGTTTCAGATGAGAAATCAGCACTTCATCTTATGGAACCTCCTTTGTATGTGATGGTTCTCTTTTCTCTTGCTGCTTTTAGTATTTTTCTCTTTGTCTTGAACATTGGATAATTTGACAAATATATGTCTTGAGGTAGGCCTGTTGGGATTTATGTTGTTTGGGATACATTGTGCTTCCTGGACATGTACATCCATTTCCCTCAATAGGTTTGGAAAGTTTTCAGCCATTATTTTCTCTAACACCCCATCTTTCCCCTTTCCCTTCTTTTCTCCTTCTGGGATGCCTATAATGCATATGTTTGTGCATTTTTTTATTGTCATTCAGGTCCCTAAGTCCCTGATGGATTTTTTTCTATCTTTTCATTTGATCAATTCTATTATCTGTTTGATTTCAGATATACTGTCTTCCACATCACTAATTCTTTCCTTAGCCTCTTCAAATCTGTTATTTGCTGAGAGTGTATTTTTGATTTCTTGAATTGTGCTGTTCATCACCATCATATCCATTATCTTTTTGGGTATGATTACAATTTCTTCTGTTTTGTCTCCTAGTGTTTTCTTAATATCCTTAATCTTTTCCTTCATTTAATTGGTCTAATGTATATGTTTTCCAAGTTTTGATTAGTTTTCAACCTTCCACTCCTCTTCCTGGGTTTTAGTTTGTTTATTGGATTGGGCCATGTTTTCCTGATTATTGGTGTGATTTGTAGATTTTTGTTGCTGTCTGGTCATCATTTTATATTGATGGTTTTATTCAGTTGATAGCTTCTTCATCTAGTCTTGGGATTTAATTGTTGTTTTTGTGTGCATGTTAAGTCTTCTCTTTGTCACTTTGTTCTTCTTATTGTATTTTCTTGTTGTTGGCTAAGTTCCCTTGAAGGAAAATGTTAGAGCCAGAGAAAGCAAAAGGGGTAAGGAAAGAAAAAGTATAATAGTAGTATTGATAGTAGATGTTAGCAGAAGAACTATGTGAGATCTAGGAGAATGGATATTAAACTCATGTAAGCTGTGTAGAATTATAACAGTAAAAAAGTGGAGTACCTAGAATGAGATAGTAAACTGAATATGGGGAGGAAAATAGTATGAATTAAAAGGCCATTGTGGTCAGGAGGGAAAGAGAAAAGAAAAGCCAGTAGTTTACAGAGTGAATAAAATTTGGAAAACAGAGTAGAGGTATTAGAAATAAAAAGCCAGAAAAATTGGGAGCTAAAAAAAGAGAAGTGGAATGTAAGAGAAACAATAAATGATGGAGGATAGAAAGATGTAAAGGAAAGGGGATAGCATTGGTATCCAAAATCAGTACACAGAGAAAAGAGGAAATTAAGGATTGGAAAGCACAGCAAATAAGAAACACTGCCTGCAGCACCTAATATAAAAAAAGAAAAAAGAAGAAGAAGAAAAAGGGAACAAAAGCAAGCACGAAAAAGAAAAGGAAAAAAAAAGAAAAAGAAAAAGAAAAAAGGGCCATGGGGGGATAAAGAGGAAGGAAAACCAAGAAAACAAACCAATAAAAAAGACCAGACAAAGCCTCAAGCAAGGAATCTTCTTTGCAATTGAATAAGCTGCTTAGGAGTCTGACCTTTCCCCTTTCTCCCTTCCTCACTTCTCTGTCTTCCAGGGCAGCAGGAAGGCTGTGTGAGGGGTCCTGTAGGAGATTCAAATGGGTCCCTGGCGAACAAACTCACCTCAGAAAATAATGACTCTTAGTTTCTTGAGAGAGAGTACCCACACCTAGCCAAGAACCCTACATATGCTATTGGAAGCCTGCAAAGCATATCCTACTGTCCCTCTCCCTTAAGTGTGCTACAGGGGTGCTAGTTAATTTTCTTTCTTTTTTTAAGATTTATTTTTATTTATTTGTTTCTCTCCCCTTTGCCCCTACCCTGGTTGTCTGTTCTCTGTGTCTGCTAGTTAATTTTCTGACTTCACCTCTCCCAGACTAAGTTTCCTATCCCAGGGCATTTAGGTAAATCAGGCTCTCTCAGTAGATTTACCTCTTTTCTTCCTAGGCTCTCCCCAAGCCAGCCGGTATGTTCCTTTAAGCTCAAAAATAAAGATGGGGGTGCAGGAACCAGAAAACTGAACCTGCACTCTTCAGGCCCCTCTGCGCCTCCCACCAAAACCCTCCCATTGTAAAGCTGTAAAAAAGGAAACAGTGAATATGCTTACAAAGAGAGTTAATGTAATATTGTATTAAATTTGAACAAGTTTTTCAGTGTTCAGAACAAAGTGAGAATTGTGGTAATTTGAAATACTGATTTCAAATATGGTATTTCACTTGGCCTTAATGACTTTTTGGACTTCTTTCTGGGACACATTGGAAAGGTGAGTGAATGGAGGGTCAGGAAGGGTTGGCAATTGAATAATGTCCCCCACAAAAGGCATGTTCAGATTCCAGCCCCTGGTCTTGGGTGTGAACCCTTTTGTAAATTGAACCTTTGAATATGTGGGTGTTAATCCAGTGTGGCTGATGGCTTCATAAGCCAAGGAAATTGGACATGGAATGGAAGCTTCTGGGAGCAGCCAAAACCTGGAATTCAATGGAACCCAGAAGGGAAAGGGGAAGACATGGCCCTATGCATTGCCATGTGACAGAAAAGCCAAGGAACACCAGGATTGCTGGCCAGCCAGGAGATATTGACCCTTGGTTGAAGGAAGCCTTCTATCCTCTGAAACCTTGTGTCAACAAATTCCTGTTGGTAAGCCAATCCATTCTATGGTATTTGTTTTAGCAGCTAAGAAATTAATAGAGGAGTCATGGGGGAAACCTGAGAGTACACAGTTCTGACCCTCAGCCCCTTCCATTAGAGGAGCCTTGCTTTTATCATTTTTGTTGAATAATGATTTCCTCAGCAAAAAATCAATTACATAGTTCTTTTTCAGAGAAAAGAAAATATACTATCCTTAAAGAAAAGCTTTTTCCTGAGGCAGCACTGCTGAAACGGGTAGCATTTACAGGAGGAATTAAGTAGCATATAAGTGTTGTTAAAGACAATGAATAAAAAAGAATAATAAAAAAGTCAATGAATATTTTTATAGCAAAAACGAACCCTTTCTTGGTAAATAAAAATCAAAAGTTTTTTGATTATAATAAAAATTATAAAGTTTCACTTGATAAAGACATTCTGGTGGGAGGTTAAGTTAATATTCAGGTATGTAATTTTTTAGTGATCAGTGAAACCTCAAAGTGAAGAACCTAGTATATATGACTTATGACAGTGATTCTCACCCTTACAGTTATTATATTCATTACAGTGTCCCAAAAGAATGTGTCTTAATTTATTATACATGAAATTCTTGTAGGGAACATATTTAAAATACTATTTTCTGTACCTCATACCTAGATATTTTGATCTTAGTTCTGGGATGGAGGACCAGAAATCTGCATTTCATTAACATATGTTACTTTTCTTGATTAGGTACATAGTAAGAATGATGTATCTAGAATAGTTTCATTTAGACTTCTGTCCCTTCAGCCTAGTCTACTCTGCCAATCTTTCAAATGATTATTATTATGAATTTAATTCTATCCAGAAGTTACTTCCTAAGGTAACAATTCATTTTAAACACTACCTTTTCCCCCTACTATCATATTTCTTTGATGTTTTGAATTATAACATATTGATTGCCTTCCTTTTCCTGTATGGATATGTTTTCATTTATTTTTCCTGTTGTTACTGTGGGGTTAAAGTTTAACATCCTAAATATGTAAAATCATATCTTGTTTGATACCAACTTAATTTTCATGGCATATACATATACTTTACCTCTACCTCTATAGAAAATGATAGACGTTTCATAATAATAAATGGATCAACCAAAGGGAAAGCTATAACATTTGTAAGTACATGCATGTGTAGCACTTAAAACTCATTTTAATATGGGAAGTAAAAAAATCGACAGAATGTTCCCCTCCAGTTCCCAATACAGGTGGATTGGAAAAGATTGAATTGATGCAGTATGCCTGGGCAAAAAGATGGGCCAGCATGGTCAGAGAGGTGACAAGGAAGACAGGAAGGAAGATGGGGTTCCAGGCCAACCCCTAGTGGTATAAAAGCTTTTCCATGGACATTGATTACCTTTTCTCCCACCTACCTCCAAGACCAGGAGACCTGTTGCTCAGGCATCATGACCGATTCCCCTTCAACTAGGCATCTCCAGTTGTCCTCCTTTAGAGCTCTCTTTTACCTACTCTGTTGCTAAAGTGACAACATACCAGACAGCCTTTGGGTCCCCAGGGTTTGCAAAGGGTATGGACTTTTGTGGCCCCTGATGTCCATTTGCAAAATCAGGAGGCAAAAAGGAGGAGGCCTGGGGAGGGGATGTAGCTCAAGTGGTTGAGCACCTGCTTCTCAAGTATGAGGTCTAGGGTTAGATCCCCAGTACCTCAAAAAACAAAATGAAACCCCCCAAACAAACAAAAAACCCCAATTTTCATTGGGGAGTGGATGTATCAGTGATTGAGCACCTGCTTCCCATGTAAGAGGTCCTGGGTTCAGTCCCTGGTACCTCCTAAAAAAAAAAAAGAGGCAGCCTAAATGATTGGGCAGCAGAGAGCCCCGTCTTATTCCTCCTCCTCCCCAGCACCCTGTATTACAGGACAGAAGAGGGCTGAGGCTAGTCCATGTGGAGTCACCAAATATTTATTGTGTTGGACCCCTTAACTGTCTCTATTGTCTGGAATCACTTGAGCCAATTGAATGAGACTGGAATAGTAAAGTGGAGCAGAAACTTTATTCTTTGGTAAAGAATGGGAAAGAAAGTGTCCGTAAAGCACTTCTTCCCAAAGAGACAGGGTTAGGGTTCTTTTATGGGAGATTGGAATGAGGTGAGGGTTGCAGCCTTGTTATGCACAGGTGGTCTTTCCTTCCAGCTGGTACTTTTTGCACATGGAATATAGTTGCCCATGTGGAGAAGACTAGCTTGGGCTGGTCTTGTGGTTACTAGCAGGTGGCTCAGACTGGTCTTGCAGTTACTGGCATCCTATACTTAGTTTCTGAAAGCAAGTGTAGCTGAAACAAAAGGTTAGCTGGAATTTTCCATGAGTATTCCTTCAGGTCGTGCTCCATCAAAGTGACAGATCCTCATTAAAAAGGACCTTACCAAGTTCATCCAGCTTCTGATACTAGAACTAAATTACAGGGTGTTGAACCATGGACCTATATTTCTCAACTAAGAATGGCCTGTCTAGAGTCTTGTACTTTTTCTAACTCTGGAGACCTAAAGAAAGTCACACTTCTTGCTGGGCTCATCTTTGTATTTCTTTTTATTGCAATAATGTAAGAGACAAGAAAGCAGAATTTTTTTGTTTGTTTGTTTAACTGCCTATTTATCTCTCTAGCAAGTGGACTTGTGCCTAACTCATTTTACGGTGCTGTGATTTGAGAGGAAACCACTTAATATCATCTCTTTTCCCTGTTGCATTCCTGATCTTAAAGGAAAATGACAGTTGCATGGATATCTGAATTTTATTCTGACAGAATCTTTGGAGCACATAGTTTTGTTATGTGCAAACAAAGAGGTCCCCAATATCATACCCCAGCAACAAGCAGATGTAGCCTTATCATGCATGATGTGGCCTTTTCTGACCAGCGCTTTCTCTTAACAGTGTGAATTTGAGATGCTTCCATGCCTGTATGTGGCAGGATAGTGCTTTCCTTTTTACTGCTGAATAGTATCCCAGGGCATAGTTGTACCACAGTTTGGTTATCCATTCACCTAGTGAGGGATCTTGGTTTTTCCTAGCTACTGGTTATTATAACTAAAAGTTGCTATAAATATATGGGTACTGTTTTTTCATGTGGACATTAGTTATCAAACAAACTTGGGTTCATACCCAGGAGTGTGATTGATGAGTCACAAGCTAAGATTTTTTTTTATAAGACATGTCTTCCAAAGTGGCTGTGCCATTTGCATTCCTTCCAGCAGCACATGAGAGTTCTTGTTGTTCCACATAATCGCTAGCAATTGGATTGTCTGCTCTTTGGATGTTAGCCATTCCAGTGGGTAGGTAGTGTCTCTCATTGTTGGTTTAAGTTACTTTTCTGTAATGAGAAGTGATGTTAAGTATCCTTATGTTTGCTTAGTTGCCAATTGTATACCTAATTGGTGAGGTGTCTAGTCATCTTCCAAATTTTTAATTGTGTGGTTTGTTTTCTTTTTATTGAGCTATATAGGTGTTTTGTATATTTTGGTACAAGCCTGCGGCGGCTTGCTCGGTCGGTAGAGGTGGGGTCTGGCTGCGGACGAGGGGTCGGTCCAGCTCTGGACGAGGGGTCGGTCCCGCTTGGGATGAGGGGTCGGTCCGGCAGCAGACGAGGGATCGGTCTCACAGAGGTTGCGCGGTTCGGCTGACGGGGTCGCCCGGCGAAGCCGGCGACGAAGGGGTCGCCCGGAGAAGCAGGCGACGAACTGGGGACAAGGGAGGCCAGGCCCTTGTCGGGGGCTCTCAGGACTGGAGGGCACATGGCAGAAGAACTACCACAGAGACAAGGTAAACACGCAAGTCCACTTTATTGAGGGAGAGGCAACAGTTTTATAGGGGCTGGAGAAGGCTGATTGGTCGAAGCCACGCCCTGTTCTGATTGGTTGCCGGCGAAAGGTCAGTGGGCGGTACTGGATGGGGGAGGGGTGGTGGTTAGGGATTGGCTGTCGCTGTGCTGGGGGAAGGGGCAGGGTTTAGGGATTGGTGGCTGCTGTTGCTGGGGTGGAGGGCAGAGTTGAGTTTCCCGCCCACGCCTGGCTGTTGCTGCTGTCGGGGGAGGGGAAAAGGGCAGACTGGAATCTTCTGCCCTGCGCCTGCGCAGGGAGAAAGAAGAAGAAGGGTGCCGCCCTACAAGGCATCGTGTGGCGCTATCCGGGAGGAGGGGCGGCCGCGGAAGCATGGCTGCCGAGAAGGGGAGACCCGAGGGCACTCTGCGCCCATGCCGAGCTTCCTTCAGGGGTGGCGGTGAGTCCGACCAGCCACCCTATTATGGGGGCAGCGGCTTGGCCTGCCGCGGCCGCTCCCCCGCCAGGCCAGCAAACCACACTTCAGCCCGAGGGGTGACCGCACAAGCCCGTTTTCAGTGTATGTATTTTACAAAACTTTCTCCCAGTGCAAGCTTGAGGTCTTTTCATTCAGTTAACAGTGTTTTCCACAGAATGGAATTTTTAACTTAAAAAAAAAAAAGTCCCATTACCACCTTTTTCATTTATGATCTTTCTTTAGATGCTGCATATAAAAATTCATCAGCAAATGTAAGGTCATGCGAATTCCCTCTTCTGTTCGTTTTCAAATTTTTATCATATTGCATCTTACTCATAAGCCTAGTGTACTAGTCTGCCAAAGGGTGCTGATGCAAAGTACCAGAAATCTGTTGGCTTTTAGAAGAGTATTTATTTGAGATAAAAACTATAGTTACAAGGCCCTAAAGGGTACAACTCAAGGTTACTTCCTCACCCAGGGTCAGTTGCCATGTGTTGAAGCAAGATGGCAGGCGAAGTCTGGGAGGGGTCAGCCTTCCTCTTTCCTCTTAAGGCTCTGTGGGCTCAGCTTCTTCCAATCTCAGCTGTAGACTGCCATGGGGCTCAGCTGCTCTGTTTTCTTCAGCTGAAAACTATCAGGCAAATGGCTCATGTGTGTAGGGGCCCCAGCATCAAAATTCTCTGTACTTCCGTGTCTATGGAACTCTCTTTTTCCCTCTGTATATCTTCTCCTGTGTATTTTCTTGAGTGAGTGTCCATTTATATCACCCACCAAGGGAACGGGGACTCAACCCTGATGATGCCCTAATGACATGGTTGAATCAAAGCCTTAATCTTGATTTAATCAAGTAAAAGTAAACCATCTGGTTTAATACAGTCTGGTGTCACACCCAGAGGAGCAGACCAGCTTACAAACATAATCTATGTCTCTTTTTGGAATTCATAAATAATATCAAACTGCCACACCTTGAGACTCTTTGGGGTGAGTTTCTGTGTAAGATGTACAGTTTATGACTTTGATGATTATTTTTTCTCTATGGCCATCCAGTTGGTTCCATTTCCATTTGTTTGAATGGGTCTATATATGGACTCATTTGTTCTTTTCCTTTTTTCTGTGTGCCAAAGTCACTCTGTTAATGTAGACTTTTAATAAGGATTGGAAACAGGTACTTGGGACCTTCATTTTGTTCTTCTTAAGTATTTTGCTTGCTATTGTAGGTGTAGAAAGCATTCATAAATCTCTGAAAAATGTATTTCTGGGATTTTGTATAAGATCTTAAACATATTGAGTCTACCCACCATGAATAAGGAATATTTCTCATTTATTTAACTTTTTAAAATTTTTTTCAAGTTTTTCATAGATAATGAGACAAAGATACTTACATATTTTTTTAGGTTTGACCAAAGGAATTTATTGCATGTGTTTACTCTTACAACTGCATTTGTTTGTGTGTTTTTTATTTCATTGTTCATTGCAGGGAAGGGGAAGTGAATTGAGTTTTGTATATTTACCTTGTACTTTTCTTCCAGTTATCTGCATAGATTCTCATTAAGGCACTTGACATTTAGCTCCATTTCTTTTGAACTTGCAGATTTATAGCCCTGAATAATATGAACATTTACTTTCATAGATTCTGATTGTGGCCTGAAGTGGGTGCCTGTCCACAGCAGAACAGGGAGCTCCAAGTTTCCTTTGCTGTACCAGCTGCCAGGAGAGAGCGCCTGACTCACCTTTTTGACCCACCTGAACCTCAGACCAAGTGAAGAAGACCTCCCTTTTAGTCCCCAAGACTGTTGCTGTGTCCCTTGAGGACGAGGACATCATGGTGCAGTACCAACGCGGGAAGACCCAGTGCCGTGGGACAACTTACGCCCTGTCCATAGTGAGTAATATGCTTCAGTCATAAGTTTTCATTAATGGTAGCTTTCTAAAACGTCTTCCCTAGGCCCCCCTTCTTGAATGAGTCCCATCAATGGTTTGTAGTTTTCAGGTAACAAATCTTATCCTTCCTTAGTTAAATTTCTTCCTAAATATTTTATTCTTTCTGGTGCTGTTGTAAAAGAAATTGCTTTATTAATTTTCAGATTAATTTTCTGTGTTACAGAAATACAATAAATTGTTGTGCAACTTTCTGACACCGTTGATTAGCTGTTACAGTATTTTGTGAATTCTAGAGGGTTTTTTCTGTATAACTCATGTCACTTCTAAATACAGATCGTTTTCATTCTTCCTTCCAAATTTGGGTGCCTTTGCCTTCTTTTTCTTTCCTAATTGCTCACGTTGTGACGTCCTGGACAGTGATAATAGCATCTTCGATTTGTCCCTGATCCTGTTGTTGAAGGCTTATAGTCATTCACTACTGAGTATGATGCTAGCTATTTAGTCTTACTATGGTTGGCTTGTTTGTTTTTTATGTCACCATGAAAAGGTATTGGATATTGACAAGTGTGTTTTCTGCATTAATTGGCATGTTTACAGCATTTTTTCTTGTTGAATTAATGTTGCATGTTGCTTTGCTTTTTAAATGCATTTTATTTTTAAAAATATTTTTATTAGAGATGTAGTTTTGTGGTACAATCACGAATAAACTACAGAGTTCCATACAGGCCTTTCACTGGCAGTTTTCCCTATTATTAACTATTGGCTTTAATGCAGTATTTTTGTTATAACTGATGAAATAGTATTATTAGAATTATACTCTTACGTGTATGCCATAGTTAACTCTAGGGGTCTCTGTGTTGTATAGTGCTATGTTTGAAAGTTTTATTCTGGTAACGTGCCTAAAATTTTCCATTGGCTTACTTTCAAATATGCAACTCAGTGATGTTATTTACATTCATGATATTGTCACTGCCATCCACTATCAAACTTGTCCATTACTCCATAGAGAAACTGTACCAATTAAAGCATGCCTCCCCATTCTCTTCACCCACACTAGTCAAATACCAGTTCATAGGGAGAGTAATGCTTAGGACAGGAGGCCCAGCTGTAGCCTTAAAAGCTGCATCACAAATGTCTGTCCTGGATACAGACCAACCAGGTCACAATTACTGAGCTCAGGACCCGGGGTCTCAGGAGGATACAATCTAAGGTAACTGCTTGGCCATGTAGCTCCCTAGATGGGGACTGAGGATGTACAGTCCTGCCTGCTCTTAGTCCACTTGCTAGCAATCTTCCTGTGTCCTTTTCCTTTCCACATTGTATATTTTGATCTTTTTACATTTCCCCTCATTTAGTGCTGGAATTCTAGAGGTCACCTTGAAAACTACAAATTCCTAAAATCAGAGTTCAAAATAAACCGTATCCTGAGACCCAGAAAATATTCCCTCTTTCTCCAAAAACTGTCAGGAAGTGGTCCTTATAAATGTGAAATTTAAAGACACCCACATTTCAGCAGTTTTGCTGTGCCCTCGGAATGCCCCTTCAATATTGATCCCAGGTGTCTCTGTTCCTCTCCCAGTTTAGTGATATTGAAATGAACATCTACTCTGCAACATGGGGACTTGTGTGTTTTTTTCAGCAAACCAGAGAAGGTTGGATGACCCTTAGAACTTTTCACATGTCAAAAGTTTGATGACTCACAAGTCTTTTTTAATTTAAGGAGGAAAGAATAAGTTTGTACTCATTTTAATGAACACAAGAAGAACAAAACTGCAATTCCAGGCTACTGTAGAAGCAGAAATTTAATGTAATATTCTTGCCAAGAACTTACTATTTACAAAAAAATAGTATGCCTACACAAATGGTTAGTATTTTTTTTTTTTGCCTTTTATACAGAAATAAATCACCCTGCCACCTCTCCTCCAACTCCTCCCTCCTCACTAATTCTTCTCTCTACTGTCCTAAAGCCCAGGAAGCGGTGGCCCTTGGTTCTTGCAGGGGCCTTAGACTAAGCACCAATGGATCAGTGTTGGGGCCCTCCTCACCCACTGGAAGAGGGTTCATAGCTCCTCTCTTAAGGGAGGGCTTGGTTTGGGAGATGGAGAAACTCCTGCACTCCCTAGCTCTTTAGCAGCTGCGGGAGCAAACACTACGATTGACTCTAGAGATGCCTCTAAAATTTGAGCTACCTACAACTCAGAAGCTGCATCTGGAGCTGGAGCTGGTGGTGAGGAGGTACTCCAGGGAAGTCTAGCTCAAGGTCTGGTTGTAGGCCTGCCTCTGGAACTGGTGCTTGAGCTGCAAAAGGAGAAATGTTCACCCACATGACTTCTACCCCACTGCCTTTAAAAATAGAAAAATATCCTTTGAGAAGCCCAAGCCCAAGCACCCAAACCCAGAAACCATCCCAGACTTTAGTCCACTAGATGTGTGGTCTGAGGTCACTTCTATCTTTGCTCCTGGCTGAACACCTGCCTCTGAGACTCCTCCCCATGTCCTGCCCACCAGTTTCCCCATCACCTGCCCAGGGGCACCCACCCCACTACTGCTCACCCTCCACCTCTGCCTGAATGGTCTGTGCTTGCTCATGCTGTTTTAAGGAGAAGTTGGACAAACTGCTCCAGCTGTGATCCAGGCAGATTGAGCCGTTGGTAGGCCAGCAGCACATGGAGGTCCAGGTAGTCTGGGACTGACAGAAATCCTCAGAGAAACCATACAGCCAGGTGCTCAGGATGAAGGATGTGGTGCTGGGGATAGTGAGGAGGGAAACAGTCAGAGGCCTGGCCTTTCCTTCCACATTGCCCTCCCATAGTACCCCTGCTGGAGCTGGTCCCTGGTGCCTGACCCTGACCTTCAGCAGGCCAGGCTCACCCCCATGCCCACACCCCAACCCCCCTTGGCTGTCCTGGCAGGAACAGGCTTGGTCACTGAGAAAGGGTCTAGCAAAGATATTCGTTTTTGGGTGCTCTCAATCACTGTTCTTCCCAGCTCTGCCCTTGAAGAAAGCATGACATACTTCTCTGTATATCTTTCTTGGCCCCTCTCCCCACAGAAATACTTATTCTGTAAGGGCTGTCAGGGACTGTGTCCTCTGTTCATTGCACCTTGATGTCAAATATCTTATGAGTGTGAGATCAAGCAGAGTATGTCCTCATGTCTTTAGTTTCCCAGGGACTGTTGCACCTTAACCTGTAGTTGAAACTCCAGTGTGCTGTGTTATTCTACTGTGTGTGCTTATCTTCCACTGAAAGTATTCTTTTGTTAGGTATGGAGAAAGCCTTGCTCAGCCCTACTGCAGCTGAGTTCCCTTGACTGAGATTTGTGAATGTGTTGCTCACCATACCTCCCTTTTTGGGACCATGTTCATGGGGTGGAGAGGACTGTGTGGGGCAAACAGAGCTGGAAATAGGCTGTGGTAGGGATGGATTCTCCAAGGACTGGCCCTTTGGTCCCAGCCTCCCCTTTCCTCCCCAGGGACCCAGCGTCTTATCCAGAGCTCTCTTTGAGATCCTTCCTCCTGCAGGGGGAGCCACTAGACCTCAGTCCTCTAGGGTGTGTCATCAGATGTGTGGGACCCAGGATTCAGCCCAGGCCTCTGGATCCTCAGTCTCTCAAGACACATTGATGCCCACTGTTCATTGGAGACAGAGACCCTCCTACTTGTCCCAAAGTCTCCTCAGGTTTTCAGTTGGTCCAAGGTTGTGCCATCCCCTTCAGTATCTGGGAGGATGCATCCATTCCTAGAGGAGACCAGGTAGCATTACTTCTAACATACTGTGGACACTTAACAGCTTATGATGGGGGTTGCAAGTGTCTGACCCCTCAACTAGACTGGTAACCCAGGGGAGAGGAATTTGTCTTTACTAAATTATGCCAAATGCCTAGAGATGTGCCTACAAATAGTAGGCCTCAGTATATATTTTTTGAATGAATGAGCCCCAAGCAGCACCTTCCCAGATAACTGAGAGGCCCTGAGTCTCCTCCACTGGCCCTCAGGTACCCCTTTTCTACCTATCCAAAGGGTGGGGGCCCCGGAGATGGAATCTCAGATCTTCTTTAGAAATGGGAAAATTTATTTGACCATGGCCACAGAAATGGGTGAGTCCAGAGCTCTTCTTCATAGGAAGAAGAAAACAGTAAATATGAACAACCTCAGCACCCGAGAATCCCATTATTCAGAGCCAGGCGCTGGTTGAATGCTTTCCATAGCTTTTTCCTGTTAATCCTCATATTAACACTGTGAAGTTTGTCCTCTCTCACCCATTTGTCAGTGGAGCCAGCTGAGGCTCAGGGAGGTGAAGTGACATTCCCAAGATATACTGCTAGTATGTGGAAAGTGGGTGGCTGTGCTGAAGTGAGGTGCTCACTTTGTAAAGAGAAGGTATAGGATCTCTTGGGTGGTAGCCAAATCTCTAGCTGCATAAGAAGTTGGTGATGAAAGAGAAATCCCCGTCCTGGAAGGCAGGCACCAGGTATCCCACCAATGTCTCTAGCCTGCCAGCTTTTATAGCTTCATCGTGTTAGTCCTGGCCAAACTCAAAGCTGACACATTTTCACACTGAGATTGGGACAACGGAGGAATGTGTAATTCTTTTTTCTGCTGTGACACCAGATTGACAAAAGGTAAATAATGGTAATATCAGTGGCTGGCTTGGAGTAGGGAAGTCTCCACTTTCATAGACTGCTTTTGGGTACTTAACTGAGATAACCTCTTTTCTAAATTATCTTCTCTAGCTATTGACATTTTAGTTATGCACATACTTCAATCCAGCATCACTGTTCTTGGAGGTCTATTCTGAGTGTGTGAAGGGCATTAGAATAGAAAGAGAGAAACATGATCTCTTTGTAAGCTTTGTTGAAATACAGCAAAAAGGAATCACATCAAGTGCCATCAGCAGTCAGAGGTTTAATATGGCAAAAATATCTGTGGTTAATCCATTTGTGAATATTCTTCAGTCCAGTCCTTTGTTCTTAAGGGGCTCACCATGACATGTTCCTCAGGATAGGAATTTACAGAAACAGGGGTATATAGTAATATTCCCTCATCCTCGTTCAGGAAGAAAGTTCATCTGGGCATGATGATTAGTGATATTGGAGAAGTTGTGTAAGGACAGTCAAACACAGGATACCTAGGGTCAAGTAATAAAACAACCAAACAGTCACAAAGTGCAAAGACTGTCATGGTTCAAAATGAAGTAAAAACATTTTAAAACTTTTTGGTATTACTTCAAAGAATAGGGACAGCTGTTATACATGAACAAGCCAGGGACTGGGCAGTGGGATTAGGGGCAATGAGGTCAGCTCAGATGCCTTTGTGAGTGGGGCCCTGGATTAATAATCAGGAAAACCCAGGGAGGGAGCTTGGGGAGTTGCCAGGCTGGTGTCTGGAAAGCACCCCCTCACTCACTGTCTTTGGACCTTGAATATAAAGAATGCTATGCACCCATTCTCACCTTTGGCATTGGTCCTTACTGTTATGCTTTCTCTTTGTATGATGACATGGTGTATATTATTCTATTATCCAGCTTCTCACAGATTTTCTGGGTGGGTCTTTTCAAAGACAGTGCCTGGCAGCTAGTCCTGGAGGAATCAGCTTCCTGCCTGGCTATAACCACACAGAGTGATCTCACATGTTGTTGTTCTCCCTGTATTAGATATAGAACTATCTGCACAGACTTCCCTCAGGAATGGAAACACCAGCTTTTGCTTAGCATCTGGGCAGATTATCCCCATCCCATTATTCCCCATCCCGCCCTGGCAGCCCTGATCTGGGTATGAATGTTATAGGCCCACCAGGATCCCATCCCACCAAGAACCTGCTCCTACCCTAGGCCTGACCACCCCTGATAGTCCTCCACTCCACACACAAATGCTCAGGATGAGAATTGCTTTGAGACTGCCCAGAAACAATCTCAAGTGTTTACCTGGTATTCATTCCCCTGCCCCGTGTCACCATGTGTTTCCTTTTGGTGTTTCTGCCAAATGGCCAGATGCTTCTGCAGTGAAGGCTTAGCCAATGCCTGCAGCTTTGGAAAAGGTTCTCACTTTAGATTTTACTGAGGGGAGAGCCCTGGGAAGTAGGCAAACAAGAAAACATCTTGTTCTCTTGAGCATCTCTGCTTAAGTAAGCTTAGTAAGAGGCTTTCTCTACCATGTTGGTAACTGGTTACCAGGTTTCCAAGTTCTGTTGTGTTATATCTCCAAGGAAGTGAAGTTACTTCCTGAAATGTCTTTACCTGTGCCCCCATCTTGGGTAAAATCTGACCTAAGGCCCCTCTGGGTTGCTGACTTTCCTCTCCCTTGTTATCTCTTTAAATCTACATTTATACCAACATAGTCATTCCTGCGGGCAAAAGGAAGGCCCGAGAAATTCAAAACCCCAGTATTGAGTAGGTAGAACTCTGTTCAGACCTTACTCCTTCTCCTACCAGTTCTGTGACCCTGGAAAAGGCATTCTTCCTCCTCTTGGGTCTTCCAGTCTCTCCACCTGAACCATGAAGATCATTCTAGATTATATGGAAGTTTAGCAGATGTACATGCATAGTCTTTATCAATCATATGGGATGGTGTTACAGGTACCTTATATATGAATTTGGAGATGGAGGAATTACAATAAGGAATGGGAGGCAGCAATAAGTTCAGCCTAAAACAGGACAGGTTCCTGTTGATGTACTCTTGGGAAAGTAACTTCCCTTCTTGGCTTCATCTCCCAGTCTGTACCATGGTGTCCTTGAAATTCAATAAAAATCATATATCATCATCCTGTGGCTTATAATGCTTCAATGACTACCCATGATGTTTAAATCAGATTAAGTGCCTCATTAAAAATTATATGATAGGCAGCCTGTAAATGGCTGCCAAGGATCTGTGCCTCCTAGTGTACACATCCTTGTCTGGAATTAGTGACTCTCTTCTAATCAATGAAATATGGACAAAGAGATTTGTCACTTCCAAGATTTATGAAAGAACCATCTGTGACTTCTGTCCTAGTTCTCCTTCATTTCATTCATATGTATCTATATCAATATCTATCTATATTTCTTTCTCTTACTCTCTCTCCTTCTCTCTTATCCCTCCCTGTGGAAACAAGTTGTGATGTGATGGGCTGCCCTTTGCAGAAGCCCACATGGTAAAAAACAGAGGGAGCACCTGAAAATCCGTAAGGGACACAAGCCCTCAGTTGAAACTAAAACCTGGCAGTAACACATGAGTGACCTTGGAGTAGATCCAAGCTCAGAAGAGCCTCAGTTGAGACCACAGTCTCAAACTTGGGAGGGGGTGACAGATGTTGTTAGGTACCTCCAGGTTAGGAGAGCTGGGCCAGATTGGGCCTTGATTTGGCAGCAAATAGATTGTTGGAGACAGCCAAGATCAAAAGTGGGGATGCAGGTCATGGTGGGGTCACAGACAGGTCATGGACACTTGATGAGCTGTGAACTGGAAGGCAGTAGGCTAGGGCAGTCAGCTGGTAAGGGGCAGTTGTCAGTTAAACAGTTGCAGGCTGATGGAGTTTTATCTGCTCTAAAATTCTGAATAGGAGGCATGCTTCAGTGTAGCTACATGAGCCTGCAAATGCAGACAAGTGAAGAAAAGGATGTCAGATTACAAGCATGAAAAAGACTCCAGCCTCCACTGCTGCCTTGAAGATGGTGGGAGATGTGGAAAGCATGAGAAAGAAACAAAAATTTCCAGTCTCCGAAATGATTTTAGATGTGGACTTTCCCTAGAACCTCTAGGAAAAAACAGTCTTGGGGACAACTTGAGTTTTGCCTGGAAAGACTAGGATCTGAGGTAACCTCACCCATACTACTGACACACCGAAACTGCTGGGTAATAGATGGGTTTTGTTTAATTCCATTATGTTTCTGGTAACATGCTAGTTGGTAAAAAAGAAAAAAGAGAGAGAATACAAGCTACTTGATGAACTTTCAGTGTGTGAAATTATAACAAAATAGATAGGATATCTATGATCCTAGTTTCTATTCTTTTTTTTTTCTAATTAGAGAAATGTTTGACTTATAGAAAAATCATGCTTAAAATATAGGATTCCCATATACCATCCTACTATTGACAACTTGCATTGTTTTGGAATATTTTTTACAATTCATCATGATGGCACATTTGTATAATTTTACTATTGAGTATAGTCTATGGTTTAACTTAGGGTTCACTGTTTATATAGTGCAGTTCCATGGATTTTTAAAATTAAAAAAAAAGATTTATTTATTTATTCCCCCCATCCCCACCCTTCTGTGTCTACTCTTTGTGTCCATTTTCTGTGTGTTCTTCTGTGTCTGCTTGTATACTAATTAGGTGGCTCCAGGGACCAATCCTGGGGCCTTCTGGAGTGGGAGAGAGGTGATCTTTCTCTTGCGCCGCCTCAGCTCCTTGTTATGCCTTCTTATTGTCTCCCCTCTGTGTCTCTTATTGCATCATCTTGCTGTGCAGCTCTCCACGTTGGCCAGTACTCCTGAACAGGATGGCATTACTGCATGGGGTGGCACTCCCGTGTGGTCCGTGTGGGCAAGCTCAGCATGTGGGCCTGCTTGGCTTCACCAGGAGGGCCTGGGCATCGACCCCTGGACCTCCTATATGGTAAACGGGAGCCTAACTGTTTGAGCCATATCCATTTCCCTCCATGGATTTTTTGCAAATGTTTTTATTCTATTACTTTCTATACAATCTAACATTTCCCTTTTGAACCACATTCAGATACTTATTTCAGTGCTTTTAATTATGTTCACAATTTTGTGCTCTCATCACCACCATCTAATACCAAAACTTTATAATCAACCCAAACAGTGTCCCTCTACAACATAAGCCTTAACTTCCTCTTCCCTCTCTCTACTCTGTTCCCTTGTATCCTATATTACAAATTCTGACTATCCCTTTGCTTATCCTAATTATTTCATATCAGTGAGATCATACAATGTTTGTCCTTTTGTCTCTGGCTTATTTCACTTATCATGATGTATTCTCGGTTCCATCATGTTGTCGCATGTATCAGAACTTCATTCCTTTTTATGGCCTTCTTCACCTTTCTATCCTAACTGGTCATTTTCCTCTATAACCATTCCACTTAATATTCCATAAGAGATCAACAGGCCAAAAGATATATTCTGACAATGATCACTAGAAAGAGCTATTTTATAAAAAAGTCTAAGAGAACATTTTCTGCTAAGAGGTTGCCATGATTAGCATCATCACAGCGCAAAGGCATTTGCTGCGTGGGTTTTTTGCATTGGCATTCTGTCACATATTCTAGTCATGGTCCCTGAGCTCTGCATCTGGAGACTCGAACCAACTACTGCAGACTTAACCAAAGAATTAGGCAATGAATGGTTGTCTAAGGTTCCCTTATGTTCAGTAAACAATGACCTGGCCACCCTGTCAGCAACTTAACCTTCTGTGGTCCTGGTGATAGCCCAGCTTAGCCCCTTAGGCAAGAGACTTGCAGGAGTAGAGGACAGAGCTGTTCTGTGCAGGGAAGGAAGACCAGAGAGCTGTCTCTTCCTAAGCTTATGAGCAGTGAGGGCTTCCTGCAACCAGGTGGGGAGGGCAGCAAGTAGTGTCAGAAGGGGACATTGTCTGAGGATGGGAGGAAATTTAAAATAGGAGGTATGTGTGTGTTTGTATATGTGTGTGTACATGTGTGGTCATGCTTGTGTTGATGTATGTGTGCATGCATATGTCTGTGTTTCTGTCCAGGGAGATTGTTTTTTTCCCCTTTGGTAGAGAAGTTTTGAGTTTACAGAATAATGATATATACAATATAGGATTCCTGTATACCACCTGACACCAACACCTTGATTGGTATAGAACATTTGCACAATTCATGATAGCACATTATTTAATAGTAATATTAATTAAAGTTCATAGTTTAACTTAGGATTCACTCTGTAGTATAATCCTGTATTTTTATTTTTATTTATTTTAGAACTAGCATTTTTTGAAAGATTTAGTTTTTATTTATTTATCTCCCCTTCCCCACCCCTCAGTTGTCTGCTCTCTGTGTCCATTTGCTGTGTTCTTCTGTGTCCACTTGCATTCTTGTCAGTGGCACCAGGAATCTGTGTCTCTTTTTGTTGCGTCATCTTGCTGCATCAGCTCTCCATGTATTTGGCACAACTCCTGGACAGACTGCGCTTTTTTTCATGCAGGGCGGCTCTCCATGTGGGGCGCACTCCTTGTGCATGGGGCTCCCCTACATGGGGGACACCCCTACATGGCACAGATTTCCTTGCACACATCAGCACTGCACGTGGGCCAGCTCACCACATGGGTCCTAGGTTTGAACCCTGGACCTTCCATACGGTAGGCAGATGCTCTATCAGTTGAGACATATCTGCTTCCATTATTTTTATTTTTTAAAACATTTTTTAAGCAAATTTTTAATTGTCTTTTTAAAAAAAGATATATAGATTACACAAAATGTTACATTAAAAAATACAAGAGGGGGCGGCGGACTTGGCCCAGTGGTTAGGACATCCGTCTACCACATTGGAGGTCCGCGGTTCAAACCCCGGGCCTCCTTGACCCTTGTGGAGGTGGCCCATGCGCAATGCTGATGCGTGCAAGGAGTGCCGTGCCACGCAGGGGTGTCCCCCACATAGGGGAGGCCCACGCGCAAAGAGTGCGCCCCGTAAGGAGACCTGCCCAGTGCGAAAGAAAGTGCAGCCTGCTCAGGAATGGCACCGCACACGGAGAGTGACACAACAAGATGACGGAACAAAAGAAACACAGATTCCCATGCCACTAACAACAACAGAAGGGGACAAAGAAGATGCAGCAAATAGACACAGAGATCAGACAACCAGGGTGGGGGGGGGAAGGGGAGAGAAATAAATAAAATAAATCTTAAAAAAAAAATACAAGAGGTTCCCATAATACCCCACCCCCCACTCACCCTCCCAATCCTTCCACATCAACAACCTCTTTCACCAGTGTGACACATTCATTGCATTTGATGAATACATTTTGGAGCACTGCTGTACCACATGGATAATAGTTTACATTATAGTTTATACTGTCACCCAGTCCACTCAGTAGGTTATGGCTGGATATATAATGTCCTGCATCTGTCCCTGCAGTATCATTCAGGACAACCCCAAGTCCTGAAAATGCCCCCATATCACACCTCTCCTTCCCTCTCTCTGCACCCAGCAACTACCATGGCCACTGTCTTCACATCAGTGATACAGTTTCTTCCATTGGTAGAGTCACAATAGTTCTATGGTAGAATACCAGAAGTTGACTCTAAACCATATTTTATTCCTCCATCCTGTGGACCCTCGGATGGCAATATCCACTCCACCTCTAAATCAAGAGAGGGCTTGGATCCCATATGGCTGATGGATGCGATTCTCCTGCTTGCAGTTGTAGACTCTCTCGGTTCCCTGGTGTGGTGGTTGACCATCCTTATCACCCTTTTAGCTGACCTGGGTAAGTCCAATGAACTGGATAGTAGGTGTTGCAACTCTGATGAGGCTCAGGGCCCAGCTGGCACATGGCCAGCTCATGTCTCCTGTGCATACACCAACCCCAGCACCAACCAAAGGTTCAGTAGAAGTGACAGTAGAGATATGGGTAGAAAGGTTACTTCTGAGTCAAACTCCATCATACTCAGGAGCACAAATTCCAAAGTAGGGCGCACTGGCAAGGCACTGAACTCCAGAGCCATCCTCCATGACCATAGAAATTGTGTGTCTCTGTAACCTTCAGGAGAACCACTTCCTGGGGTTGTATCAACTTTGGCTGTATCTGGGATCCTGCTGACACGTGTGTAAGTGCAACCCCTCTGATGACCTTCGACCCATTTTGAAGTTTCTTAGCCATAAACTTATTTGTCTTTACCACTTTCTCCTTTTATTCAAGGCCTTTTTCTAGGTGTATCACCAGCTGGTGATTGGTGGTAATCCCTTGTCACCTAGGGAGGCTCATCCCTGGGAGTCATGTCCCATGTTGGGGTGAACGTAATGCATTTACACGCTGAGTTTGGCTTAGAGAGTGATCACATTTGAGCAACATGAGGATTTCAGGAGGTAACTCTTACACACCCTGCAGCTCTAGGCCTAGTTGAAATTTTAAGCACACAGGCTCATAAGCATAATCATCAGTATCAAGGGCCCATCATTGGACCATCCTTTTTCACTAGTCTTTGCCCTTGCACTTGGAGGATTTTTGCTATTCCATTGGGGGATGTGAGAGAGCTCCCCCAGATGGGAACTCAGCATTCCCTCAATTGTTGTGTGTAACTCTACCTACTATGATGATACCCATTGAATATCCAAACATTTTTATATATCCTATATACAGTCCCTGGAGAACTCCCTCCCATCCATGTGTCCCCCATCAATGACACCCCCACCAGTGGTCCTCCCCTGCCATAGCTGAACTCCTCTGTGATCCAAAACTTCTTAAAAAATGAAGCCTAATGTATTGCCAAATTCAATTAGTAGGAAAATGAAATACTAATGATAGATTTCAAGAGAAGAAATAGAATACATAATAATTTAGAAAAACTAAAATAAAGTAAAAATAAATTGGGGTATTAAAAAATGAAAAATACCATAAAATTTTGATTTTGATGTTTTGCCTTTCATCACAGTAATAGATGCTGACCTGTTTGTACAGTGAAAAGGCAGTCTCTTCCATTCCTTCCTCAGTGTCTATATCCTTTTTTAAAATATTTTTTATTATGTCTTCAAAAAAGTTTTAGATCACAGTAAAGTCATATATATAATAAAGGGGACTCCCATATACCCAACATCAATCCCTTTTACCCCTTTCCCAGCAATGATCTTTTACATGTGGATGTTATACTTGCTATAGCTGATGTACAGATATTGAACTATAGCTATCAACCATGGTTCCATTATGGTTTACATTATGACATATTTTAGACTGTACACTTTTATATATTTTTGGTTACATTATGGTTTACATTTTAGACTCTACACTTCTATAAATTTTTGGTGAAATTTAACATGGCCTATATCCATCATTGCACAATATTGTAGAATACTTCCATTGCCAAGAAAGGATATAGAAAATTGTAGGTTTGCAGAAACCTTTGGACATAATGCCTTCCCACAATTGAACACTCAATGATGGCTTCTTGAACTCGTCACATCATGGGCTTTTCCAGGGCATCCCCAGAAAAGCCCAAAGGATTTGATCTTTCACCTCGTAAAGAGAGACCTGGTAAATTTAGTTAGATTTATTTGATATGTTATCAATGTTACAGGAAGTGGTATCAAATTACAAAGGATTTTCCAACCTTCTGTTGGTTAAATTAATAGGATAAAATATAATTAAGATAGATTTTTCAGGTGTTCTGCTCATGCTTGCAGTGGCAGTGACAGTGGGATGCGGAGGCTCCCCTGTGAGTTGGCCACACTGATGTGGCTGGGCTGCTGGTGGCTGTGGATGTGCAGGCAATGCTGAGACCAGCTGTGCACCCAGGTGCAGCTGGCGAGTGGAGACGTAGTCCAGGGGGAGGTGTGAAGCTTCAGGAAACTGAAGACGTGTGTATTTGTGATCAGAGAAGTGCATCAAGTTGATGTCACTGGCTTGTGAAGTGGTGAGAGTGAGGATAAGATTCCCTTTTTTTAAGCAAATCATTTTTATTGATACATGTTAATAAAACATACAATTCATCCAGAGTATGCAGTCAGTGGAATTTGGTATAATCACATAGTTGTGCATTCATCACTTCAGTCTTTTCGAGCTTTTTCATTATTTCAATAATAATGATAATAACAAAAAAACAGGAAAACAAGAAAATTCTTCACCTCTCATTCTTTCTCTGTTTCTACTGCTATACTTAGCTGCCATTTCTAGTTATTCTTGCACAATTATTTATTAAGTAGTTTTATTGAAATATATTCTCATGCCATACAATCTAAAGTGTGTAATCGGGGACTTTTAGTATAATCACATTGTTGTGCATTTATGATCTCCCAAAATTTTAGGTGTATTTCATTACTCCAAAGAGAAAAACTCCACACCCCTTAGTCTACTTTCCCTAGCCTTTCATAACCTCTAATTAAATTTCATCTGTACAAATTGATTTATATCTTCCTTTTATATAAATGCAATCATACAATAATGTTATACAATATATTTAGGTCACAGCACTTCATAATGTTGAAGTCATATAGTTGTCATTTTGTGTCTTGCTTGCTTTACTCAACATAATGTCCTCCAGGTTCCTCCATGATGTCATATGCTTTATGACTTCATTGATATTTAAAGCTGCACACTACTGCATCATGCGAATGCACCACAGTTTGTCCAATCATCGGTTGATGGGCACCTAGGTTGTTTCCAACTTTTGGCAATTTGAAATAACGCCACTGTGAACATAGATGTGCAGATGTCTATTCGTGTCTCTGTTCTCACTTCTTCTGGATATATACCCAGTATTGGTATTGCAGGGTCATGTCACAAATCTGTATTCAACTCCTTTAAAAACTGTCAAGCAGTCCTCAACAGTGGCTCTACCATTCTCCATTCCCACAGTGAATTAAATGTTCCTGTCTCTCCATATCCTCCCTAACACTTGTTCTCTCTCTTGTTAATGGTACCCATTCTGACAGACGTGAAATTATATCTCATTTTTTGTTTGCTTCTGTTTGTTGTCAGCAGCACGGGAATCTGTGTTTCCTTTGTTGTTGTTGTTGCGTCATCTTGCTCCATCAGCTCTCCATGTTTGTGGTGCCATTCCTGGGCAGGCTGCTCTTTCTTTCACGCTGGGCGGCTCTCCTTATGGGGCGTGCTACTTGCTTGTTGGGCTCCCCTACGTGGGGGACACCCCTACTTGGCAGGGCACTCCTTGCGTGCATCAGCAGTGTGCATGGGCCAGCTCCACACGGGTCAAGGAGGAGCAGGGCTTGAACCGCAGATGCCCTAGACAGATGCCCTAACCACTGGGCCAAGTCCGCTTCCCAACAACAACCTCTTTGTCATCGTGGAACATTCATTGCATTTGGTGAATACATTTTGGAGCACTGCTGCACCACATGGATAATGGCTTACATTGTAGTTTACACTCTCCCCGCGTCCACCCAGTGGGCCATAGCACGACATACAATGTCCATCATCTGTCCCTGCAGTACCATCCAGGACAACTCCAAGAAGGAAAGGACAAATGAGTTTATATGGTATGAGTCTTCAAAAAAGATTTGGGAGGTCATCAGAGGGGTCGTGCTTACACACACCTCAGCAGGATCCGAGAGACAGCCGAAGTTGATACAAGCCCAAGTACTGGTTCTCCTGAGGGCTACAGAGACCCACAGGTTCTATGGTCATGGCAGATGGCTCTGGCCTTCAGTGCCATATCTGTTGGCCCTACTTTGGAGTTTGTGTTCCTGAGTGTGATGGAGGTGGACTCAGATGTCACCTTTCTACACATGCCTCTTCTGTCACTTTTACTGAACCTGTGGTTGGCACTGGGGATGTTGCATACTCAGGAGACCTGAATCTCTGGACTGTCCATGTGACAGCCAGGCCCTGAGCCTCAGTAGACTTGCAACTCCTACCCTCTGGTTTATTGGACTTACCCTGGCCAGCTAACAGGGAGGTGAAGAAGGTCAACCACCACACCAGGGAGCCAAGCATGCCTACAACTGCAAGCAGGAGGATTTCTTCCATCAACCATGTGGAATCTAAGCCCCTTCTCAGTTTAGAGGTGGAGTGGACATAACGATCCCGAGGTCCACAGGATGGAGGAATAGAGCATGGATTAGAGTGGACTTACTGATACTCTGTTATGGAACTATTGTGATTAGTAATGGAAGAAATTGTAGGATTGATGCGGAGAAAGTGGCCACAGTATCTGCTGAGGGAGAGGGAAGAAGAGATATGATGTGGGGGCATTTTCATAGTACGTTTTTGAATAATTGTATATTTTATTTTTGAGAAAGTGGGAAGTATTTTATTGTCAAAAGAAAACAAGTCAGAGACTCAAGTATAACTGATGATAAATAAGTTAAGTAGGCCCATATGTAGTCTGTCATGCTGAGGCCACATCAGTTAACCAATCCTTAAATTAATTCCTGTCTCTTGTAAATGCTCTTTTTTCAAGAACCTGCAATCTGAGATCAACCAATGTTAACTCAGCAGCTGCCTTTTTCTTCTGTGGACTATTTCCTCTAAGTCAAGTTTTATCCAAGTAAGGGATACTGTCCGTTACCAAACGATAAGATTATTTTCTTTGTTTTTTTTTTCTTCTTATTTTAAGGATGTTAGCTTTAAGAGAGCTTCCAAGATCTCTTAGATATCTTTTATTTATTTATTTTTATTTTTATTTTTATTTATTTATTTAAAATTTATTTCCCTCCCCTTCCCCTTCCTCCCCCCTGCCCCCAGTTGTCTGCTCCTTGTCCCTTTGCTATGTATTCTTCTGTGACCCCTTCTATACTTATCAGTTGCACCTGGAATCTGTGTTTCTTTTTGTTGTGTCATCTTGGGTAAGGTCTCCATGTGTGCAGCACCATTCTTGGGCAGGCTGCACTTTCTTTCACGCTGGGTGGCTCTCCTTACGGGGCGCACTCCTTGCACATGGGGCTCCCCTATGCAGGGACACCTCTGCGTGGCATGGCACTCCTTGCATGCATCAGCGCTGAGCGTGGGAAAGCTCCACATGGGTACAGGAGGCCCAGGGTTTGAACCGCGGACCTCCCATGTGGTAGGCGGATGCCTTTCCATTGGGCCAAGTCTGCCTCCCCGATATCTTTTAATATGTAAGGTATGCAAGATGTGTTTTGTAAGGGAAAAGAAAGTCATTTTGTCTTAAAATAAAAGACTGTTGATGAATGAGAAACTGGAATATGTAGGACAATAGAGAATGCATATAGAAAGTGATAAAGATTTGCAGAAAAGGAATTTTATTTGGCATGATCAAGTTTGCCTAACAGTTGTTAGGTATATAAGGTTTTTAGGAGTTTTCTTATCAGAAAATATCTTCATGCGAAAGTAGAATTTCATGTTCTCTTTTATAGTACCTTTCTGGGCTTATTGGTCTGCTCTTAATAGGAAGTTGTAAAATATTTTTCTCCAGTATCTAGGTAATTTGGTTCGAAGACAGACAGTCTGTATCCACAGAGATTAGTGTCTCTCACGTTCTGATTTTCTTTTCTGCAATGACAAACGATGTTGAGTATTTTTATGTGTGCACTTTGCCATTGGTACACTTAATTTGGTGAGATGTCTGGTCAGTCATTTCTCAATTTTTAAATGTGTGGTTGTTTTTCTTTTTATTAAGCTATATGCCTTTTGTACAATTTGTTCCAAGTCCTTTTTAGATATATTTGTTTTATGAAGCTTCCTTCAGTGCAGGGTAGTGGCCTTTTCTCTTTTCATTCTGTGAATAGTGTTTTCAATAGAGTCCATTTATTTTTCAAACTTAAGTCCCCTGACCATTTTTTCCCCCTGACCCTTTAGATGCTGCATATAAAAACTCATCAGCAAATCTAAGCTCATGCAGATTTTCTCTTTCGTCGGATTCTGTAAGTTTTTTCATTTATTTTTACACATACGTCTATATTTGGGGCAATTTCTGTAGATGATGTAAAGTTTATGCCTTTATTTGTTTTCTGTGTGGCCTTCCAGTTGTTCTGTTACCATCTATTGAAAGGATTATGTTCACTTGACTGCATTTGCATGGGTCTACATGTGGACTTTATTCCTTTCCATGTCTGTTTGTTGTCAAGTTCACACTCTATTAATTAATGTAGGTTTTTAATAAGGATTAGAAACAGGCAGTGTGGGTTCTACCATTTCCTTCTTTTTAATAATTTACATTGTATTCTGGGAGTAGAAACAGTTTGTCAATATCTACAAAATGTGTTTTTCCAATTTTGATAGTGATCTTAAAAAAATATTGCATCTAACTACCTTGAATAAGGAATATTTATCCATTTTTTAAACATTTCTAGTTTTCCTTTTTTCAAAAAATGTATTTCTCTTCCCTTCCCCCCCCCCAGTTGTCTGCTCTCTGTGTCCATTCCCTGTGTGTTTTTCTGTGACCGCTTCTATCCTTATCAGCAGCACTGGGAATCTGTGTTTCTTTTTTTTGTTGTTGTTGTTGCATCATCTTGTTGTGTCAGCTCTCCATGTGTGCGGCGCCATTCCTGGGCAGGCTGCACTTTCTTTCGCGCTGGGTTGCTCTCCTTACAGGGCGCACTTCTTGTGCGTGGGGCTCCCCTATGCGGGAGACACCCCTGCGTGGCATGGCACTTCTTGAGCACATCAGCACTGCGCATGGGCCAGCTCCACACGGGACAAAGAGGCCCGAGGTTTGAACCACAGACCTCCCATGTGGTAGGTGGACGCCGTAACCACTGGGCCAAGTTCGCTTCCCCATTTCTGCTGTTTCTTTGAAATTTTCATATTTTCTGAGATGGATATATTTACATATTCTTTAGATTTGACAAAGGAAGTTATTGCATGTGTTTACTGTCATAAATGCATTTGATTGTTTTTACTTCATTGTTAGTTCATCCTCAGAATTTGAAATCAGCTGACTTTTGTATATTTACCTTATTCTTTGCTTCTTCTTATCTCCATTTATTCTCATCAAGACAATTGCTTGTTTATTCCATTTCCTTTGAACTTGCAAATATATAGCACTGAAAAATATGAACATTTAATTTCAGTGATTTTGAGAGCAGCCTGAAGGGGTCCTTGTCCAGAGCTGAACAGTGAGCACTAAGCTTCCTGTGCTGTGCCCCTAAAGCCAAGAGAGCATGTGAAGCCCAGTTTTTTTAACCCACCTGAGCCTCATACCAAGTGGCAAAGTCCTCCCTCTTGTGCCCCAAGACTGGTGCACTGTGTCCCCTGTGAGGACAAGGTGTCTCTTGTACAGGACTAATGGGTCAGGCTCCAGGGGGTCTGGGAGGACTCGGGCCTTATCCATAGTATGTAAAAAGCTTCCTGTTCCATGTCCCTTAGGCTGAGGAGGGGGCTCTGCCATGGGTTCACCATGATGATTTTTCTCAAAACATTTTCTGTGCTGTTCCCGTGGGGTTCATTCTTTACTTTTCCATGGAATATTTTAGCAAGACTTAGGCAAGTTTCCATTTCTTGAGGACTCTGATGGCTAGAAATCATGGCATGCTGCAGTATCTTTTAGGTTTCTGGATCGTTCCTACTGAGAAACTCTGGTGGATTCAGGGATAGTGTGAATATACATACAATAGTGACAAGGGCATCCAAAATGTTTGGACCTTGCAGTTGGGTAAGTTGCGGCCATGTGCCAGAGCTGGATGAGCTGTTTGAAGCCATAATAGGAAGTGGTATGTGTTCCTTTCTTACTTACTTTATGTGGTTTATCCTGGGCATTTGAAATATATTTAAAATTACTAATTTATTTTTCTCTCCTTACCGCCACCCTCCTCCCCCCCGTATCTGGTCTCTGTGTGTTCTTCTGTGTCCACTTGCATTCTTGTCAGCAGCACCAGGAATCTGTGACTCTTTATGTTGTATCAGCTCTCTCTGTGTGCGGTGCTACTCCTGGGCAGGCTGTGCTTTTTTCGTGTTGGGCGATTCTCCTTACAGGGTGTACTCCTTGTGCATGGGGCTTCCCTACCAAGGGACAACCCTGTGTGGCACGGCACTCCTTGCACACATCAGCACTGAGCATGGGCCAGCTTACCACATGGGTCAGGAGGCTCTCAGTTTGAACCCTGGACCTCCCATATCGTTTGTGGACACTCGATCAGTTGAGCCAAGTCTGCTTCCTCTGTACCGGCCATTAACATAGTGAAAAGTATTTGACATTGAGAGGTAGGGATAAGTTAAAATAAATAATATTTTAAGTGTAAAATTTTGCATATAACAAATCCAGAATTTTAAAAATATTTATTTCTTGATTGTATTGGAAATAAAATTTTCAAAACTATTTTCTAATTTTAATCATTGCAGATCTCGTTGATAGTTGGCATAATTGCAATGTTTAGCCATTTCTCATGAACCAGTAAGGGTGTAGAGTAAGTTTTCTTTAATGTTAGCTTCCTCAAATATCTTCCCCAGACCCCCTTATTTTAATGTATTTCAACTATTATTTGTAGTTTTCACATGACAAATCTTGTATCTCCTTGGTTATATTTCATCCTAAATATTTTGTTTTTTTGATGCTCTTGTAAAAGGAATTGCTTTATAATTTCCCTTTTCTGATTGTTTCAGATTGTTTGCTATGGTAAGCAGACTTTTGTGCAACTTTCTGCCATTGTTTATAGGTTCTAACAGTGTTTTTGTGAATTCTTGAGGACTTGCTCCATATAAATCATGTCATCTACAAAGAGTTGGTTTTCCTCCTTATTTTCAGCTTGCATGCCTTTTCCTTCTTTCTCTTACCTAATAGCTCTGGCTATTACACAGTGATGAATAGCTGTGGGAAAAGAGCATCTTTGATTTGTTCCCAATCTATCAGAAAACTCTCAGTCTTTTATCACTGAGTGTGACGCTTGCTATGTGGTCCTAGTTTTGCTGGCTTGTTTGTTTCTTTGTATGTCATCATGAAAAAGTATTGAATTTTGTCAAATAGGTTTTCTGTAGCAATTGGCATGATCAGAGTATTATTTTTTCCTTTGTTGAAGTTATGTTACGTATTACTTTGGTTCTTAAATACATTTTATTTTTTAAAATATATTTTTAGAGCACTTGTAGGTTTCCAGAAAAATCATGCATTAACTAGAGAGTTCTATATAGCACTCTCACAGGCACTTTTCCCTATTATTATCTCCTTGCATTAATGCAGTATTTTTAAAATAATTGATTAAGCAGTAATATTACAATTATGCTGTTAATGCACATAGTTTACATTAATGTCCATAGTTTACATTAGAGTTCTCTCTTTGTGTTTTACAGTTCCTTGATGTTTGAAATTTTTATTCTGTTAACATACATACAATATAAAATTTTCCATTTTAACCACTTTCAAATATACCATTCAGTAGTATTTATTACATTCATGGTATTTTCCCAGCCCTTCACTACCAAATTTTTCCATCAACCCAGAAAGAAGCTGTAAGAATGAAGCCACAACTCCCCATTACTTTCATCCACATAGCCCCTTTGAATTTGTATTCTAGTTTTTGCCAGTCGACTCTTTTTTCAGAAGTCTTTTAGGTTTACAGAAAAATTTTACAGCAAGTATGCAGCCTCTGTACTCAGTGTTCATTTTATTAACATTTTGCATTACAGTGCTAGATTTTTTACTGTTGATGAACCAATATTGATGAATTTTTATCAACTAAAATCTTGTTTACATTAGAGTTTAATTTTGTGTTGCATAGTTCTATGGGTTTTCACAAATGCCTAAGATCATATATCTATTATATTACCATGCTGGGTAGTTTCACTGTGACCTTTCCTCAGGTGGCCATGGCTAGTACATGCCTTTAATTTCAACACCCACCATCTGAAGGCCTTCACCATTCCCCATATGTAACCAAAGCACAAGGTTTTGTACAAGGAACCCCACCAGTGCAAGTGCTGTGAGCTCTACAAGCTCAGAGCCTAGCTACTCCTTTAGGTTGAACAGTGACAGTGTGACTGAGTGTGTAATCTAGTGATCACCAGAGAGAGTGGAACTGAGAATTGCACAGCTCCAGACTTCCCCTTGACCAGACAGGAGAGTGTGAGGGGTCCTTCCCTTGCAAGGAAAATGTGCCTTTATTCTGGGAAACCTGAGCTCACTGGGCATTCACCAGGCCTCAAGCCAGAGAGCAGGGACCTGACAGGGAGGCTTGTGTGAACTTCTAGGGAATTTCTGTGCTCAGTAAAATTGAACAAGAATTTGTAGGGATGCTGGAAACACCAGGTCAAAGAATAAGTAATGCTTATGAAAGAGGCCCAGTTGTAACCATTAGTTATGGGCTATAGTTAATTATAAATTCTAACCAAGTTTCAAATGATGCATGGTGTAGGTGGTAGGGTGATGTATGGGAGCCCTGGGTGGTGATATGTAAATTTGTAAGTTCACAACTTTTACTATGCACTTACTGTTTATGTATGCACGTGATGTATGATGCACTTCAACAAAATATTATTTTGAAGATATTTGAAGAAGCTGCATCACAAATATTTTTCTTGCTAACAGTCAACCAGGACTGAAGTTTCCCAGGATCCCAGGAGGAGAAGTGTTGACTACTTCATCCCCTAGAGGGCAATGAGGGATGTACAGTCCTGCCTGCCCTTAGTCCAGTTGCGAGGAAATTCAGCTGGTCTTTTCCTTTCCACATTGTCAGCTTTCAGCTTTTTACATGTGCTCCCACCTAGTGCTGATGGGGTTCCAATTTTTCCTTGAAAACTACAAATTCCTAATTGTAGGTGAAAAGAACCTTGGCATGAGAAGGCAAAATGTTCCTTCTTCCTCCAAAGCTGTAGAAAGGAGGCCACTGTCCTGCATCAGGAATCAGCCCTTGTTAATGTGATTTTCAAGACACCCACAGGTGTTGCTGTGCCCTGCAAACACCCCTTCAGCCGTCATCCCGGGGTTTCTGATGTGCTGTCTTACCTCCTTCTGTATTATAATGATACTGAAACACTCCTCAGCTCTGCACTGTGGGAACTTAACATTCCTTCAGTAAGCCAGAGAAGGATGGATGGCCTCAGAATATTCCCATGAATAGTAATTGATGACCCTTACTAATTTTATTTCAACGAGGGATGATAGGGTCTGTGTCTCATTTAAATTAACGCAGGAAATGAAGTAAGAAAACTGAACTCCAGGCTATGATAGAAAGTAGAATTTAATGGAATATTCAGGTGAGGAACTTGCTATTTACAACAAATGTATAGTGTCCCTATCGAAATGCTTTCCTTCGTCTTTTATACAGAAATGCAGTCACTCCTCCCCCTCCCCACCAAATACTCCCTCCCCACTAATTCCTGTGTGTTCTGTACTAAAGCCCAGAAAGCAGTGACTCTTGGTACCTACAGATCCAGATATCAATATCAGTTGTCCCAGGTTGAGGATTAGTCACTCACTGGGGGATGGTCTCTCTGTCCTCTCACAGGGGTGGCTGGTGTTGGGAGAGGGCAAATCTCCCTCACTACTTCCTGAATAGCTGCAAGAGTAAGCACTAAAGGTAACTCTAGAGGTGGCTCTAAACTTTGAGCTGCCTCCAATTCAGGAACTGGATCTGAATCTGGAGCCGGTGGCAGAGGTGTCCCTGCAGGGAAGTCTAGCTCAAGGACTGGTGGTAGGCCTGTCTCTGGATCTGGTGTTGGAGCTGCCAGAGGAGAAAATTCACCCACATAAGTGCCATTCCATTGCCATTTGAAAGTGGCAGCATATCCCATGGCCTTTGAGTAGCTCAAGCCCGAACACCCCAACACCCATCCTGACTGCAGTCCACCACAAGTGCGGTCTGAGTTTACTGTTTCTTTGCTCCTGGCACATCACCAGCATTGGAGGCTCTTCCCCATGTCCTTCCCCCTGGTCTCCCACATCAGCTGTTCATGGGCACCGACCCCCACTCCTGCTCACCCTCTGCCTCTGCCTGCTCAAGCTGAGTAAGTAGAAGCTGGGCAAACTGCTCCAGCTCTGATCCAGGCAGATTGAGCTGTAGGTAGGCCAGCAGCACATGAAGGTCCAGGAAGTCTGGGGCCTGACAGAAATTCTCTGAGAAGCCATAGAGCCAGGTGCTCAGGATGAAGGAGATGGCACTGTGGTTGTCAGGAGCGAAGCGGAATCAGTGGCCTGGGCATTCCTTCCACACTGCCCTCCCTCAGCACCCCTGCTGGAGCTGAGCCCAGTGCCTGACCCTGAGCTTCAACAGCCCAGCCCCACCCTACCACCCACATCCCAATCTCACTCTGTCCTGGTTGTAGCAGGATTGGTGACTGCAGAGTTCCATAAAAGAGTCTGCATGTGAGGACCTTTCAATCCCTCATCCGCCCTGCTCTGCCCTTCTTAAGGGAAGCCTGATGTACTTTGCTGCCTGTCTTTCTTGGCCCCTCTCCGCAGAGGAATGTCGATTGTATAAGGGCTGGGATGGGAGTGTCAGCTGTGTTCATTGCACTGTGGTCACAAGGGTCTTATGGTTGTGAGATCAGGCAGGGTATGTCCTAATGCCTTGACCTTCCCAGGTACTGTCTTTGAACTTCAAGCTGTAGTTTGAACTCCAGTGTGCTGTGTTCTTCTGAGTACCGTTTTGGGGTATTTTCCTCCCACTGATAATATTCTCCTCATAGGTGAGAATAAAGCTTTGGGTAGGTCGAATGCAGCTGAATTCCCTTGCCTGAGATTTGAGAGTCTGTTGCTAAGCACGCCTCTCTTTCTTGGACTCAGACCTTGGGTTAGAGAGGACTGGGTGGTGTAAGAAAGCTGGGAATGGGGATGGATTCTCTCAGTTGCTGGCCATGGATTCCTGGCCTCCCTTTCCTCCCCAGAGTGCCCAGGCCCCATCCGGAGCTCTTCTTGACCCCTTTCTTCCTGCAGGGGAAGCCCTATACCCTCTACCCTCTAGGGAGCATCATCAGATGTGTGGGAATCTGGGTCAGCCCAGCCTCTCCGGAGCCCCAATCCCACATATACACTGATCTCCACTGTTCTACAGAATCAAGAGACCCTCCTGTTTTCCCAGTGTCTACTCACTTTTTAAGTTGGTCCATAGGTCCACCATCCCCTTCAGTGTATGGAAGGATGCATCCATACCTAGAGGAGGCCAGGAGGCATTAATTCTAATATGTTGTGTTCACAGCCTGTTTGATCGGTGTTGTAGCTGACTCCCCACTAGAATTTTAGCCCAGGGAGCAGGAATTTGTTTATTAAATTATTCTAAATGCCTAGAGATATGCCTATAAATAGCAGGTGTCAATATATATATTTGTTAAGTGAATGGGCCCAACCAGCATCTTCCCAGGTAACTGAGAAACCCTGAGTCTCCTCTGCCAGCCCCGAAGGATGTCTCTTATATACTCAAAAGATAGAGCCCCCAAGATGAACCTCAGCTCCTCCTTAGGAATGTGACAACAGGCTTGACCATGGCCACAGAGCAAGAGAGGGGTGAGTCAGAACACTTATTCACAGGGAGAGGAAAATAATCACTATGAACAACCTAGCACCCTATCACACCTTTACCTAGAGCAGGAGCCATGTGAATGCTTTTCACTTCTCTCAGTTAATCCTCATCTTAACCTCTGTATTTTGTCCTCTCATTCCACTTGCCAGTGGAACCAGCTGAGGCTCAGGGAGATGAAGTGACATTACCAAGGTACACTTGTAGTATGTGACAGAGTAGTGGCTGTGGAAGGGGAGGTGCTCACTTTGTGAAGAGAAGTTGCAGGACCTCTTCGGTGGTAGCAAAGTCTCTGTAGCTGCATAAAAAGCTGGTGATGAAAGAGAAGTCCCCACACTGGAATGCAGGCACCAGGTGTCCTACCAATTTCTCCAGCCAGTTTTCTTTGATTTTCTCCACCAAGTGCATCCTGGCTGAATTACAAGCTGACACATTTTCACACTGAGTTTGGTACAAAGGAGGGACATGTGATTCCATTTGTTGCTCTGGACCAGATTGACGAAAGTTAAAAGAATGATACACCCATGGCTGGTGAGATGTGGGGAAGCCCCCACATTCATAGAGTGCTGTTGGTAACTTACCTGAGATGGACCCTTTTCCATGTTATCTGGCTGTAGATACCAAAATTTTAAGAACGCATGTTCTTCAACCCAGCAACCCCATTCCTTTTTTAATTAATTATTTTTAATTCATTTTTAAAATATTACAATGAAAAATTATGAGGTCCCATGTACCCCTACTCCCCTTACCCCACTACTACCCCCATAGCAATATTCTCCTCCATCATCATTACACATTCATTGCATTTGGGGAGCACTCTCTGAGCATTGCTGCACCTCATGTGCGGCGGCTTGCTCGGTCGGTAGAGGTGGGGTCTGGCTGCGGACGAGGGGTCGGTCCAGCTCTGGACAAGGGGTCGGTCCCGCTTGGGACGAGGGGTCGGTCCGGCAGCAGACGAGGGATCGGTCTCACAAGGGGTTGCGTGGTTCGGCTGACGGGGTCGCCCGGCGAAGCCGGCGACGAAGGGGTCGCCCGGAGAAGCAGGCGACGAACTGGGGACAAGGGAGGCCAGGCCCTTGTCGGGGGCTCTCAGGACTGGAGGGTGCACGGCAGAAGAACTACCGCGGAGACAAGGTAAACACTCAAGTCCACTTTATTGAGGGAGAGGCAACAGTTTTATAGGGGCTGGGGAAGGCTGATTGGTCGAAGCCACGCCCTGTTCTGATTGGTTGCAGGCAAAAGGTCAGTGGGCGGTACTAGACGGGGGAGGGGTGGTGGTTAGGGATTGGCTGTTGCTGTTGCTGGGGGAAGGGGCAGGGTTTAGGGATTGGTGGCTGCTGTTGCTGGGGTGGAGGGCAGACTTGAGTTTCCCACCCACGCCTGGCTGTTGCTGCTGTCGGGGGAGGGAAAAGGGCAGACTGGATTTTTCCGCCCACGCCTGGCTGTTGCTGCTGTCGGGGGAGGGGAAAAGGGCAGACTGGATTTCTCCACCCACGCCTGGCTGTTGCTGCTGTCGGGGGAGGGGAAAAGGGCAGACTGGATTTCTCCACCCACGCCTGGCTGTTGCTGCTGTCGGGGGAGGGGAAAAGGGCAGACTGGAATTTTCCGCCCTGTGCCTGCGCAGGGAGAAAGAAGAAGAAGGGTGCCGCCCCACAAGGCATCGGTTGGCGCCATCCGGGAGGAGGGGCCGCCGCGGAAGCATGGCTGCTGAGAAGGGGAGACCTGAGGGCACTCTGCGCCCATGCCGAGCTCCCTTCAGGGGTGG
The DNA here is from genome assembly GCF_030445035.2 of Dasypus novemcinctus. Classification (NCBI taxonomy): domain Eukaryota; kingdom Metazoa; phylum Chordata; class Mammalia; order Cingulata; family Dasypodidae; genus Dasypus; species Dasypus novemcinctus. The sequence goes on from NC_080700.1 coordinate 18,629,911, forward strand.
CGGTGAGTTCGACCAGCCACCCTAGTATGGGGGCAGCAGCTTGGCCTACCGCGGCCGCTTCCCCGCCGGGCCAGCAAACCACTCTTCAGCCTGAGGGGTGACCGCACTCATGGACAATGGTCCACATCATAGCCAACACTCTCCCACGTTCCATCCAGTGGGCCATGGGGGCATCTACAGTGTCTGGTAATTGTCCCTGCAGCACCACCCAGGACAACTCCAAGTCCCGAAAACGCCTCCACATCTCATCTCTTCCTCCCATTCCCCACACCCAGCAGCCACCATGGCCACTTTCTCCACACGAATGCCACATTTTCTTCGATTACTAACCACAATAGTTCATGAATAGAATATCATCAGTAAGTCCACTCTAATCCATATTGTATTTCTCCATTCTGTTGACCTTGGATTTGTTGTGTCCATTCCACATCTCTCTCAAGAAGGGGCTTAGATTCCACATGGATGCTGGATGCAATCCTCTTGCTTTCAGTTGTAGGCACTCTTGGCTCCATGGTGTGGTGGTTGACCTTCTTCAACTCCATGTTAGCTGAGTGGGGTAAGTCCAATAAACCAGAGTGTAGGAGCTGAAGCCTGTTGAGGCTCAGGGCCTGGCTATCCGTCCAGAGATTCAGATCCCCTAGATATATCTTAAGCCCCAGCACCAACTACAATTTTGGTAAAGTAACAGGAACAGCTTGTGAAAAGAGATCACATCTCAGTCCAGCTCCATCACACAGAAGCACCAACTCCAAAGAAGGGCCAACTGACATGGCAGTGAACTCCATCTGCCATGACCATAAAACCTGTGGGTCTCTGTGGCCCTCAGAAGAACCAATACCTGGGGTTGTATCTACTTAATCTGTCTCTCAGACTCTGCTCAGGTGTGCATAAGGGCAATCCCTATGATAACCTCCAGGCTCTTTTTTAGAGACTCATACCCATATAAACTCATTTGTCCTTTCCATTTCCCCCTTGACTTAGTCAAAAAGCATTTTTAACCCCTGTTATTATATGTAGACAGGGATATTCTGCTGGTCCGAGTTGAACCTTTTATTCAAGGTCATTTTCTAGTTACGTCATCAGCTGGTACTTGGTAGTGATCCGTGGGTGCCAGAGAGGCTCATCCCTGGGAGTCATGTCCCCTGCTGGTGGGAAGGCAATGCATTTATATGCTGAATTTGGCTTCGAGTCTGGCCACATTTGAGCAACACTGACACTCTCAGGAGGGACCTCTTAGGCACAGTGCTGCTCTAGGCCTTGTTCTTATTTCAGGTGCACAGGCTCACAAGCATAGTCATTAGTATCAGGGGCTCATTGTTGGACCTTCATTCCTTTTTGGTCTTTGCCTTCTCACTTGGGGGATTGTTGGTGTCCTTTAGGGACTGTGATAGAGCTCCCCTGGCTAGGAACTCAGCACTCCCTCAGTTGTTTTTAATTGTTTCCACTATGAAAGTATCCAAACGTTTTTATGTACCCTGGATATATGCCCTGTAGAACTCCCTGTCAACCATATATCCCCTGTCAATAACATCCCACACCAGTATTCCTCCGCTGCCATTATTGAACCTCTCTGTGATCCAAAACTACCTAAAAAGTGAAGCCCAATATAGTGGCAGGTTCCGTTTATAGTAAAATGGAATACAGTGATGAGTTTAAAGGTTAGATATAGAATACATATTAATTTGGAAAAATTTGACATCCTATCTTTTTCTTTTCTTTTTTCTAATAAGCTTATCTTCACAAGAGTTTTAGATCACAGTAATTTATATATACAATATACAGTACTCCCACATATCCAACATAAAACCTTTCCCCTTCCACAGCAATAATCTTATAACATATTCATACCATATTTACTGAAACTGATGTACAGATATTGAGAGAATAGCTTTCAAACAAGGTAACATTTGTGTTTACATTGTGGTTTATAGTTTACTATATACAATTTTCTAAATTTTTAGTTATCCTATGTTTTACATTAAGATTTACATTTTTGCCTATCAGCCCCTATGTATTTTTGGTGTAATTTTATATGTCATATATCCATCCTTGCCTACTCTTGTGAAACACTTCTATTGCCCTCACAGTTAGGTTGGTTCCATCTATTCAATACCTCTTTCCTCCTCCTCTTAGGGGCCACAGTGACAGTCAATCTTCATTTCTTGAAGAGCCATGTTCAGAGATACTTGCAACAGTGTTGAGGGCTTGACATGCTCAACTGCCCTAATACCCTGGGAGCCACCATTTCTCTTGAGAGATACTGTTCCCTCTATTTGATGGCATCAGTCCTCCCCAGGATGTGGGTATACCTTCCCTTTCATTATATGAGTCTCTACCCAATGATATAACCCACTCTGGCAAAATGAGCATTCACATATTCCCTCGGAGTCTGTCCTGTGTCACATTATCCCCTTTAAGTATCTTTCCTTATTTTATTTTTGAAAAGGTTTTCTCAGCATTATACTCTCAACGAACACCTGACAATCTTCTCTGTTTGTATGTTGCCCCACCCTCCCCCTAATTTCTTGGGCAATATTACCCATCTGCCCATCCCTAGCCCCCCTCAAGCCCGCAAAGCCCCACTCAAAGGTAACCCTATGCCCCCATTTTATCCCTTCCGTGTACACATACTTACCTCCAGCTTATCATAGATTTCACCCATGTAGATGTCAGCTTATGTCCTTCCTGTACCCCCCGATTTCCTGTAAGCCTATCATCCAGTCTCTAGCTCTCTGAGGCAGCTTGGTTTACTTATTTCATATCATTGAGGTCATGTAGTATTTGTCCTTCAATGCCTGGGTTACTTAGCTCAACATAATGTTCTCAAGATTCATCCATGTTATCACGTGTGTTTGTAGTGTATTTGTTCTTAAAGCCGAGTAGTATTCCTTTGTATGTATGTACCACATTTTATTTATCCATTCATCTGTTGATGGGCATTTGGGTTGATTCCACCTTTTGGCAATAGTGAATAAAGCTGCTATGAACGTTGGTGTGCATATATCGGTTTGTGTCCTTGTTTTCAGTTCCGCTGTGTATATACCCAGCAGTGGAATTGCTAGGTCATATGGCAAATCTATGGTTAGTTTTTTGAGAAACCGCCAAACTGTCCTCCAGAGTGGTTGGATCGTTCTGCATTCCCACCAACAGTGCATGATTCCACTCCTCCACATCCTCTCCAGCATTTTTAGTCTTCTGTTTTTTTCAAAGCTTCCAATCTCCTGGGAGTAAGATGGTATCTCATTGTAGTTTTGATTTGCATTTCCCTGATAGCTACAGATTTCGAGCATTTTTTTCATGTGTTTTTTAGCCATTTCTATTTATTCTTTGGAGAAGTATCTGTTTAAATCTTTTTCCCATTTTTTAAATGGGTTTATCTTTTTATTTTCAAGATATAGGCGTTCTTTATATATGCAAGTTATAAGTCTCCTATCCAATGTATGGTTACCAAATATTTTCTCCCATTGTGTAGGCTCCCTTTTTACTTTATTGACAAACTCCTTTGAGGTGCAGAAGGCTTTAATTTTGAGGAGGTCCCATTTATCTATTTGTTCTTTTGCTGCTTGTGCTTTTGGTGTGAAGCTCATGAAGCCATTTCCTATTACAAGGTCTTGGATATGCTTTCCTACACTGCTTTCCAAAGTCTTTATGGCCTTGGCTCTTATATTTAGGTCTATGATCCATCTGAGTAGATTTTTGTATAAGGTGTGAGTTGGTAATCCTCTTTCATTCTTTTACATATGGATATACAGTTCTCCAGGCACCATTTGTTGAATAGGCCATTCTCTCCCAGTTGAGAGGGTTTGGTGGCTCGAATATTATATGGCTATATATATGAGGATCTGTATCAGAACTCTCAATTCAGTTCCATTGGTCTGTGTGTCTCTCCTTATTCCAATACCATGCTGTTTTCACTACTGTAGCTTTATAGTATGTTTTGAAGTCAGGTATTGTGATTCCCCCAATTTCATTTTTCTTTTTCAATATGTCTTTGGCTATTCAGGGCCTTTCCAAATTTATTTCCTTTCCAAATAAATTTCATAGTTAGTTTTTCTAGTTCCTTCAAGAATGCTGTGTTGATTTTTATTGGGATTGCATTGAATGTGTAGATCAGTTTTGGTAGGATAGACATCTTAATACTATTCAGTCTTCCTATCCATGAACAGGGAATATTCTTCCATTTATTTAGGTCTTCTTTGATTTCCTTGAACAGTCTTGTGTAGTTCACTGTGTATAAGTTTTTTACATCTTTAGTTAAATTTATTTCTAGGTATTTGATATTTTTATTGACTATTGTAAATGGTATTTGTTTCTTGATTTCCCCCCGAGCTTGCTCATTATTGGTGTACAGAAATGCTGCTGATTTTTGCCCATTGATCTTATAACCTGCGACTTTACTAAACTAATTCATGAGTTATAGAAGCTTTCTTGTAGACCTCTCAGGGTTTTCTATTTATAGGATCATGTCATCTGCAAATAATGAAATTTCTACTTCTTTCTTTCCAATTTGAATACCTTTTATATCTGGTTCTTGCCTCACTGCTCGAGCAAATCCTTCTAAGACAATGTTAAATAGAAGGGGAGAGAGTGGTCATCCTTGTCTTGTTCCTGATCTTAGAGGGAAGGATTTTAGGATTTCACCATTGTAAACGATGTTGGCTGTAGGTTTTTCATATATACTCTTTATCATGTTCAAAAAATTTCCTTGTATTCCAATCTTTTGGAGTGTTTTTATCAAGTAAGTGTGCTGTATTTTGTCTAATGCTTTTTCTGCATCTATAGATATAATCATGTGATTTTTTTCCTTCAACCTGTTTATATGGTGTATTACACTGTTTGATTTTCTTATGTTGAACCATCCTTGCATATCCAGAAGGAATCCCACTTGGTCATGGTGTATAATTCGTTTAATGTGTTGTTGAATACGGTTAGCAAGTATTTTGTTGAGTATTTTTGCGTCGAGGTTCATTGGAGAAATTGGTCTGTAATTTTCCTTTCTTGTGGTGTCTTTGTTTGGCTTTGGTACTAGGGTAATGTTGGCATCATAGAATGAGTTTGGTAATGTTCCTTCTGTTTCAGTTTTTTGGAAGAGTTTTAGGAGGATTGGTGTTAGTTCTTCCTGGAATGTTTTGTAGAATTCACCTGTGAAGCCGTCTGGCCCTGGGCTCTTCTTAGTGGGGAGATTTTTTATGACTGACTTTATCTCTTTACTTGTGATTAGTTTATTGAGATCATCAATTTCTTCTTTCGTCATTATAGGCTGCTTATGTGTTTCTAGGAATTTGTCCATTTCCTCTGAATTGTCATTTTTGTTAGAATATAGTTTTTTAAAGATCCTCTTATGATAGTCTTTATTTCTGTGGGGTCAGTGGTGATATATCCTTTCTCATTTCTTATTTTGTGTATTTGCATCTTCTCTCTCTTTTCCTTTGTTAGTTTTGCTAAGGGTTTGTCAATTTTATTGATCTTCTCAAAGAAGCAGCTCTTGGTCTTGTTTATCTTTTCAAGTGCTTTCTTATTTTCTATTTTATTTAGTTCTGCTCTTATCTTTGTTCTTTTTTTCTTTCTTCTTCCTGTGGGGTTACTTTGTTATTTTTTTAATAATTCTTCCAAATGTGCAGTTAATTCTTTAATTTTAGCTCTTTCTTCTTTTTTGATGTATGAATTTATGGCTATAAATTTCCCTCTCAGTACAGGTTTTGCTGCATCCCATAAGTTTTGGTATGTTGTGTAATCATTATCATTTGTTTCAAGGTAGTTATTAATTTCTTTTGAGATTTCTTCTTTGACCCTCTGTTTTTCTAAGAGAGTGCTGTTTAATTTCCATATCTTGGTGTGAAATCTGGGCCTCTGGCCCTTGCAGATTTCCAGCTTCACGCCACTGTGGTCAGAGATATTAGTTTGTATGATTTTGATCTTTCTAAATTCATTAAGCCTTTCTTTGTGGCCTAGCATGTGGTCTATCTTGGAGAATGATCCATGTGCACTTGAGATATATGTATATCCTGCTGCATTCTGGTGTAATGATCTGTATCTGTCTATTTAATCCAGCTCCTCTAATATGCTGTTCAAATATTTTGTTTCTTTAGTGATTCTCTTTTGAGATGTTCTGTCCAAAGTTGATAGTGGTGTATTAAAATCTCCCACTATAATTGTAGATGCATCTATTCTTTCACTTAATTTTTCCAGTGTTTGCCTCATGTATTTGGAGGCACCCTTGTTAGGAGCATAAATGTTTATGATTGTTCGTTCTTCTTGAGAGAGTGTCCCTTTCACTAATATGTAGTACCCTTCTTTGTCTCTCACAATTTTTTTGAATTTAAAGTCCATTTTGTCTGATATTAATATGGCTACTCCTGCCTTTTTTTGGTTATTGCTTGCTTATAAGATTATTTTCCAACCATTCACTTTCAGCCTCCATGAATCCCTGGGTCTAAGATGTGTTTCTTGTAGACAGCATATAGATGGGTCATATTTCCTTATCCAATGTGCCAGTGTGAATCTTTTGATAGATGAGTTTAATCCATTGACATTCAGTGTTATTACTTTCAAGGAATTGTTCATGTTAGCCATATTTTGTTTGGACTTGTGTTTGTCATATTTTGTTTGTTTTTTTTCCTTCTCTTTTTATCTTTTTTGTTGGTCTTACAGTCTCCACCACCTCTGTCTCTTCTGTTTTTTTCTTTCCTCCTGCAGAACTCCCTTTAGTATTTCTTGAAGTGCAGGTTTCTTATTGGCATACTCTCTTAGTTTCTGTTTATCTGTGAATATTTTGAACTCTCCATCATTTTTGAATGCTATCTTTGCTGCATAGAGTGTTCTTGGTTGGAAATTCTTTTCTTTTAGTACTTTGACTGTGTCATACCACTGGCTTCTTGCCTCCGTGGTCAGATGAGAAATCAGCACTTAATCTTATGGAGCCTCCCTTGTATGTGATGATTCTCTTTTCTCTTGCTGCTTTTAGTATTTTCTCTTTGTCTCATGCATTAGATAATTTGACAAATATATGTCTTAGGGTAGGTCTGTTGTGATTTATGGTGTTCGGGGTGTGTTGTGCTTCCTGGACATGTACGTCCATCTCCCTCAATAGGTTTGGGAAGTTTCAGCCATTATTTCCTCCAACACCCTTTCTGTCCCCTTTCCCTTCTCTTCTCCTTCTGGGATGCTTAGAATGCAAGTTAGTGAGTTTGCATTGTCATTCAGGTCCCTAAGTCCCTGCTGGATTTTTTCTCTCTTTTTATAAATTAATTCTACTATCTGTTTGACTTCAGATGTACTGTCTTCCACATCAGTAATTCTTTCTCCTGCCTCTTCAAATTGCTGTTATTTGCTGAGAGTGTTTTTTTAATTTCTTGGATTGTGCTGTTCACCCCCATCATCTCTGTCATCGTTTTGTTCATGATGACAATTTCTTCTGTATGTGCTCCAACTCTTTTCTTAATATGCTTAATCTCTTCCTTCACTTCATTGAATTGGTCCATGATACATGTTTTGAGAACTTTATTTCCTTGTTCAGTGTTCCACTTCTCTTCCTGGTTTTTAGTTTGTTCATTGTGTTGGGCCATGTTTTCCTGATTATTGATATGGTCTGTAGTTTTTTGTTGCTGTCTGGTTATCATTTTATCCTGTTGGATTTACTCTGTTGATTACCTTCATACTCTAGCCTTGGGGTTTAATTAGTTGTTGTTTTGGTGTACATGTTAAGTCTTCTCTTTGTTACTTTTTTCTTCTTATTCTTTTTCCCTGTTGTTGGCTTGAGGAAACACCAATTGTGCTTCAGCCTCTCCAGATCGCTGTTCAGACACCTCTTGCCCTGCAGTTTCCCAAAACAGCCTGCTCCAGTAGGACTCCTTTATCACACAGCCGGTCTTTTGTAAGAGAGATGACGATGGTGTACTTACTCAGATGCCGTCTTTCCCTCCTCAGATCTTCTTTAGAAATGGGAAAATGTATTTGACCATGGCCACAGAGCCGGAGAGGGGCGAGTCAGAGCGCTTCTTCATAGGAAGAAGAAAACAGTAAATATGAACAACCCAGCACCCCAGAAGCCCATTATTCCAGAGACAGGCACTGATTTAATGCTTTCCATTGCTAATCCCTGTTAATCCTAGTATTAGCCCTATGAAGTTTGTCCTGTCTCACCCACTTGTCAGAGGAGCGAGCTGAGGCTCAGGGAGGTGATGTGACATTCCCAAGGTATACTGCTAGTATGTGGCAAATGGGTGTCTGTGCTGGGTTGAGGTGCTCACTTTGCTGTTTTTTTTTAAAAGATATATTTATTTATTTATTTCTCTCCCCTTCCCCCATGTCCCAGTTGTCTGTTCTCTGTGTCTGCCCGCTGTGTGTTCTTCTTTGTCTGCTTTTGTTGTTGTCAGCGGCACAGGAATCTGTGTTTCTTTTTTTTGTTGTGTCATCTTGTTGTGTCAGCTCTCCGCCTGTGCAGTGTAATTCTTGGGCAGCCTGAACTTTCTTTTGCGCTGGGCGGCTCTCCTTACAGGGCGCACTCCTTGGGTGTGGGGCTCCCCTATGCAGGGACACCCCCGCGTGGCCCGGCACTCTTGCGCTCATCATTACTGCACGTGGGCCAGCTGCACATGGGTCAAGGAGGCCCAGGGTTTGAACCACAGACCTCCCATGTGGTAGACGGATGCCCTAACCACTGGGCCAAGTCCGCTTCCATGTGCTCACTTTGTAAAGAGAAGGTATAGGACCTCTTGGGTGTGGTAGTCAAACTTCTGTAGCTGCATAGGAAGTTGGTAATGATAGAGAAGTCCCTTACTGGAAGACAGGCACCAGGTATCCCACCAATGTCTCTAGCCTGCCAGCTTTGATTTCCTTCATCATGTTAGTCTTGGCTGAACTCAAAACTGACACGTTTTCATACTGAGGTTAGAACAACAGAGGGAAATGTGATTCTTTTTCCTGCTGTGATACCAGAATGATAAAAGATAAAATAACAATAATAACTATGGCTGTCTAGATGTACGAAAGTCTCCACCTTCATAGCTGCTCTTGGCAACTTAACTGAGTTGGCCCCTTTCCAAGTTATCTTCTCTAGTTATTAAAATTTTAAGTATGCACATACTTCAACCCAGCATCCCTGTTCCTTAGGTGTGTGAAGAGCTTTAGAATATATATAGAGAAACATGATCTCCATGCAGTAATGTTGAAATACAACAAAAAGGAATCAAAAGAAGTGCCATCAGCAGTGAGAGGCTAAATATCTGTGGCAAAAATATCTGTGATACCCCACATCCCTTCATTAGCATTCTTCATTCCAGTCCCTTTATCTCAGGGTCACTGTGACATATTCCTCAGGATAGCAAGTTAAAGGAGAGGGATTTATATAACATTATCCCCTCATCCTCATTTGGTAAAGTCCTGCTAAGCATGGTGATTAGTGACCTTGGAGAAGTTGTGTAAGGACAGTGAAGCAGAGTAATACCCAGGATACCTGGGGTCAGGTAATAAATACAACCAAAAGAATCATGAAATGCTAAGAATCTCATGGTGCAAATTGAAGTAAAAACAGTATAAACCATCTTTTCTGTGTTACTACAAAAAATCGGGATAGTGGCTACACATGGACAATACAGGGCCTTTGCACTGGGATTGGGGGAGTGATGTGAGCTCAGATACCTTGTGAGGCGGCGCTGGACCAGTAATCAGGAAAACCCTGGGAGGGAGCTTGGGGAGTTGCCAGGCTGGGGTCTTACTGTCTTGGTCCCTGGGTATAGAGACTGCTCTGCACACACTCTCACCTCTGGCATGCATTGCTCCTTATTGGTAGTGTGGTGCGCCTGCATTTTGCAGGACAAAATGGTGTATATGACTCTTATCCAGCTTCTCACTAAATTCGCAGTGGGGCTCTTCAAAGACAGTGCCCAGCAGCCAGGCCTGGAAGAATCAGGTTCCTGCCTTGCCATCACCACCTGGGACAATCCCACATGTTGTTGTTCTCCCCATGTTAGAACAGAACCCTGTCTGCACGGATGTCCATGAGGAAAGGAAACAACAGCTTTTGCTTAACATCTCGGCAGATTATCCCCATCCCATCATTCCCTGTCCTGCCCTGGCAGCCCTGATCTGGATATTGAACATTATAGGCCCACCAGGATCCCATCCGACGTAGAACCTGTTCCTGCCCTAGGCCTGACTACCCCTGATCTTCCTCCACTGCCCACACACATGCTGGGGGTGAGAATTGCTTAGAGACTGCCCAGAAAGGATCTCAAGTGATTTCCTGGTATTTATTCCCTGCCCTGTGTCACACGTGTTTCCTTTTGGTGTTTCCTGTTAAATGGCCACATTCCTCTATGGTGAAGGCTTAGCCAGTGCCTGCAGCTTTGGAAAAATTTCTCACTTTGGGTTTTCCTGAGGTGAGAGTCCTGGGTAGTAGGCAAACAAGAAAATATCTTGTTCTCTTGAGCATCTCTGCACAGGTGAGTTTAATAGGTGGGCTATCTCTACCATGTTGGTAAATGCTTACCAGTTTTCCAAGTTCTGTCATGTTGTATCTCCAAGGAGGTGAAGTTATTTCCTGGTGTGTCTTTACTTGTGCCCCTACCTTGGATAAAATCTGACCTAAGGCCCCTCTGGTTTGCTGGCTCTCCTCTCCCATGTCATCTATTTAAATCAACACTTATACCAACACAGTCTTTCTTACAGGTGATAATAGACCTTAGAGTTTGAAAACCCCAGTATTGAGTAGGTAGAGCTCTGTTCAGACTTTCTTCCTCCTCCTACCACCTCTGTGAACCTGGAAAAGGCATTGTGCCTCCTCTTGGGTCTTCTAGTCTCCCCCCTTGAACCATGAAGATCATTCTAGATTGTATGAAAATTTAGCAGATGTATATGCATAGTCTCTATAAGTCTTGTGGGATGTTGTCACAGGTACCTAATATATGAATTTAGAGATGGAGGAATTACAAGAAGGTATGGGAGGCATCAGGAAGTTCAACGCAATAGAGGACTGGTTCCCGTTGATATACTCTTGGGAAAATAACTTCCCTTCTTGGCTTAATTTGCCAAGAAGAAATGTGGGGAAACAGGTCATGTTTGGGTCACAGACAGAGGTTCTAGATATTCGGTGAGCTGTGAACTGGTGGGCAGTAGTAGGCTAGGACCATCAGCTCATAAGGGGCAGCTGTCAGTTAAACAGTTGCAGGCTGATGGAGTTTTGTGTGCTCTAAAAATTCTAAAGAGGAGACATGCTTCAGTGTAATTTCATGAGCCTCCAAATACAGAGAAGTGAAGAAGAAGAAGATGTCTGAGAGATTGCAAGCATAAGAAGGACTCCAGCCTCCAGTGCTGCCTTGAAGATGGAGGGAGATGTGGAAAGCATGGGAAAGAAACAAATTTTCCAATCTCCGAAATGGTTTTAGATATGTACTTTCCCTAGAGGCTCCAGGAAAAAACAGTCCTGGGGACCCCTTGCTTTCTGCCCGATAAGACTCTGATTAGTGCTTAACCTCACCCAGACTTCTGACACACAGGAACTGCTGGGTAATAAATGGGTTTTGTTCCATTACATTTCTGGTATCTTGCTTGCTCTTTGGGAAAAAAAAAAAGAAGAATGGAAGCCTCTGGTGGACTTTCACTGAGTGCAATTTTAACAAAATAGACAGGAAATATCTTCATTTATATGATCTTACTTTTCAGTCCTTTTTTTTAAATTAGAGAAATGTTTGGTTTATAGAACAATCATATATAAAATACAGGATTCACATATACCATCCTACTATTGACACTGTGCATTGGTTTGGAATTTATTTTGCAATTGATGATGATGATGGCACACTTCTAATTTTTACTGTTGACTATTGTCCGTGGTTTAACTTAGAGTTTACTGTATAGTACAGTATGCATGGATTATTTGAAAATATTTTTATTCTATTACCATCTTTTAATCTAACATTTCCCTTGGAACCACATTCAGGTACTTATTTTAGTCCTCTTAATTATGTTCCAATGTTGTGCTCTCATCACCACCATCTAATAGCAGTCTTCTTAGTGAACCCAAACAGTGTCCGTATACAGCATCTGCCTTACCTTCATCTTCCCTCTCCCTCCTTTGTCCCCTGATAACCTATATTCTAAATTCTGACTATCTGTTGGCTTATCCTAATTACTTCATATCAGTGAGATCATACAATATTTGTTCTTTTGTATCTGGCTTATTTCACATGCCATGATGTTTTCTAGGTTCCATCATGTTGCGTCTGTCAGAACTTCATTTTTTTTCTTTAATTTTTAAAAAAATTTCTCTCCCTTTCCCCACCTCCAGTTGTCTGCTCTCTCTGTCCATTTGCTGTGTGTTCTTCTGTGTCTCCTTGTATTCTTGTCAGTGGCACCGGGAATCTGTGTCTCTTTTTGTTGCAATCATCTTGCTGTTTCAGCTCCCCGTGTGTGCGGCGCCACTCCTGGGCAGGGTGCCCTTTTTTCCACACAAGGTGGCTCTTTTTATGGGGCACACTCCTTATACATGGGGCTCCTCTACACGGGATCACCCCTGGGTGGCATGGCACCCCTTGAACCCATCAGTACTACGGGTGGGGGAGCTCACCACATGGGACAGGAGGCCACGGGTTTGAACCCTGGAGCTCCCATGTGGTAGGTGGACTCTCTATCACTTGAGCCAAATCTGCTTCCCAACTTCTTTCTTATTTATGGCCATCTTCACCTTTCTATCCTATCTGGTCACTTTGCTCTATAACCATTCTATTTAATATTCCATGACAGATAAACGGACTAAAAGATATATTCTGACAATGGCCACTAGAAAGAGCTATTTTATAAAGTTTAAGAGAAAGTTTTCTGCTCAGAAGATTGCATGATTAGCATCATCATAGCTCAAAGACATTTGCTGAGTGGGTTTTTTGCAGTGGCATTGGTCAAGTGTTGTAGAGAAGTCCTGATCTCTGCAATTGTTGACTGTAACCAGCAAGTGTAGGCTTGACCCAAAGAATTAGGCAAGGAGTGGCTAAATTCCCTTGTGTTTTGTAAACAATGACCTTGTATTCTGATGACAGTTCTTAACAATCCATTAGGTATTTAAGACCCTTTCCATTCTAGGAGTGGCCCTGGTGTCCAGGCTGCTGTTGAGTTGGGGAGAGTCAGAGCAGATCCTTGAATGGTGAGGAGGAATCACCAAAAGGTCCCATACTGGTCCAGGGAATAATCAGTCTCCAGAGAGAATAGACCAGTTCACAGGACATGATGTGTGTTGGGAATGGGCCATGGTCTACAATTTAATGTTGAAATGAACTGAACATAAAGAACTTCTTTAACAGGCTTCCTTTCCTAAGAGCCGTTGTCCAGTCATGTCCAGTCCCATACCAATGTCTGGCTGGGAAGGCTGGTCATGGGTAATGTATTAGCTTAGTGAATATGTCAGGCTAACTCAGCAGGTGCTTTATCCTGAAGACTTCCTAGCCCCTTCTTGGGCAAAAGGGGCAGAAATCCAGGACAAGAATGTGAAAAGTAGGTGGCCAGTGGTTTAGGTTTTTGTGTTGCATTAAATCATTGCTACCAAGAACATACGAGAGAGTTATGCTTGTAGACTATCTCCCTATGGCTACAGGGTATGTTGGCCATGTGGGGCTGATGCCCGCTAGTGAAGCTGATCTAGCTTTGTCTTTTTTCTTTTTGAATAAGCATTGTTCCATCAATACAAATACACTAAAGAGCCAGAAACAGAATATGAGATAATTATGGCAGGGGAAGGATAAAGTGAGTGGTGATGAGTTTGTGTGGATCTATTTATTTTTATAATTATTATTAGAATAATAAAAATGGTGTAATAATGATTGGAGTGAGGAATGCATAACAATGTGATTATACCAAATACCAGTGATTGTCTACTTTGGATGGAGTGTATGGTTTACTATCATTATCAATAAAATTGATTCATTTAGATAAATAATAAAATAAAGAGCCCAGGATACTTCTCCCTCTGCAACAGAAAGCAAAGACCATTTGAAGCAGAACTTGAGTGGAATTTCAGTACTGACTAACCATACACCCAGAAGTTGCCTCATTTACCTGGTAGATCCACCAAAGAACAGGACAGTAGACCAACTGAGATATAAGAATGTGCCAAATCATGAGGACACAAATAGCAGAGTCATGTGACTGCTGACAGTGGGCTCATTCTGTCCAGCAAGGTGGCGCATAGGCTGTGCATGAGAGTGGCACCTCAAGCCCAGCAGTCTGCTTGTCATAAGTGCTCATATGCAATGGTACTTATGATAAAACAAGGAAGAAAGTTCGAGGACCTCTTATAACTTATTTTTTTTGCATTTAAAGTTTGTTTTGTCTGATATTATTATTATAGCAACCCTGCTCTTTTTTGGTTACTATTTGCCTAGAGTTTTTCGAACTTTCACTTTCAGCTCTTTGTGTTTCCGGCACCAGTCGTGGGCATGCTGTGCTTTTGTCACGTGGGAGCCACTCCTTGTGCATGGGGCTCCCGTATATGGGGGACACCCCTGCATGGCATGGCGCTCCTTGCCCGCGTCTGTACTGCGCATGGCCCAGCTCACCATAGGGGTCGGGAGGCCCTGGGATTGAAACCTGGACCTCCTACGTGGTAGGTGGTCTCTATCGGTTCAGCCAAATCTTCTTCCCTATACCTTTTACTCTAGTCAGTTGCCAGCATTTTGGTACATTTCCCTAATATTCAGTATTTAGGACAGACTTAGTAAATGGCTTAGAGTTCACTTGTTATCTGTTCGTGTGCTTCCTACCACAGTAGGCTAGACATACATAGGTGTTCCTCCAATTATTTATGTCGCTCAGTCATTCCTGAGTTTTGTAATTAGGAATGCTGTACTGTTGACAGAGTATGAAAGTGGAACATAGGGGCTTTTCGGCAAGATGGTGGCTGCGTGAGCTTGCCTGGTAGTGTCTCTGCAGGGGGCAGCTGGGCAGCGTTGAAGGCTCTTTGAGACCGCGCTGTTTCGGGGATTTTTGCTGGTTGGAAGGTGTCTGGACGTCAATTCGGTGGGAAGGTAACAGAGAGGATACATCTATAATATATAAACGGAGGTCCCAGCTGGGCTCGGGAAGTTCCCTCCTTGGGTGGGCGGAGCCGCGGTAGCGGGTGCTCCTGAAGCTCCGGAGCCGCGGCGGCCAGGGGTTTTTGTTTTTTTTTTCCTTTTACTAGAGGCTTTGCGGTGCTGAGAAATTCGCGGATACTGGGCTGGCTGGTGAGGGATTGTTGGGACAAGACTCCTTTGCAGATTGATTTGGGGAGACAGACGGTGTTTTCTTGTGAAGCGGGGGACGTTTTTGGTCGCCGGACAGGGGGGGCAGTGCTTCCGCCTGGAGCCCCATCCCCACAGGTCCGGCTGCCGATCTGCAACGGAATTGGACTTTGGACAATAAGGGGACACAATTGGGAGACTGTTGTAGGGTGCAGTGAGGGAGGAGGACACGTCTGGAAGCTGATTGGAGGATATTTTGCGAAGTTTGGGATTTCGGATCTTAGAATCTGTTTTCGGCGTTTCCAGCTGAAGCCCACCCCACCCGGCGGGGCTTGGGATCTGGGTTATTGAACTGGCCGTGGTGTAGAGGCGCCCTCAAGTGGCCGTTGCGAGGGAGCACAGGGAGGGAGCTGTCCAAAGGCTGATACCCTGAGGAGTTAGGTGAATTTCAGGGATCAGAAATTCAATATAAAATTCGCGGATCTGGCTCCCCCACAGGGCTGGCACCCAGCTACGGGGATCCCTGAGGGATGTGTTGCACTGCGGGGCTCCTAAGCTTTCTGTGGACCAGATTTGAGCTTGCCAGGTCTGGGTCCCCTGAACTCTGGTGGTCCACACCCCAGACTCACACCTCTTGAGTCTTCAGTGTCTCAGACTTTCCACCCCTGAATCCATCACGCTCTGGGGTCTACCTGGGGTCCTTGAGTGCCCTGGACCTCAACGTTTGCGTTTTATCTTTAATGGTTCATATTGTTTTGTTTTTATTTTCACTTTATCTTATTTTTTACTCTTTTTGACGCCCTGATTGCTAATATTGCATTATCCCCTAGTCTTTTCTCCTAGCGTCTCCCCCAAAGTCCTTTTTTTTTTTTTTATACAGATATTTAGGGGTTTTTTTGGTTGTTGTTTTAGATAGTGTTGCAATTGTGACACGTGTATACCTGTATCTCTCTCCCCCCATCTGTTCCCCACCGCTTGCCTATCCTCTTTTTCTTTCTTCCTTTCTTCTTGTCTTTCTTTTTTTCTTTATTATAATTAGTGTTTGTTTTTTTTTTCGGTTCTCTCTTTCCCTCTTGTCCCTCATTTTCCACTTATTTTATTTTAATTCAAGTACACAATATGTGCTACAGGGAACACCTCACATTTGCTGGGTTTTCCCATCCTCCACTGCCTCATTTCTGTGTGAACTGATTTAGGCTACCTACACTATCCCTCTTCCCCTGCATCTTGATAACCACTATCATCTACTGTCTCTCCTATTTTCCACCCCCCACCTCCCATTCTTTGATCCACAAAGTGTCTAACTCTTAATTTCTAATACCTTTGTTCTGTTTTGTCTGTTATCCACTCTTGAAACTATTACCTTTCTTTTCTTTTTCCTTCTCTCATGAAAACAATAGCTTTGTAGTTCATACCATATTCCGCCTATATTCAGTCATTTACTTCATAAAAGATACTCTACCTACAGCTATAACTCTATACAATCTACATGAATCTAACCTCCATCCTCCCAGATCTCATATTCTTGCTTTGTTAACATACATTACCAATACCACTTTACACTTTACCCTTGCTGACACAATTGCCTTTTCCCAACACTAATACTTTCTTCTAAAGTGAACTTAACCAACAACAAGTAACTTGAGTAAGAAGAAAAAAGTGACAAAGAGAAGATATAACACCTATGCAAAAATAACAACTAATTAACTTCCGAAAGCAGACAAAGAAGCTAAGGAACTGATTAAATTCGTCAAAATAAAGAGATGACCAGAAAGCAACAAAAATCTACAAACCAAACCAATAATCAGGAAAACATGACTGAACCCAATCAACAAACCAATAATCACGAAGGGGAGCAAAACTTGGCACAAGCAATGAAAGAACTCAGAACATTCATCACCGACAAATTTGATGCAGTAATGAAAGAGGTTAACAACATGAAGACATCACTTGGAGGGGAAATTGCAGACATACGCAAAAACATAACAGATATGATGGGAATGAACACCACAGTTCAAGAAATCAAAAATACACTTGCAGCAAATATCAGCAGACTAGAAGAGACAGAGCAGAGAATTAGTGATGTGGAAGACAGTACCTCAGAAATCAAACAGATAGTAGAAGGGGTCAATAAGAAGATAGAAAAAATCCAATTAGGATTTAGGGACCTGAATGACAATGCAAAACGCTCAAACATACGTATTATAGGCATTCCAGAAGGTGAAGAGAAGGGAAAGGGGTCAGAAGGAGTGTTGCAGGAAATAATGGCTGAAAACTTCCCAAATCTACTGAAAGAGACAGATGTACATATCCAAGAAGCACAGCACTCCACAAGTCATAAACCCCAACAGGCCCACCCCAAGACATATACTTATCAAATTATCCAAGGCTCAAGACAAAGAGAAAATCCTAAAAGCAGCAAGAGAAAAGAAAACCATCACATACAAGGGAAGCTCAATTAGATTAAGTGCTGATTTCTCTTCTGAAACCATGGAGGCAAGAAGACAGTGGTATGATATAGTCAAGGTACTAAAGGAAAAAAACTTCCAACCAAGAGTACTCTATCCAGCTAAACTAGCATTCAAACATGATGGAGAGTTCAAAATATTCACAGACAAACAGAAACTGAAAGAGTATACCAACAAGAAACCTCCCCTTCAAGAAATTCTAAAGGGAGTTCTGCAGGAAGAAAGGAAAAAACAGGAAAGGCAAAGTTGGAGGAGAGTATAAGACCAACAACAACAACAAAAAAGACCAAAAAAATATACAAAACAAAATATGACAAACACAAATCCAATCAAAATATGGCTAACACAAATAATTCCTTGATAGTAATAACACTGAATGTCAACGGATTAAACTCACCTATCAAAAGATTCAGACTGGGACATTGGATAAGGAAATATAACCCATCCATATGCTGTCTACAAGAGACACATCTTAGACCCAGAGACGCATGGAGATTGAAAGTGAATGGCTGGAAAACAATCATACAAGCTAACAATAACCAAAAAAAGGCAGGAGTAGCTATATTAATATCAGACAAAATAGACTTTAAATGTGAAACAATTGTGAGAGACAAAGAAGGATACTACATTTTAGTCAAAGGGAAAATCTGTCAAGAAGATCGAACAATCATAAATATCTATGCCCCTAACAAGGGTGCCTCTAAATACGTCAGGCAAACGCTGGAACAACTAAGTGAAAGAATAGATACATCTACAATTATAGTGGGGGATTTTAATACACCACTATCAACTCTGGACAGAACATCTCAAAAGAGAATCACCAAAGAAACAAAACATCTGAATAGTATATTAGAGGAGCTCGATCTAATAGACATATATAGATCGCTACACCCAAACACAGCAGGATATACATTTTTCTCAAGCGCACATGGATCATTCTCCAAGATAGATCATATGCTAGGCCACAAAGAAAGGCTGAACGAATTCAGAAAGATTGAAATCATACAAAACATTATCTCTGACCACAGTGGAGTCAAGCTGGAGATTTGCAAGGGACAGAAGCCCAGATTTCACACCACGATTTGGAAATTAAACAGCACACTCTTAGAAAAACAGTGGGTCAAAGAGGAAATCTCAAAAGAAATCAATGACTACCTTGAAACAAATGATAATGATAACACAACATACCAAAATTTATGGGATGCAGCAAAAGCAGTACTGAGAGGGAAGTTTATAGCCATAAATTAATATATCAAAAAAGAAGAAAGAGCAAAAATTGAAGAACTAACTGCACATCTGAAGGAATTAGAAAAACAACAACAAAGTAACCCAACAGGAAGAAGAAGGAAGGAAATAACAAAGATAAGAGCAGAACTAAATGAAATAGAAAATAAGAAAGCACTTGAACAGATAAACAAGACCAAGAGCTGGTTTTTTGAGAAGATTAACAAAATTGACAAACCTTTAGCAACACTAACAAAGAAAAAAAGAGAGAAGATGCAAATACACAAAATAAGAAATGAGAAAGGCGATATCACCACTGACCCAACAGAAATAAAGACTATCATAAGAGGATATTTTGAAAAACTATATTTCAACAAAAATGACAATCTAGAGGAAATGGACAAATTCCTAGAAACACATAAGCAGCCCATATTGACGAAAGAAGAAATCGATGATCTTAACAAACCAATCACAAGCAGAGAGATAGAATCAGTTATCAAAAATCTCCCAACTAAGAAGAGCCCAGGGCCAGATGGCTTCACAGGTGAATTCTACAAAACATTCCGGAAAGAACTGACACCAATCCTGCTGAAACTATTCCAAAAAATCAAAACAGAAAGAACATTACCCAACTCCTTCTATGATGCCAACATTACCCTAGTACCAAAGCCAAACAAAGACATCACAAGAAAGGAAAATTACAGACCAAATTTTCTGATGAACCTAGAAGCAAAAATACTTAACAAAATACTTGCTAATCGTATTCAACAATACATTAAACGTATTATACACCACGACCAAGTGGGATTCATCCCAGGTATGCAAGGATGGTTCAACATAAGAAAATCAATCAACGTAATACACCATATAAACAGATTGAAGGAAAAAAATCACATGATTATATCTATTGATGCAGAAAAAGCATTTGACAAAATACAGCACCCTTTCTTGATAAAAACACTCCAAAAGATTGGAATACAAGGGAATTTTTTGAACATGATAAAGAGTATATATGAAAAACCTAAAGCCAATATTGTTTACAATGGAGAAATCCTAGACTCCTTCCCTCTAAACTCAGGAACAAGACAAGGATGCCCACTGTCTCTGCTCCTATTTAACATTGTCTTAGAAGTACTTGCACGAGCACTGAGGCAAGAACCAGAAATAAAAGGCATTCAAATTGGAAAGGAAGAAGTCAAAATTTCATTATTTGCAGATGACATGATCCTATACATAGAAAACCCTGAGAGATCTACAACGAAGATTCTAGAACACATAAATGAGTTTAGTAAAGTCGCAGGTTATAAGATCAATGCGCAAAAATCAGTAGCATTTCTGACACCAATAATGAGCAAGATCAGGAGGAAATCAAGAAACAAATACCATTCACAATAGTAAATAAAAAAATCAAATACTTAGGAATAAATTTAACTAAAGAGGTAAAGAACTTATACAACGAGAATTATACAAGATTGTTCAAGGAAATCAAAGAAGACCTAAATAAAAGGAAGACTATTCCTTGTTCATGGATAGGAAGACTGAACATTATTAAGATGTCTATCCTACCAAAATTGATCTACACATTCAATGCAATCCCAATAAAAATCAACGCAGCCTTCTTTAAGGAACTAGAAAAACTAACTATGAAATTTATTTGGAAAGGAAAGAGACCCCGAATAGCCAAAGACATACTGAAAAAGAAAAACGAAATTGGAGGAATCACACTACCTGACTTCAAAACATACTATAAAGCTACGGTGGTGAAAACAGCATGGTATTGGCATAAGGAAAGACACATAGACCAATGGAATCGAATTGAAAGCTCTGATATAGAACCTCACATATATAGCCACATAATATTTGATAAAGCCACCAAACCCTCTCAATTGGGAGACAGTGGCCTATTCAACAAATGGTGTCTGGAGAACTGGATAGCCATATGTAGAAAAATGAAAGAGGATTACCATCTCACACCTTATACAAAGATCAACTCAAGATGGATCAAAGACCTAAATATAAGAGCCAAGACCATAAAAACCTTAGAAAGCAGTGTAGGGAAACATCTACAGGACCTTGTAATAGGAAATGGATTTATGAATATCTCACCAAAAGCACGAGCAGCAAAAGAACTAATAGATAAATGGGACTTCCTCAAAATTAAAGCCTTCTGCACCTCAAAGGAGTTTGTCAAGAAAGTAAAAAGGGAGCCCACACAGTGGGAGAAAATATTTGGCAATCATATATCTGATAAGAAACTTATAACTTGCATATATAAAGAACTCCTATATCTTGAAAATAAAAAGATAAACAACCCATTTAAAAAATGGGAAAAAGACTTAAACAGACACTTCTCCGAAGAAGAAATACAAATGGCAAGAAAGCACATGAAAAAATGTTCCAAATCTCTAGCTATCAGGGAAATGCAAATCAAAACTACAATGAGATACCATCTTACACCCATAAGATTGGCAGCTATGAAAAAAACAGAAGAATACAAGTGCTGGAGAGGATGTGAAGGAAGGGGAACACTCATCCACTGCTGGTGGGAATGCAGAAGGATCCAACCATTCTGGAGGACAGTATGGCGGTTTCTCAAAAAACTAGCCATAGATTTGCCATATGACCCAGCAGTACCACTGCTGGGTATATACCCAGCAGAACTGAAAACAAGGACACAAACTGATATATGTACACCAATGTTCATAGCAGCATTGTTCACTATTGCCAAAAGTTGGAATCAACCCAAATGCCCATCAACAGATGAGTGGATCAATAAAATGTGGTATATACACACAATGGAATACTACTCGGCTGTAAGAACAAACACACTACAAACACATGTGATAACATGGATGAATCTTGAGAACCTTATGTTGAGTGAAGCAACCCAGACATTGAAGGACAAATACTACATGACCTCAATGATATGAAATAAACAAGCTGCCCTAGATAGCAAGAGACTGAACGATAGGCTTACAGGAAATCGGAGGGTGGAGAAAGGATATGAGCCGATGTCTGCAGGGGTGGAACTTAAGACGAGATGGTGGTAAGTATGAACACAAAGAAGAGATAAAATGGGGGCAAGGGGTTGCCTTTGGTTAGGGCTTTACGGGTTTGAGGGTGGCTGGGGAGTGACGGTTGGGTAATGTTGCCCACAAGTGGGGGGAGGGAGGGGTAGCATACGAACACAGGAGAGGGTTAGGAGGTGGTGGAGAGTAAAATGCCGAGAAAATAATATCAAAATATAATAAAGAGGGTTACCTGTTTAGAATGCTCGGAGGGGAGGGTCTGATGCAGGACGGGCTCCTGGGGAATGTCTAAATGCTCATTCTGCCAGAGTGGGTGACACCATGGAGTAGAATCCCAAGTAGTGAGAGTGGGGGTGGACCCACATCCTGGGGAGGACTAATGCCACCAAATAGAGGGAACTCTATCCCTCGAGAGAAAGGGTGGCTCCCAGGGCATTGGGGCAGATGAGCAAGTTAGGCCCTAAACACTATTCCATCTATCTCTGGAAGTGGCTCCTCAGGAAACGGAGGTTGACTGTCACTGTGGGCACCAAGGTGGAAGGGAAAATGGACGTTAAATATGTGGAACCAAAGTAAATGGGGGGCTAGGGAGGAGTTTCTTGAGAGTACACAAGGATGGATATAAAACATGTAATATTACACCATAACATATAGGAGACGACAGACTGATAATGTAAACCATAATGTAAAACATAGGAGAACTAAAAATGTAAAGAACTGTGTATCCTAAAGTATGCACCATAATGTAAGCACAGATATTACCATGTTAGAAAGCTAATATCTCAGACTCTGTACATCATCTTAAGTAAATATGATGTGAATAGGGTGTAAGAGTATCGCTGTGGAAGGAAAAAGGTGTTGTGGTGGATGTATGGGAGTGCTGTATATTATATATATGCATTGCTGTGGTCTAGGACTCCTACGAAGAAACGCTGAATAATTGGGGGGGGGGGGGGAAAGGATAGGATGTGGAATTTTTTCAAGTCAACATTCTTTATCTAAGTTCTTTATCTAACTTTATCCAAGTTCTTTATCTATCCTTTAAACCCATCGCTATATGCCATTCCCTAGTAAGGGACCATGACATTATATTGGGCTTCAAATTTCGGGGAGTTCTGGATCACAGAGTGTTTCAACAATGGCAATGGAGGGATACTGGTATGGGATACCAATGACAGGTGATATATGGCTGACAGGGAGCTGTACAGAACATATGTCCAGGGTGCATGGTAATGATTGGATATACTCATAGTGGCAACAATTAAAAACCCAGCAGGGGGGGTACTGGGTTCCTGGCCAGTGGTGCTCTGTCGTGGTCCCTAGGGGAGCAGCGATAGTCTCCCAGGTTCAGCGGCGGGGACCGGGAGGGAGTGAGGGTTCAACAGTGAGCCCCTGATGCTAGTGACTGTGCTTGTGAGCTGATAAGCCTAGAATAAGAACAAGGCCTAGAGCAACATTGTGCCTGGGAATTTCCTCCTGTCAGCCTTCATGTTACTCAAATGTGGCCAGTCTCGAAGCCAAACTCAGCATGTAAATGCAATGCCTTCCCTCCAGCGTGGGACATGACACCCAGGGATGAGCCTCCCTGGCAACGAGGGACCACTATCAAATACCAACTGATGATGCAACTGGAAAAGGACCTTATATGGAAGGTTCAATGCGGATCAGCAGAATATCCATGTCTACATTAAATAACATGACTTTAAAATGCTGTTTGACCTAAAGTTTGGGGGAAATGGAAAGGAGAAATGAGTTTATATGGCTACGAGTTTCTAAAAAAGAGTCTGGAGGCTGGCAGAAGGATTGCCCTCATGCACAACTGAGCAGAGTCAGAGAGACAGATAAAGCAGATACAACCCCCAGATATTGGTTCCTATGAAGGCTAAAGAGACCCATGAGAGTTATGGTCATGGCCGATGGGGTTTACTACCAGGGCAGATGGCCCCTCTCTGGAAATGGTGTTTATGTGTGATGAATCTGGACTCAGATGGGCTCTCCCTTCATAAGACTTTCATACTAATGTGCTGGAGGTGCAGTTAACGTTGGGGTTTAAGATATAGTTAGGGGATTTGAATCTCTGGACTGATAATGTGATAGCCAGGTCCTGAGCCTCAACAGACTCCAGCACCTACAATCTGATTTATTGGACTTACCACACTCAGCTAAGATGGAGTTGAAGAAGGACAATCACCACACCATGGAGCCTAGAGTGATTACAACTGAAAATGGGAGGATTGCATCCAGCATCCATGTGGAATCTGAGCCTCCTCTTGACATAGAGGTGCAATGGACACAACCAATCCAATGTCCACATAGAAGAGGTGGCATTGGATTGGGAAAAGTGGACATGGTGGACGATGGGTATGGGGAAGGGCAGGAAGAGATGAGAGGTGGGGGCGTATTTGGGACGTGGAGCTGCCCTGGATGTCGCCTCGGGGGTGATCACCGGACATCGTGGATCCTCACAGGGCCCACTGGATGGAATGGAGGAGAGTATGGGCCATGATGTGGACCATTGTCTATGAGGTGCAGAGGTGCCCAAAGATGTACTTAACAAATACAATGGATGTGTCATGATGATGGGAACGAGTGTTGTTGTGGGGGGAGAGGGGGGGTGGGGGGGGTGGGGTTGAATGGGACCTCACATATATATTTTTAATGTAATATTATTACAAAGTCAATAAAAAAAAAATTAAAAAAAAAAAAAAAAGAAAGTGGAACATAATGATGCCCCTGAGAATGTAGCCTGAATCTTCATCTCCACCCCAAATTCCTTCTGATTCCAACACAACTATGTTTCCCCAGGCTCCTCCTGATGCTTTTGCCCTTCTCCCACCCCATAATACTCTTATCTCCCAGCCCACTTTACAGGTAGAAATTCTGGGATAAAATCCAAACTTCCTCAGTTCCACCAAGGTCCCATGTGATATGCCTTAGCCCTGAGTCTCCAGTTACAACCCCAGTCACTCTTCCCCATGCTTTACTGTTCCTTGAACTGGTGAACTGCTTTCCCCCTTCTGGGTAATGACAGATAAAGGCTGTTTTCTATTTTGTCAAAACCTATAAATTCTGGAATGCCAAGGGTAAATCATAGGCCTCAGATAGTAGTAAAACTTCAATATTTGTACAGTAATTAAAGCAAATGTCGAATATTAATTTAAGATGTTATTGATAGGGGAAAATATAAAAGCAGGAGAGGATGGGGTATATGTGAATGTCCTCTCCTTTCCTTGTACATTTCTGTGACCTAAAATCCCTTTAAAAACAAAATTTATGTGAAAATAAAAGATCATTTATAAAGTGTAGCATATTTGAAGCACACCTGTTAGATACATTCAGATGGAATCTTTCAAACATTCTGTATAGTTTGAGGAATGGGAGAAGGAATTCTTTTATTTTTTTGCTGCTTTTTTCTTGTTTTCTAAGAAATACGTTTATATTTATCATAAAGAAATCAACAGCTTAATTTTTTTGAATTCAAACAATATTTAATCATCTTACTTTACAACATCCATGGAAATGGAATTATTCAAAAACCTATGCTAAAGAAATATACATTTGTAAAGTACTGCCCTAGAAATCATAGTAATATCAAAGTTCAGTAATTACCTCCGTTAAATGGCAGCAGTTAATCTAAAAGAGATCCATCAAAACTACTTTGAAACAGCAAAAACCCAGGCAGAAACTTTCCTGTAGTTGAGGATGGGCAGAATCAGCAGCTTTGAAAATGAAATCAAACCTTGACGCTGAAGGTTGCAGTTTGAACTTCAGGTGCCAGAGGGCCACTTGGGAAAACCAGGGGCTTCAACTGTATTCTTGCCAGTATTTCCTTGATGGAATCGTTTTCCTTTCTTAGCTCCTTGAGCTTTCTCTCAGTAGACAGAGCTTTCAGTCCCCTTTCCTGAGCTAGCTTCTCGTAGAACATAATCTGGTTGTGAAAGAAGGAATTGGTGCGGTCCATTTCTTTCTCCATGTCTTCAGCCATCTTCTTATACAGGTTTCGCTTCTGGTTCATGAAGTTCGTCTTTCTATATATGTCACGAATTTTCTTCTCTGTTTCTATGAGGTAAGATCCCTCCTCCATTGCATGTCTCTCAAGTTGGAGCACATGTTTTTGCTGAACCTCAGAAAGTATTTGAAGTTTCATCTGAAGCTTTTCGATCTTCTTTTCCAGGTGTGAATTTTCTGCGTACAAAGATGCTTGCTGATTCTGCAGACTTTTTATGTGCCCGGTCATCTCTTCAATCCTTCCATCTTCTTCACCTACTTTGTTGAGTGCTTTCAGTTTTTCTCCATCCAGCCTTTTAGAGGAAACTTTTAAGTTCACAACATGAATAAGTTTGTTCCCATCAATAGCTGCTGGATAGACTAGGTGTTCTCCATTTTCTGAGTCTCTCTTTTTTTGTAATTCCATATTGTCATCACCCACTTGAGTTGCTCTTCCATGGTCAGGGATAACTGTCATCTTCAGCAAGGTTTCAGAGAGAGATTTGATGTGTCTGTCTTTTTCCTGCCGAGCCTCTTTCGTGTTTGCATTGGAGTCGTCTAGTACTTGTATCTGTTTCCTCATTTCTTGCTCCCTTTTCTTCCATCCCTCCATATTCTGGGCCATGATTGGTAGGTTTTCCTGAGGGTGAATGTTTTCCTTCACACCATATCTCCTTTTCTTTTGAAATAGTTCTCCATTCACCTGAGAAGCGTCTAAGGTCTTTTTCGTATCCATCATAAAGGATTGAAGGGATTTTGCTGCCCTTTGGAGTGACTGAATCTGTTCTTGAAGGTGCACCATCATCGTTCCAAGAGAGAAAAGTCGAGGCCTCCTACTTTGCTGTTCATTTTCCAATGAGTCGTCCATATTATCCTCAAATGAAGAGTTGTTTAGGTGTTGATTAACTGCTGACAGACACAGAGTCAGTAATGTCTTAGGCTCAGTCCCTACCACAGAAGATTCAGTGGCTCCATTGGCTGTTGTCGTGAGGGTGGTTTTCTGACAGACTTGATGATGTTTTTCAGTAGCAGCAAGAATACTTTTGACTAGCTCATTATGCCTCCTTTCAGTATGAAGGCACTTCACTATCAGAATAACAGTGACTGTACATACCAGGAAGTACCCAGGAAACCCAAGGAGCACTGGAAGTTGTCTCAGGCTTTGAGACAACATCAGCAGAGCGCCACCAAACTGCTCCAATAGCAGTTGGAGACAGACTTTGGTGGCTATCAGCAGGCCCTGCATGGCTCAGAGGTCAGCACAGCTCTGCCTGTGAGTGTCAGTATCCTCTTAGCCACAACTGACAGTGCGGAATCCTGTGGAGGGTTCCGTCTCAAAAGAAAACGAATGCCTGGCAACCAGGAGCTGGTGTCAGTTGGGCAGGGGGAGGGGGAGATCAGCAAGGTTGTCCAAAAGAGGGCTTTCTAACTTGTCCTTTTTGTGAACATAGTGTTAAATTGTACTGTGCATTGAAGAAAGAGGTGTTGAGTGATGGCAGGCAAAGTCGACCAGCTCATGCCCTCTGGTCTGCCTGCCTAGAAAGGTCAAAGAGACCTCACTCTTTGCCTAAACAGCCAACATCTACAGTTTTACATGTTCCAAATCCTATGGAAACCAAACTAAAATTTTACACTATAGACAGTACAGAGAATTAAATCCTGAGTCTCTTTACCTGAATATGGAAGAGTTTGAATTCAGTCATCTATAGAGTTCCATGGTACCTTAAAATTAATTGGAACTGCATCCTTCTGGTTCATGGTGATAATTTGGTGTCGTGAGTTCAGGTCCTGGTTTCTTCTCTGCTCTAGCATCCCTATCTCTGGGCCTCAGTATCCCCATTAGTGAAAAGATGTTTGGATCTTAAAGTTTTGGTGAACTCTAATTTAAATGTGTTTCTATTTGTTTAGCTAGTCCAAATTCACATAAGTTCAAAGAATTGATACATCCACGTTTGGGATGTGGGGAAGCCCCCTCATTCATAGAGTACCATTGGTAACTTAACTGAGATGGCCCCTTTTCCATGTTTTCTGGCTGTAGTTACCATAATTTTAAAAACGCATGTTCTTCAACCCAGCAACCCCATTTCTGTAGGTCTAGACTCCTGTGAGAAGAGCATTATAATATGAAGGGACACATAAGATCTTCCTTGCAGCCCTATTGAAATAAAACCGAAAAGAATCAAATCACGTTCCACCAGCAGTGAGAGGGTGAGTCTCTGGGGTAAGAGGCCTCCCTCTCCCCATGCTCTGCAGCCCAGTTATCTGGCCTCGATGGGACACAGTGAACTGCCCTGAGTATGGCAATTTACAGAGAGAAGGATTTCATATTGTTCCCTCACCTTTATTTGGTAAAACAGTCCTGCTAAGGATGATGATTTTTAATGTTTAAGAAGTTGTGGAAAGACAGCTAAGGAGAGTGTTGCATGGAATACCTCAAGTTTGATAAGGAAAATGTTGAACACAAGTCTTTGAAAGTGTACAATTCTTTTTTTTATCTTAATAAAATTGTTATATTAAAACAAAAAGGAAGGCACTGCCACCTGCCAGGTCTTGCCCATAATTCTAGTCTGTTTCCATGCACAGCAACTATATAAAGCCAGTTTTTGTTGTTTTCTATAGTAAAACATACTCTATTTTTAAGTGTTTATTTACCCAATCTACTGGATATTTTAAATATAATAAATAAAATTTCAAATGGTATAAAAGGTTAAATCAATCACAGAATGCTATGACATTCATGGTTCAGCATAAAGTAAAAACAGTATGAAAGCCTCCTTTTTAGAATACTGCCAATATAGGGAAAGTGGCTGCACATGAACAAGGCAGGGGTGGTCAATGGAGGGATGTCAGCTCAGATATCTTTGGCAGTGGGTCCCTGGACCACTATTCAGGAAATGTCTGGGAGGGAGCCTTGGGTGTTATCAGGCTGTGGTCTGGGACATCCTTTTTTCCTTTTTCAGACTGTGTTTAGAGACTGCTGTGCACCCATTCACCCCTGTCATACTGACCTTGTTATTAGCGTGGTGCACCTGCCCCTTGCCCGGGAGAGTGGTCTAATTGACTCTCTTGTCCAGATCTTTGCCAATTTTGTGGGTGGAGGTCTGCAAAGAGTGTGCCCAGCAGCCAGGCCAGAAGGCATCAAGGCCCTTGCCTGGTTGTCACTGCCCAGGGAGATCCCATGTGATGTTCAGATTAGAAAAACACCCCGTTTGTACAGAATTCCAACCCATGAGGGAAGGAGATGAACACTGTTGATTACCATCTGGGTAGAAGATTGTCATCCCAGCACTTCCCTTCCCTCCCTGCCAGTCATGATCTGTGTGTGAATATTAAAGTTCAGCAGGGTTCCATCTCATCAAGGACCTGCTTATGCCCAGGTCCTGACCACACATGCCTCATGCCCCTCCCCTTCACACACACATACTGGGCCTGGGAATTGCCGTGAACCTGTCTAGGCAGGATCACAAGTGTTCACCTTGTCTTCATTCCCCTTCCTTGTGTCGTGTTTCACCTTTGCATGTCTCCTACTAAATGGCTAGATGTTTCTGCATTGAGTGGTTATCCAATGCCTGAAGCTTTGGAAAAGACTCTCATGTCAGGTTTTTCTGGGGGGAAAGTCCTGGAAAGTAGGCAAACAAGAAAACATCTTAATCTTTCAAGTGTTTCTGCTCAATTCAGTGGAATGGTGGACTAACTGTAATGATAATTACTTGTTACTAGTTTTCCAAGTTCTTTTTGGTTATGTCTCCAAGGAAGTGTGGTCACTTCCTGGTGTCTCTTTACTTGTGCCCCACTGTGTATAAAACCTGCCTTAAGGCCCCTTGGGCTGGTGACTAATCAGTTCTACAGTTACAGCAACACAGTTATCCTTGCTACCCCTTGGAACGTCTGAGAAATTCATGTGCAGGATTGTTTTATAAGTTTACAACTTATGTTATAAAAAATATACTTAAAAATAATAATAGGGTGGATCGTCAGAAAATACACCAAATGTAAAATATGGACTGTAATTAGTAATTAAGATTTTGACATTATTCTTTCATAATTTGTAACAAATATCTCACAACAAACCAAGGTGTTGGTGGAGAGTTGATGTATGGGACCCCTGTATCATATTATGCATGTTTGCTTTGTGAGTTCACAGCTAACTAAGCATTTATTGTTTATGTATTTTCATATAGAAATGGTATAAAGGTAATAATAATAATGGAATGGGTTTTGGGGGAAATATTTCATTAGTAGTAATATTTTGAAAATGCTCTTTAATCATTAGTTCACAACTATTACTATACACTTACTGTTTATGTATATTTATGTATGAGTGATATACTTCAATAAATTTTTTAAAGGGTAAAAAATAAAGCTTGTGTGATGATGTCAAGGGTACCAAATACTTGCCGTCGGAGATGAAAGAATTATAAGAGAGAATGGAAGATAGTAAGCCTTCAACCGCAAACAGTGCTGGTTCTTGTTGATATTATCTTGGGAAAGTAACTTCCCTGCTTGCCTTCATCTCCCATCCACACCATGATGGCCTTCACATTCAGAGAAAATCAGATATCATCCTCCTGGGCCTAAAATGCTTCAGTGATTACCCATGATATTGACAGTCAGATTAAGTGCCTCATTGTAGCATGTGTTGGAGAGCCTGTAAATGGCTTCCAACTATCTCTGCCTCCTGGTATACACATACTTGTCTGGAATTAGTGACTCTCTTCTCTTTGATAGAATATGGATAAAGACGTATAATTTCACTTCTAAGACTCCACTTCCTATTTATTGGAAACTACGGAGCAGCTGTTTGCTATTAGAACTGCAACATCATCTACATTAGTAGGGAACAGCTGCAACATCTAACAACTGCAACATCTACAATAGAACAGGTGTAACATTTACAATAAAGAACAGGTAAGCCAGTTTCCCACAACGCATCTAGGTATATATATATTTAGTAGTGGTATTGCTGCGTTATGTGGAAACTGTATATTAACTTCTTTAGTCAATGCCAAATAGTTCTCCACAGTGGCTGTACCATTCTGCATTCTCACCAACAGTGAAGAAGTGTTCCTATTTCTCCACATCTTCTCCAACACTTGTCGTTCCATGTCTTTTTGGTAATGGCCATTCTGATATTGTTATTTAGTGTCTAGATTATTGCCTAGATTTCTTTCAGTTGACTTTTACATCCCTAGACTACCCTTTGCATCCATATTCCCATTTATAAACCAGCTGTTACTCACTGCAATGTGTTACCATCAACTCTATACATTTCCACGCTTTCACAGTAAAGCTAATTAGAATTTCTACTTTAAGCACCAGTAGTCCTCAGCACTTCTCTTATCTCCTTTTAGAATCCACCACACACCACCAGGTTTTGGAGATGCCATCCTACATTTTCTTCTAGAAGCTTTATGGTTCTTGCTTTTCTATTTAGTTTTTTGACGCATTTTGAATTAATGTTTGTATAAGGTATGAGATCGGGGTCTCTTTCCTTCTTTTGCCTATGGATATCCAGATCTCCCAACACTGTTTTTTGAGTGGACTCTTCTTCCCAAGCTGGGGGGGTTTGACAGGCTTGTCGAAAATCACCTGAGCATAGATGTGAGCGTCTGTTTCTGAACCATCCATTCAGTTGCATTAGTTTGTATGTGTGTCTTTATATCAATACCATGCTGGTCTTTTTTTTTACCACTATACCTAGGTAATATGATTGAAAGTATGGAAGTGAGAGTCCTCCAACTTCACTTTTCCATTTTTAAGATGTTTCTGACTATTCAGTTTCCCTTACTCTTTCAAATAAATAAAGCCCCTCCTTTTCTTTTCAGCCTGTAGCACACCCTTTAGTATTTCCTACAAGACAAAGCTCTTTGTTATAAACTCTTTCAGTTTCTGTTTATCTGTGAATATTCTAAACTCACCTTCATTTTTGAAAGGTAGTCTTGCTGGATATAAGATTCCTGGCTGGTGGTTTTTATTTTAGAGTATTTTAAATATATCATATCACTACCTTCTTGCCCCATGGTTTCTGAGGAGAAATCAGCAATACTCTTATGAGTATCCCTGATATGTTATGCATTGCTTTTTTCTTGCTGCTCCAAGAATTTTCTCTTTGCCTTTTCCATTTGACATTCTGATTAGTATGTGTCTTGCAGTTGGTCTCTTAAAATTTACTTGCATGGGAGTATGTTATGCTTCGTTGATACAGATATCTGTGTCCTTCAGTAAGGTTGCAAAATTTTCTAGCATTATTTCTTCAAATATTCCTTTTCCCTTCTCTTCTCCTTCTGGGACACCCATGACATGTGTAGTTGCACATCTCTTCCTTTTGTTTAGTTCCCGGAGACCTTAAAGAGTTTTTGCCATTCTTTTCTTTTTCTGTTCTTTTGTATGTTCACTTTTAGAGGCCATGTGTTCACATTCACCAATCCTTCTTCTCTGCCTCCTCAATTCTGTTATCTGTCTCCAGTGTATTTTTATTTATTGAGCTGTTCATTCTGTTAATATCTGTTGTTTTTCTGTGTATGCTTTCAAATTCTTTTGTGCTCTTCCAGTGTCTTCTTAGTGTCCTTAATCTCTTCAGCCATCACATTGAATTTATTAAGGAGATTTCTTTGAACACCTGTCATTCATTGTTTCAACTCCTTTATGTCATCTGGAGGCATATCTTATTCCTTTAACGGGACCATATCTTCCTGTTTCATGGTATGGATTGTAGTTTGTTTCTGGTGTTTTGGCATCTGGCTCACTAGATGTTTTTACTCTGGGTGCAGTTTTTCTTGTTTATTTAGGCTTCCTTGCCCTTTCTCCAGTGCTTGTGTAGTAGGGCTTGAGGATGTATTTGGTGCTGTAGCTCTTAATGCTTAAGATGCTGGCCTTACCCCAGTGACCAGTGAGTCTTCTCCCACCTTTCTCATTTGCCAGGGCTAGGGACAGAGCCACATCTTTGTGTAATAATACAAGTTGTGCAGACCAAGACAATCTATTATTATCCAGAGACACAGATGAAGTTTCAAGCCCCTTTATCCTCTGGGGTGGGGAATCAGCTTCAGCTTTGGGTGGCAATCTATGCTGAGCAGGTCCAGAATGACAACAGTTCTGACTCTTTAGTCTGTGCCAGCTGAATGTGTCTGCAGTTACCTGGAGATGCTGGTGCAAGTCCTGCCAGGTTCCTCCCTGCCAGAGTTGAGGCTGCAGCCTAGGCGAGGGCTGCCCCCCTCTCTGGGGAAAAAGAAGCCAGTCCCTTTGTCACTGTGATTTTCAGTGAGCCTGGCTTCCCCTCACGCCAGGTGTGGAGTCAAATTGTGGCTACTGGCCTCTTTTTGACTTGGACAAGTTCAGACTTCAGCTTTTCTGAGGGTTATACTTCAGCGAGCTTAATTTACTACTCAATAGCTGAAGTCGATGGCCAATCATCTCTTCCTCCCATGATTTTAGAGAATAGAGCTTTCGACTCTGATCCCTGGATATCTCCTGAGGAGGCTTGGGCAGCAAGGTAGCATGAGCACTGGCCTCTGTGGCATGGCCTGTAGATACTGGAGAGACTGGCACAGGCGCTCCAGCTTCCTCCCTGACAGAGGTGGAGCTAAGGCTTACCCTAGAGCTGCAATCCCATGTGGATGGAAAGAAGCTGGAATGTTCCAGAACTGGATTTTTATTCAGCCCAGCTTCCACTGAGGCTGGTGAGGCTAAGCCAGGTGAGCAGCCCATGTAACTAGCGCAGCCACTTGGCACATTGTCGGATGACCAAACTCTCTGGCAAGCACATCCTTTGGGGAACACCCTAAAGATGGCGCCGAAGCCTGAGGCGAAAGCATGTGGGTCTGCCCCTGTACTTGCCTCACCCCCCAGCAACAAGTGCAAATGAGCCTCCCAGCCTCGCTGAATTAGCATAGCCAATCAGCTATAGACACGCCTGCTAACAGCATATAAAAGCTATAGCATTTCCTGAATAAACCAGACCTGCGTCAAGAACAAGCGTCTCTGTAGTGGTTACGGAGTGTTCTTTTGCGCCATCGTCCTTACCTCTGCCTGGTCCCAGTTTCCCAACCCAAGCGGGCAACAGCTGGAGACATAGTCAAAATGATGGCTACTGGCTTCTTTCTGACTTGGAGTTGTTCAAACTTTCGCTCTTCTTATGAGTAGACTTCAGCCAGCTTAATTTACCCATCATTAGCTGAATTTAGTGCCCATCCATCTTTTCCTCCCCCAATTTTGGGAAATGGAGTTTCCAATTCCAGTCAGGGAATAGCTCCTTAGGTGGTTTGTGTTCCACTCATGAATCCTCTCTGCAGATGCACTGTCTCCTTCTTCCATTCTTTCAGGGATGTTGCAGGATGCTCCTCTGGTCTCCTGGAGCCCCCAAGCAGGGTACTTTAGAGAGCTCTGGGTGATTCTTAACTGCCCTGCACCATGAGCTGACTCTAGGAGCTCCGTACTCTGCTGCAATCTTGCTGGTTGTTTCTTCTAAAATCCCTTCTTAGTTGATTCTTGTATAGGGAGTGAGATAGGGGAGTGAGATAGCCTCCAATGCAACAAAGAGGGTTCCTCTCTTCTTCTGGTTCTCCAACTAAAAATGGAGAAGTAACAGTCTCCTTTCTGCCATTTTATTCCTGTCCTCAGTTGTCTAGGTGGCTGAAGGGGAGTGTGCAGTGTGGGAGGATGATTGAACAGGCAGATTGGGACCCATCCTACTCCAGGGGATAGTAGAGCCCCTGGGCAATTAGGTTTGTGTGCTGAGCCCAGTTGGCTCCCAGTGGGAGGGGAACCAGTGTGCTGGCACCCAGCCAGCATGGGGAAGAGGAGAGCCATAGACCCGTGTCCAGGCATCTCTGGGGAGAGGGGACCAGAGGATGATCAGGTGGGCAGAGCTACGCCTAGCCAACTCAGAGGAAGAGGAGAACCCCTGAGTGATCATGTGTGTCCCAGTACCCATCTGGACCCAGGGTTGATGGTAGGTGCCAGGTGATAGGGAGCATGTGCCAATTCCTAGCCTGCTGTGGGGGGGCGGGGGCTGACAGGCAGTCAGGTTTATGTACTGGTGCCCATCTGACTACAGCAGGGAGGAGAGCCACAAGGTAATATGGTGTGCATGCAGTTGTCCACAGAGCATTAGGAGTGAGAGAGCAATGGGCCTGCACCCAGCCAACTGCACTGAGAGTGACACTGCAGTGGGGGCTGATCTGGTGGGCAGACAGGCACCCTGCCAACTGCAGAGAAGAGGAACATGATTGTTGATCAGGCCTGTGTCCTGT
The DNA here is from genome assembly GCF_030445035.2 of Dasypus novemcinctus. Classification (NCBI taxonomy): domain Eukaryota; kingdom Metazoa; phylum Chordata; class Mammalia; order Cingulata; family Dasypodidae; genus Dasypus; species Dasypus novemcinctus. The sequence continues at coordinate 18,665,076 of NC_080700.1, forward strand.
CTCCCAGCTCAGCCACCTCCAGGGGAAAAGAAAAGCTCCACGCAATCGGGCTGTGTGCTGGTGCACAGCTGCCTCCAGGAGGAGGGTGCTGTATGGCAATCAGGTGTGCAGTCCCGTGACAAGACAGCTTCCAAGGGGAGATGTTTATGCCTCATGGGGATACAAATTTCACACGATTTTGCCCAGATAAGGATTCTTAGCTCCTCAACTTGATACCAAGACCATTTTACAAGAGGGTGTATTGGATGATCACTCCCAGTAGATCATAGATTACTGCCCAGTGGGGGAAGTGATGACAAAAAGAATGCCCAGTGCCTAGATCTACTTTATCAAAGGTGTGAATCTCAGGATGGTCCCAGGGAAGACTCCTGAAAGGGGTTCCTGGTCTTCTAAGGTCCTGTCTAGCCCTGCTGGGAATGAACTTTACTTTTCTTGCAAAAATATCCCATAAGAGGGAAGAGGGAATGGTTCAGGGTTTACCCTGCTTAGCCACCAAAGTTCTTGATTTGTGAGGCTCCTCTCAGAGCTGTAGCAGTGAGAGGAGGCAGGACCTTTCTTTTTGTGTGTGTGTGTGTGTGCTATTTTATTTTATTTTTTATTGACAATGTAATAATATTACATTAAAAAAATATATATATATGAGGTCCCATTCAACCCCACCACCCACACCCTACCTCTACCCCCCCCCCCCCAGCAACACTCCTTCCCATCATCATGACACATCCATTGCATTTGGTAAGTACATCTTTGGGCACCTCTGCACCTCATAGTCAGTGGTCCACATCATGGCCCATACTCTCCTCCATTCCATCCAGTGGGCCCTGTGAGGATTTACAATGTCCAGTGATTGCCCCTGAAGCACCATCTAGGGCAGCTCCATGTCCCAAAGACGCCTCCACCTCTCATCTCTTCCTGCCTTTCCCCATACCCATCAGCCACCATGTCCACTTTTCCCAATCCAATGCCACCTTTTCTATGTGGACATTGGATTGGTTGTGTCCATTGCACCTCTCTGTCAAGAGGAGGCTCAGATTCCACATGGATGCTGGATGCAATCCTCCCGCTTTCAGTTGTAATTACTCTAGGCTCCATGGTGTGGTGGTTGTCCTTCTTCAACTCCATCTTAGCTGAATGTGGTGAGTCCAATGAATCAGATTGTAGGTGTTGGAGTCTGTTGAGGCTCAGGACCTGGCTATCACATTGTCAGTCCAGAGATTCAAATCCCCTAAATATGAGGCAGGACCTTTCTGTGTGATTCTACGTCTGCAGGGTAGGTAAGGGTTGCTCCCTTTGCTATCTCTGCATAAGTTATCTCTTTTTGCTTGAAGTTTGAACTTTCTTCTTGCACTTTCCTCTGCTAGATAGGATGTGAGTCTTGAGACATGGCTCCTTGTTTCATGACAAAACATCCTTGAGAAATATAACTTCAACCACAATCCTTGGCTGAATCAAAAAATACATGATATGTAAGCAAAAGAAATAAAGCACATGAAGCACTCCCTGCATATAAGTTTTGGTGTGTGTCTTTCATTCCCATGACAATTGGTACCCAAACATGGGCCAGCTGATTTTCCCCCTAGCAGAGGGGAATTTTTTGGGAGGGCCCCTGGGAATAGTCCAGTGTAACTGCAGTGCAGTCATTTCTCGCTGCCAGTGATCCCAGGAACCCCTGAGGTAAGCTGCTCCCTGGGTTCAGTCATAGAAACATGCCCGTGTAGGGAAATTGGTCCAGACTACGCATCCTGCACAGACAGGACATCAGCTGCCCTGAGAGAGGTAAGCTGACTGCAGACGCTAGTATACCATGGGAAGTACATTATCAGAGTAACAGGAAATCTATCGCCACACTTTTCAACAACTATTGAAAGCAGCTAATTGTAAAGTGAAAGAAGAACAAATTCTTACTTTGCTTCAAACAAATTCTTTACATTGCTTCCCTGATAAGGGAACCTTAGATTTTGAATTATGTGAACTCTGGACCTAGAATTATGAATTAAATTGTAAGCTTTATGTTTCTGTTAGTGTGTTATAATTGTTTTTTTGTTTGTTTGTTTGTTCAATGTCAGTGTATATTTTAATACTTCCAGATAGTAATATAAATGAATAAATAATTGCTTATGTTGTAGAAGTTGAGAGAGGTTCAATTATTTGTCTATGGAAAGGCCAGGACTCAGGAATGATTTTGAGAAGGAAAAATAATTTGTTGATGGCCGGCTGGACTCGGGAGCTTTCTGTTTCAAACCCGAGCCCTGAACAAGAATTTTGAATTCCTTTTATACAGAGAGGAAGAGTCAAATTGTTTTTTGTTTCAGTGCTTAATAGGCTTGAATTAACATATATCGTCCACATCCTAGGTAAGCTTTTAGCATGGACCTTATATATTCTAGATAAACTTTTAGCACATTTGGTTTGCATTTTCTCTGAATATTTAAAGTTTATAGAGTTGCATTGCTAAACTGTTTCCTGGGACTGGAGTCATTGCCATGGTCACCCAGGGCAGGACTGCAGCCTCTTACCGCCCCACACCTACAAGTCACAAACAGCTTAGGTTATCTATGAAGAAATGAAGAGCCTCCCACCCATAGCCCACATCACTTATATTAATGCATACGTAAGAATGCTAATAAGATCTCTACAATGATAAAAATTGTAAGTCTTGATTAATGAAATTACTGCAAATTTCTTCATAAAAAATAGATCTTGCCTAGATTAAAATAATTATGTTTCTTCACAGGATAAAATGAAGGATGTAAAATTTAAATGAATATTAAAAATGATAAAAAGTTTGTGGGAATGCTAACTGAAATTTAACAAGTTTGTTCAAATAAGTGTATTTGTCCTAAAATAAAATGACTAGTTTTCATAAAATGAAAATGGAAATATGCAACACAAAACTTAAATGCATATGGCAAGTTGTTAAAAGTATTGTGGTAGCACTCAGTGAGAGAATGTGTTCTGTGAAGGTAAATCTGTCTTAGATAAAGTAATTATAGTGGTTATAGACACTTATAAGAAGTTTATGAAAGCATTGTTTCAATTGAAGTGTTTAAATAGCTAATTCCAAAAAGTCATTATTAAACAGAAACTGAATTGATAATAATAACAAAAAGTAACTTCATAACAGGAAGACTTATTAGCAGCCAGCCTCCCTTGCCAACTTGTTTCTAAAAAACTGTTTCTAGTATTGCATGCTACTAAGTATTTGAAATTTTAAAAACATTTATATTTGCATATAACCCAATTGAATCATTATTTTAACAAGTTTGTTTATTGTTCATGGAAATTGTATGTTGTAAAAAGTTTGCTTGGAGACAGTTTCCAAAAACTTTTTGGTAACTTATGTATGTAGGGTGTATACAATGTGTTTTTATCATTAAGGAAACAGAAAATAATTTTGTTCTGAGATAAAATGAGTAGTTATTAAAAAAGAGTAAAATTTGGGACAAACCTGAATGAATACAGAAAGTGAAGAAGGTATGCGGAAAAGGAATTTTTGTGGACAAAGGTAAGTAAGATCTTGTGGGTCTATCTACTAAGTTTTAAAAAGCTTTAGTATCAAATAATACACTGATGCAAAGTTAAATTTAGTTCTTTCTCAAAGTTTCTTAAGTCATTAGTCTGCTTTAATAAAAATGTTATAAAGAATTTTTCTCATGAATAATCAGAATATAAAAAACACGTTTTTATCAAAATAGCTTCTTGTACTTTAACCATATCATGTCCTTGGCTGTTGAAGAAAAACAAGTCTTAACACTTTTAAGAGAACATAATGTTTAAACGTGCTTTTTCAAAGTCAGATCCTGCAAAATATCTTATTTCAAGCTTTTGCAAAGGATTTGTTCTTTTACCTTGAAAGAAGTAAAGTAATAAAATAGTTAAGTTCATTTAATATGTTATAAGTTAAATGAACAATATTTAAAAGTGTTATAAAATTAAAAGAAATCTTTAACCCTCTATTAAAGTTGTATGAGTAAAAAGTTCCTATAAATACTTAAAAAATAGATAAAATTCCTAAAAATTTAATAATGTTCCAACATAATATTAAATAAAAATATGTTGTTCATCATAATTTTATTAAAAATAGCATATCATAAAAACTACCTCTCTACTTAAAAATCAAAAAGCAAATGCTCTAACTCATACTCATCTAATTTTTCTGAAAGCTGCTACAATGCTGATTGTTTAACTCATACTTGTCCAATTCACACTGAAAGCTTCCATGGAGTAATCTACAACAGTAAACTATCATAAGTTAAAGTAACACCAGTGCTATGTGCAGCAACCCTAAATATGGTTAGTTTATTACAAAAATTAATATCCAATTATGTCACTATCACTTATTTTAAAACTTACTAAAGCTTTCTCTAATATCTCCTTAGGCACGTCAAGCCAGCGTGCTTTCATATGTATACAAGCCAACAATAAATTTTGCAATGCTTTCCCAAGGCTGTGTGCATAACCCAAACATCTATCTTAGCCTAATAATAAAAATCTAACTGTATAAAAAGCTATAGTTTAAACCCTATTGCATTATACTAGTAATATTATGTTAACAAAAAATTTTTTTTTAATAAAATAATCTCATCCACCTTAAAACAATGCTTGCAAAACAACAAAGGGGGAATAGGGTGTTTGGTCTAACCAGTCCAAAGGATGTCATAAAAATAGCCTTCTATACTTTACATTTTTATAATTGCAATGAGGATGGTTATACAGCAGCAGAAGAACATTTTCAGATATCAATTGTCAAAATTTATCCTAAGGTGTTATACAAACCCCTGGATGGACCAGAAGCTAATGGTAATTGGCATGGTCCAGTAAATGTGCTAACATGGGGAAGAGGGTATGCATGTGTTCTTTCCCTAGGATAACCTCTTTGGCTTCCAGCAAAGCACATAAAACCATACCATGGCCTGGTGGAATCTGCAGCACAACCCAATACTGAGCCCGGAAGCACTCAACCTGCAATTGACCAACATCCCCCTGAAGACTACCCAAAGAGCTGAACCGATTACATGGGGGAGTCTTGAAAACATTGGACAATGAAGTACAAAGTCTTATGGCATGAGTTGGGTGCCGTAAGATTCCTGAAAATACTTTTTTTAGCTTATTTGTCCTTAGTCACTAGTGATTCTGCTAAAGTGGGAAAATGGAAAATGTACATATTGCTTATCCTTATGTCTTTTAACCCCTACACTGCTAATCAGTGCTATTGGGTCTATATAACAGGTTCACCCCAATTTGCTCTCACCGCCTGGTGGGATCCTGGGCCCCCCATTATCCTCAAATGATTCAACATGGACAGGAGGATATGGGTTCCTCCTGCAGGGCTACTAATAAATGAAATTGATTGGAGGCATTCTAACATTCATGTCACTTTTTTAAAATGGAATGATATCCAACACAATTGGAACCAAATAAGAAAACACATTCAAAGTCACTTCTCCACTCATATAATGGATGAAGTGGAGGCTCTCCATCTCCAATTAGAGTGGCAATTATGAACCTTAAAAAATCGAGCTCAAGAAACCACTAAATATCTTAGCGAAACAGTTACAATAGCTGAACCCTTCAACATAGTATTCCAATCTAAATTTTAAATGGTGGGCAACAATAAAAGGATGGAGTTGTCTCTGTCTTATTATATTTATAGGATGCTGATGCATCTTCCAGCTATGGCTATGTACCACCCAATGCCATGACTACCTGGCCGCTGTATGTACAGCTACTCAAATAAAACCACCTGCTCATAAAAGAAAGGGGGGAGATGTGGAGATTAGACCCACCACCTCAGCAAGGGCATGGCTAAGTGATTTATTAAAGCTCATCTCTTCTTGGTTCAGAGCAAAAATAGCTCTGTCCTTTCTATCTCTGTACAAGCGATCTCTTTTTGCTTAAAGTTTCAAAATGGCTGTTTTTTGCACTTCTGCCACTAGATAGAATGTGAGTCTAGAGACAAGGTTTCTTGTTCCAAGACAAAACATCCTTGAGAAATTTAACTTTAACCACAGCCCTGACCAAATCCAAAAATACATGATATATAAGTAGGAGAAATAAACCTGACGAAGCCCTCCCTGCATATGAGTTTTGGTGTGTGACTCCTTAGTTCCCACGGCATATGACCATCCAGTTTTTGCATTTCCATTTGTTCAAACGATTATGTTCACTTGACTGTATTTTCATAGGTCTATATGTGGACTCTATGGTTCTTTCCTTTTTTCTGTGTGCTAAAGTCACTGCTAATTAATTACATTTATAATAAGGATCGGTACCAGTGTGGGCTCTTCAATTTTGATTTTCTTAAGTGTTTTCCATGCCATTCTAGGAGTAAAATAAATATCTACCAAATATCTTTATGAGATTTTGTATAGGATCTTAAAAATATTGAGTCTACCCACCATGAATAGGGAATATTGTTTTCATTTATTTTATTTAAAAATTTTTTCAAATATTTCATAGTTTATGAGACAAAGATAGTTACGTATTTGCTTACATTTGACCAAGGAAATTTATTGCCTGTATTTACTATTATAAATGCACTTGTTTGTGTTTTTTATTTCATTGTTCCTTACAGAGAAGGGGAAATCAATTGAGTTTTGTATATTTAACTTGCATTTTTCTTCTAATTATCTGCATAGATTCTCATAGGGCACTTGACAGTTCCATTTCCTTTGAACTTGCAGAATTATGGCCCTAAATAATATGAATATTTAATTTCAGAGTTTCTGATTGTGGCCTGAAGGGAGCGCCAGTCCTCAGAGGAACCGGAAGTTCCCAGTTTCCTTGGCTGCCCTGGCTGTCAGGAGAGAGAGCCTGACTCATCTTTTTGGCCCATCTGAACCTCAGAGGAAGTGAAGAAGACCTCCCCTTTAGGCCCCAAGACTGTTGCTCTGTCCCTTGAGGGCGAGGGCTTCGTGGTGTGGTACTGACGCAGGAAGACACAGTGGCCATGGGACAATGCATGCCCTGTCCACAGTGAGTAAAACGCTTCAGTCCTGAGTCTCTGCTCATGTCAGCCTCCTGAAACGTCCTCCCCAGGTCGCCCTCCTTGAATGAGTCCCATCAATGGCTTGTAGTTTTCAGGTAACAAATCTTGCATTTCCTTGGGTAAATTTCATCCCAAATATTTTCTTTCTGTTGCTGTTGTAAAAGAAATTGCTTTAATTTTCTTTTCAGATTCTTTGTTGTTATGTTATAGAAGTACAATTAGACTTTTGTGCAACTTTCTGACATTGTCTAGTAGCTGGTACAGTATTTTGTGAATTCTAAGGGTTTTTTATATATAACTCATGTCATTTCTAAATACAGATAGTTTTCATTCTTTGTTTCAAATTTGGATGCCTCTGCCTTCGTTTTCTTGCCTAATTGCTTACTTGGGACATCCTGTATGGTGATGAATAGCAGTGGCAAAAACAGCATCTTTGATTTGCCCCTGATCCTGTCAGGGAATACTTATAGTCATTCACTACTGATTATGATGCTAGCTATTTAATCTTACTCCAGTTGGCTTGTTTGGTTTTTATATTTCATCATGAAAAGGTATGAGATGTTGACAAATGTTTTTTTTGCGCAGCATATGGCATGTTCATTGTATTTGTCCTTTGATCAATTAATATTGAACTTATTGGTTTGCTTTTTCAGTACATTTTCCTGTTATTAGACATGTAGTTTCATGGTGAAATCACGAATAAGCTATAGAGTTCCATATAACCCTTTCACCGGCAGTTTTCCCTGTTAAGTCTTGGCCTTAATGCAGTGTTTTAGTTATAACTGATAGATATTGATATAATATTGAAAGAGCAATATTAGAATTATACTCTTTTTTTTTTAAGATTTACTTATTTTTCTCCCCTTCCCCACCACTCCCCACTCCTGCAGTTGCCTGCACTCTGTATATCTTCTGTGTCTGCTTGTATTCTTGTCAGCGGCACCTGATATCTGTGTCTCTTTCTGTTGCATCATCTTGCTGCATCAGCTCTCTGTGTGTGCGGTGCGATTCCTGGTCAGGCTGCACTTTTTTTTGTGCTTGGCTCTCCTTACGGGGTGTACTCCTTGCACCTGGGGCTCCCCTAGGCGGGAGACACCCCTGTGTGGCACGGCTGTCCTTGCATGCATCAGCACTGCTTATTGGCCAACTCATCACACGGGTCAGGAGGCCCTGGGTTTGAACCTTGAACCTCCCATGTGATACGTGGATGCCCTATCCATTGGGCCAAATCTACTTCCCAGAATTATACTCTTAAGTGTAGGCCAAAGTTAACTTTAGGGTTCTCTGTGTTGTATAGTTCTATGTTGGAAAGTTTTATTCTGGTAACATACTTAAAATTTTCCATTTGCTTACTGTCAAGTATGCAATTCGGTGATGTTATTTATGTTCATGATATTGTCACTGCCATGCAGTAGCAAATTTGCCCATTACTTCATAGAGAAACTGTACCAAATAAAGCATGAGTCCTCATTCCCTACACCCACAGTAGTTAAATACCAGTTCATAGGGAGAGGAATGCTTACAACAGGAGGCCCAGCTGTAGCCTTAAAAGCTGCATCAGAAATATCTGCCTTGGATACAAGTCAACCTGGTAACAGTTACTGAATTCAGGACCCAGGATCTCAGGAGGATACAATCTAAGGTACCTGCTTGACCATGTCACCCCCTAGATGGGGACTGAGGAGGCACCTTCCTGCCTGCTCTTAGTCCACTTGCTATCAATCTTCCTGTGTCCTTTTCCTTTCCACAGTGTAAGTTTTGTTCTTTTTACATTTCCCCTCACTTAGTGCTGGAATTCTAGAGTTCACCATGAAAAGTACAAATTCCTAATCGGAAGTAAAAATAAATGTTAGCATGAGGGCCAGAAAATATTCCCTCTTTTTCCAAAAAGCGTCAGGAAGTTATCCTTAAAAGTATTATGTTTAAGGACACCCACATTTGGGAGGTTTTTGCTGTGCCCCCTTAATGCCCATTCAGTCCTCATCCCAGGAGTTCTGATGGGATGTCTCTGCGCCTCACCAAGTTTAGTGATACTGACGTGCACATCTGCTTGCAACATGGGCACTTGTGTGTTCTTTCAGCAAACTAGAGAAGGATGGATGACCCTTAGAAATTTTCACATATCAAAAGCATGATAACTCACAAGACTTTTTTAATTTAAGGAGGACAGAATTAGTCGGTATCTCATTTTAATTAACACAAGAAATGAAAGAAGAAAACCGCAATTCCAGTCTACAGTATAAACAGATACTTATTATAATATTCTTGTCAAGAACTTGCTGTGGGAGTGGTTGTGGCTCAACTAATAGATTATCCACCTACCATATGGGAGGTCCAGAGTTTGAACCCAGGGCCTCTTGGCCCATGTGGTAAGATGACCCATGTGCAGTACTGCCAGGTGCAAGGAGTGTCATGCCACGCAGGAGTGTCCCCTGCGTAGGGGAGCCATACACAGAAGGAGCGCACCCCACAAGATTAAAAAAGTGCAACCTGCCCAGGTGTGTCACTGCACACACAGAGAGCTGGCGCAGCAAGAAGACGCTACAAAAAGAGACATAGATTCCTAATGCCACTGAGAATGCAAATGGACACAGAAGAACACACAACAAATGGACAGAAGAGAGCAGACACTGGGAGGTGGGGGCAGGGAGGGAAATAAATAAGATAAATCTTAAAAATAAAAAAACTTGCTCTATACCAAAAAAAAGAAAAATAGTGTCCCTACCGAAATATTTAGTTCCTTTTGCCTTTAATCACCCTCCCACTTCTCCTCCAAATCTTCATCCCTAATTCCTGTCTCTTTTGTCCTAAAGCCCAGGAAGCAGTGATGCTTGGTACTTGCAGGACCTTAGATTAAGCATCAATGGATCAGTGCTAGGGCCCTCCTGACCCACTGGAAGAGGGTCCACAGTTCCTCTCTCAAGGGAGGGCTTGGTTTGGGAGAGGGAGAGACTCCTGCACTCTCTAGCTCTTTAGCAGCTCTGGGCAAGCCCTACAATTAATTTTAGAGATGCCTCTATAATTTGAGCTACCTACAACCCAGAAGCTGCTTCTGGAGCTTGATCTGGTGGCAGAGATGGTACTGCAGGGAAGTCTAGCTCAAATTCTGCTTGTAGGCCTTCCTCTGGAAATGGTATATTATTTTTTGAATGAATGAGGCCCAAGCAGCACCTTCCCAGATAACTGAGAGGCCCTGAGTCTCTTCCGGCAGCTCTCAGGGACCACTTTTCTAACTCTCCAAAGATGGGGGCCCCAGATATGGAACCTCAGATCTTCTTTATTTTTTTATTTTTATTTTTTTGTGCTCTTAAGATGAATTCATGCTTTATTAATATGTATCAATAAAATTGACTTGTTAAAAAATATTACCGTACATTATTTAATCATTTCAAAGATATAAATTTTTTTTATATCAAAGATATAAAGTTTTGTATAGGAAAGGAAAATGAGGAAGAGGTCAGAGCCCAGAATAATCATTGCCAGAATTAATTGTAGATTCTGTTGAGGGCAACAGTATCACAGGAGATCTTGGACACAGACAGGTTGGCACAGATACAGTTCTCAATTATATTTTTTCCACAATAATGGAGCTGGGCAGAAAGGGATAGGGATAGGTGCAGTGAGAAACGTGTTCTGGACAAAGATGAAGAAAACAGCCTTTGCCACAAATTGGTCAGTGATGATGGACGGTTAATGCAGAGGCTTGCAGATGGCCACATAGCAGTGATAGGCCATGACCAGGAAGGTACATGATTCCATGGGCAGGAAGTTATTCATGATGAACATCTGGAGGAACCAGGCTGAGAAGCTGATGGACCTGAGGTCAAACCAGAAGATGGCCAGGACCTTGTTGCTGACAGTGAGGCAGAGCATGATGTCCTGCAGGGAGAGGAGGCTGAGCAGGGAGTACATGGGCTCTTGTGAAGAGGCCTCCAGCTGGATGATGTCAGGAGGGTGGTGCTGGCCCCCATAGCCAAGAAGAAAAGGAGGCCCAGGGGCAGGGAAAGCCAGTGCTTGCAGCTCCAGGCAGGTGTCAGCTTGCAACCTTCCTCTACCCCGCAAATTCTTTTAAGCCTATCATCCAGTCTCCAGCTCTCTGAGGCAGCTTGGTGTACTTATTTCATATCAGTGAGGTCATGTAGTATTTGTCCTTCAATGCCTGGGTTGCTTCACTCAACATAAAGTTCTCAGGATTCATCCATGTTATCATATGTGTTTATAGTGTTTTCATTCTTAAAGCTGAGTAGTATTCCATTGTATGTATATACCACATTTTATTTATCCATTCATCTGTTGATGGGCATTTGGGTTGATTCCAACTTTTGACAATGGTGAACAAAGCTGCTGTGAACATTGGTGTGCGTGTATCAGTTTGTGTCCTGCTTTCAGTTCTTCTGAGTATATACCCAACAGTGGAATTGCTGGGTTATATGTCAAATCTATAGCTAGTTTTTTCAGAAACCGTCAAACTGTCCTCCATATTGGCTGGATCCTTCTGCGTTCTCACCAGCAGTGGATGAGTGTTCCCATTCCCTCACATCCTCTCCAACAATTGTAGTCTTTTGATTTTTTGATACCTGCCAGACTCATGGGAGTAAGATGGTATCTCATTGTTGTTTTGATTTGCATTATCTTAATAGCTAGGGATTTTGAGCATTTTTTCATGTATTTTTTAGGCATTTGTATATCATCTTTGGAGAAGCATCTGTTCAAACATTTTTCCCAATTTTTAAATGGGCTGTTTGTTTTTTATTTTCAAGATATAGGAATTCTTTATATATGTAAGATAGAAGTCTCCTATCAGATATATGGTTACTAAATATTTTCTCCCATTGTGTAGGCTCTCTTTTCACTTTCTTGACAAACATTTATCTATTTGTTCTTTTGCTGCTTGTGCTTTTGGTATGAAGTTCATGAAGCCATTTCCTATTACAGGGTCCTATGGATGCTTCCCTGCTTTGCTTTCCAAGGTCGTTGTGGACTTGGCTCTTATATGTAGGTCTTTGAACCATCTTGAGTTGATTTTTGTATAAGGTGTGAGTTGGTAATCCTCTTTCATTCTTTTACATGTGGATATCCATTTTCAAAGCAGCATTTGTTGAAGAGGCCATTCTCTCCCAGTTGAGAGGGTTTGGTGGTCTTATCAAATATTATATGACTGTATATATGAGGATCTATATCAGAGCTCTCAATTTGGTTCCATTGGTCAGTGTTTCTCTCCTTGTGCCAATACCATGCTGTTTTCAATACTGTAGTTTTGTAGTATGTTTTGAAGTCAGGTAGTGTGATTCCTCCAATTTCATTTTTCTTTTTCAATATGTCATTGGATATTGGGGCCTCTTTCCTTTCCAAATAAATTTCATAGCTAGTTTTTCTAGGTCATTTAAGAATGCTGTGCTGATTTTTATTGGGATTGCATTGAACATGTAGATCAGATTTGGTAGGATAGACATCTTAATAATATGTAGTCTTCCTATCCATGAACAGGGAATATTCTTCCATTTATTTAAGTCTTCTTTGATTTCCTTGAACAGTGTTGTGTAGTTCTCTGTGTATAAGTTCTTTACCTGTTTAGTTAAGTTTATTCCTAGGTTTTTTATTTTTTTATTTACTATTGTAAATTGTATTTGTTTCTTGATTTCCTCCTGAGCTTGCTCATTACTGGTGTACAGAAATGCTACTGATTTTTGTGCATTGATCTTATAACCTGTGACTGTACTGAACTCTTTTATGAGTTCCTGAAGCTTTGTTGTAGACGTCTCAGGGTTTTCTATGTATAGGATCAAGTCATCTGCAAATAATGAAATTTTGACTTCTTCCTTTCCAATTTGGATGCCTTTTTTAATCTGGTTTTTCCTTCAGTGCTCAAGCTAGTACTTCTAAGGCAATGCTAAATAGAAAGGGTGATGGTGGGCGTCCTTGTCTTGTTCCTCATCTTAGAGGGAAAGATTTTAGGATTTCACCATTGTGAACGATGTTGGCTGTGGGTTTTTCATAAATACCCTTTGTCGTGTTCAGAAAATTTCCTTGTATTCTGAAATTTTTGTAGTGTTTTTATCAGGAAAGGATGCTGTATTTTGTCAAATGCTTTTTCTGCATCTATAGATATGATCATGTGATTTTTTCCATTCAATCTGTTTACATGGTGTATTACATTGATTGGTTTTCTTATGTTGAACCATCCTTTCATACCCAGAATGAATCTCACTTAGTCATGTTGTAATTTTGTTTAATGTGTTGTTGAATACGATTAGCAAGTGTTTTCCTGAGGATTTTTGCATCTACGTTCATTAGAGGAATTGGTCCGTAATTTTCCTTTCTTGTGGTGTCTTTGTTTGTCTTTGGTACTAGGGTAATATTGTCATCATAGAATGAGTTAGGCAATGTTTTGATTTTTTGAAGAGTTTCAGCAAGATTGGCATTAGTTCTTTCCAGAATATTTTGTAGAATTCACTGGCGAAGCCCTCTGGCCCTGGGCTCTTCTTAGTTGGGAGGTTTTTAATGACTGATTCTATCTCTCTGCTTGTGATTGGTTGGCTGAAAAATCAATTTCTTCTTTCATCAATAGAGGCAGCTTATATGTTTCTCGGAATTTGTCCATTTTCTGTAAATTGTCCTTCTTGTTAGAATATAGTTTTTCAAAGTATCCTCTTATGCTAGTCTCTATTTCTGTGGGGTTAGTGGTGATATCTCCTTTCTCATTTCTTATTTTGTGTATTTGAATCTTCTCTCTTTTTCTTTATTATTCTCGCTAAGAGTTTGTCCATTTTATGGATCTTCTCAAAGAACAGGCTCTTTGTTTTATTTATCTTTTCAAGTGCTTTCTTATTGTCTATTTCATTTAGTTCTGCTCTTATCTTTGTCCTCTCTTTCTTTTTCTTCTTTTGGGGTTACTTTGTTATTTTTCTACTAATTCCTCCAAGTGTGCAGTTAGTTCTTCAACTTTAGCTCTTTTTTCTTTTTTGATGTATGAATTTATGGCTATAAATTTCCCTCTCAGTACTGCTTTTGAAGTATCCCAGAAGTTTTGGTATGTTGTGTTATCATTATCATTTGTTTCATGGTAGTTATTAATTTCTTTTGAGATTTCTTCCTTAACCCACTGTTTTTCTAAGACTGTGCTGTTTAATTTCCATATTTTGTTGCAAAATCTGTGTCTCTGGCCCTTGCAGATTTCCACCTTCACTCCTCTGTGGTCAGAGAAATTATTTTGTATGATTTTGATCTTTCTGAATTCACTGAGACTTTTTTTGCAGCCTAGCACATGGTCTATCTTGGAGAATGATCTATGTGCACTTGAGAAAAATATATATCCTGATATATTTGTGTGCAATGTTTTGCATATGTCTATTATGTCCAGCTCCTCTAATGTACTGTTCAAAGTTTTTCTTATTGAATTTCTTTTATGATGTTCTGTCCAAAGTTGATAGTGGTGTATTAAAGTCCCCCACTATAATTGTAGAGGCATCTCTTCTTTCAGTTAGTTTTTACAGTGTTTGCCTCACATATTTGGAGGTGCCCTTGTTAGGAGCATAAATGTTTCTGATTATTCGTTCTTCTTGAAAGATTATCCTTTTCACTAATATGTAGTGTCCATCTTTGTCTCTCATAATTGTTTTGCATTTCAAGTCTATTTTGTCTGATATTAATGTAGCTACTCCTGCCCTTTTTTGGTTATTGTTTGCTTGTAAGATTGTTTCTCAGCCATTCACTTTCAACCTCCTTGAATCCCTGGGTGTAAGATGAGTTTTTGTAGACAACATAGATGGGTCATATTTCCTTATCCAGTCTTCCAGGCTGTGTATCTTTACAGGTGAGTTTAATCCATTGATATTCTGTGTTATTACTTTCAAGGAATTACTTGTATTACCCATATTCTGTTTGGATTTGTGTTTGTCTTCTGTTGTTAGATTTTTTCCCCTCTTTTTATAGTTTTAGTTGTTCTGACACTCTCCAGCAACTCTGTCTCTTCTTTTTTTTCTTTCTTCCTGCATAACTCCTTTTAGTATTTCTTGAAGGGTAGGTTTCTTATTGGTATACTGTCTTAGTTTCTGTTTATCTGTGAATATTTTGAACTCTCAATCGTTTTTGAATGCTAGCTTTGCTGCATAGAGTATTCTTGGTTGGAAATTCTTTTCTTTTAGTACCTTGATTCTTTTAGTACCTTCATACCACTGCCTTCTTGGCTCCATGGTTTCAGATGAGAGAGCAACACTTAATCTTATGGAGCCTCCTTTGTATGTGATGCTTCTCCTTTCTCTTTCTGCTTTTAGTATTTTCTCTTTATCTTGTGCATTGGATAATTTGACAAGTACATGTGTTGGGGTAGGTCTGTTGGTATTTATGTTGTTCGGGGTGTGTTTTGCTTCCTGGACATGTACGTCCATCTCCCTCAATAGGTTTGGGAAGTTTTCAGCCATTATTTCCTCCAACACCCTTTCTGCCCTTTCTGTCCCCTTTCCCTTCTCTTCTCCTTGTGGGATGCTGATAATACACATTTGTGAGTTTGCATTGTCGTTCAGGTCCCTAAGTCCCTGGTGGATTTTTTCTATCTTTTTATTGATTAATTCTACTATCTGTTTGACTCCAGATATACTGTCTTTCACATTACTAATTCTTTCCTCTGCCTCTTCCAATCTGCTGTTATTCACTGAGAGTGTTTTCTTGATTTCTTGAATTGTGCTATTCATCCCCATCATCTCTGTCATCTTTTTGTGCATGATCACAATTTCTTCTGTATGTACTCCCAAATCTTTTCTTAATATGCTTAATCTCTTCCTTTACTTCATTGAATTAGTCCATGATACATGTTTTCAGAGCTTTAATTATTTGTTCAGTGTTCCACTTCTCTTCCTGGTTTTTAGTTTGTTCATTGTATTGGGCCATGTTTTCCTGATTATTGGTATGGTCTGTCGTTTTTTTGTTGTCTGGTCGTCATTTTATCTTGTTGGGTTTATTCTGTTGATTCTCTTCTTATTCTAGCCTTGGGGTTTAATTAGTTGTTTTTTGGTGTGCATGTTAAGTCTTCTCTTTGTCACTTTTTAATTTTTATTCTTTTTCCCTGTTGTTGGCTTGAGGAAACACCAATTGTGCTTCAGTCTTTCCAGATCGCTGTTCAGACACCTCTTGCCCTGCAGGTTTCTGAAACACCCTGCTCCATTATCACACAGCCGGTCTTTTGTAAGAGAAATGATGACGGTGTACTTACTCAGACACCATCTTGCCACCCTCAGATCTTCTTTAGAAATGGGAAAACATATTTGACCATGGCCACAGAGCCGGAGAGGGACGAGTCAGAGCTCTTCTTCATAGGAAGAAGAAAACAGTAATTATGAACAACCCCAGCACCCCAGAAGCCCATTATTCCAGAGACAGACGCTGATTGAATGCTTTCCATGGCTAATCCCTGTTAATCCTAGTATTAACCCTATGAAATTTGTCCTGTCTCCCCTACTTGTCAGAGTAACGAGCTGAGTCTCAGGGAGGTGATGTGACATTCCCAAGGTATACTGCTAGTATGTGGCAAATGGGTGTTTGTGTGTTTTGAGGTGCTCACTTTGTTGTTGTTTTTTAAAGATTTATTTATTTATTTCTCTTCTCTTCCCCCACGCCCCAGTTGTCTATTCTCTGTGTCTGTTCACTGCGTGTTCTTCTTTGTCTGCTTCTGTTGTTGTCAACGGCACAGGAATCTGTGTTTCTTTTTTTGTTGCATCATCATGTTGTGTCAGCGCTCCATGTGTGCAACACCATTCTTGGGCAGGCTGCACTTTCTTTCTCACTGGGCGGCTCTCCTTATGGAGAGCACTCCTTGTGCATGGGGCTCCCGTACACGGCGACACCCCTTCATGGCACAGTACTCCTTGCATGCATCAGTACTGCACGTGGGCCAGCTGTACATGGGTCAAGAATGCCCGTGGTTTGAACTGAGGACCTCCCATGTGGAAGATGGATGCCCTGAACACTGGGCCAAGACTGCTTCCCTGTGCTCACTTTGTAAAGAGAAGGTTTAGGACCTCTTGGGTGGTAGTCAAATCTCTGTAGCTGCATAGGAAGTTGGTAATGATAGAGAAGTCCCTGTACTGGAAGGCAGGCATCAGGTATCCCACCAATGTCTCTAGCTTGCCAGCTTTGATTTGCTTCATCACATTAGTCTTGGCTGAACTCAAAGTCTTGGCTGACACATTTTCACACAGGTTAAAACAACAGAGGGAAATGTGATTCTTTTTTCTGCTGTGATACCAGAATGATAAAAGATAAGATAACAATAGTAACTATTGCTGGCTGGATGTACTAAAGTCTCCACCTTCATTTTCTGCTCTTGGCAACTTAACTGAGTTGGCCCCTTTTCTAAGTTACCTTCTCTCGTTATTAAAATTTTAGGTATGCCCATACTTCAACCCAGCATCTCTGTTCCTTAGGTGTGTGAAGAGCATTAGAATAGAGAGAGAGAAACATGATCTCCATGCAGCAATGTTGAGATACAACAAAAAGGAATTACAGAAGTGCCATCAGCAATGAGAGGCTAAATATCTGTCAAAAAAATATCTGATACCCCACATCCCTTTGTTAACATTCTTCAGTCCAGTCCCTTCGTCTCAGGGTCACTGTGACATGTTCCTCAGGATAGCAAGTTACAGGAGAGGGATTTATATAGCATTATCCCCTCATCCTCATTTGGTAAGAACGTCCTGGTAGGCATGGTGATTAGTGACATTGGAGAAGTTTTGTTAGAACAGTGAAGCAGAGTAATACATAGGATACCTGGGGTCAGGTAATAAATACAACCAAAAGAATCACAAAATGCTAAGACTCTCATGGTGCAAAATGAAGTAAAAACACTATAAACCATCTTTTCTGTATTACTACAAAAAATCGGGATAGTGGCTACACATGGACAATGTAAGGCCTTTGCACTGGGATTGGGGGAGTGATGTCAGCTCAGATACCTTGTGAGTGGGGCCGTGGACCAGTAATCATGAAAACCCTGGGAGGGAGCTTGGGGAGTTGCCAAGCTGGGGTCTTACTGTCTTGATGCCTGGGTATAGAGACTGCTGTGCACTCACTCTCACCTCTGGCATGCATTGGTCCTTATTGGTAGCGTGGCACACCTGCATTTTGCGTGACAAAATGGTGTATATGACTCTTATCCAGCTTTTCACCAAATTCCCAGTGGGGCTCTTCAAAGACAGTGCCCAGCAGCCAGGCCTGGAGGAATCAGGTTCCTGCCTTGCCATCACCACCTGGGATGATCCCACATGTTGTTGTTCTCCCCATGTTAGAACAGAACCCTGTCTGCATGGACATCCATGAGGAAAGGAAACAACAGCTTTTGCTTAACATCTGGGCAGATCATCCCCAACCCATCATTCCCTGTCCTGTCCTGGTAGCCCTGATCTGGAAATGAACATTATAGGCCCACCAGGATCCCATACCACCTAGAACTGGCTCCTGCCCTAGGCCTGACCACCCCGGTTAGTCCTGCACCCCACACACACATGCTGGGGGTGAGAATTGCTTAGAGACTGCCCAGAAAGGATCTCAAGTGTTTTCCTGGTATTCATTCCCCTGCCCTGTGTCACATGTATTTCCTTTGTGTGTTTCCTGCTAAATGGCCGCATTCCTCTATGGTGAAGGCTTAGCCTATTTAAATCAACACTTGTACCAACACAGTCTTTCCTGCAGGTGATGATAGACCTGAGAATTTCAAAACCCCAGTATTGAGTAGGTAGAGCTCTCTTCAGACCTTACTCCTCCTCCTACCACCTCTGTGACCCTGGAAAAGGCATTGTGTCTCCTCTTGGTTCTTCTAGTCTCCCCCCCTGAGCCATGAAGATCATTCTAGATTATATGGAAATTTAGCAGATGTATATGCATAGTCTCTATAAGTCTTGTGGGATGTTGTCACAGGTACCTAATACATGAATTTAGAGATGGAGGAATGACAAGAAGGTATGGGAGGTATCAGGAAGTTCAACCCAATACAGGACTGGTTCATGTTGATATACTCTTGGGAAAATAACTTCCCTCCTTGGCTTCATTTGCCAAGAAGAAAAGTGGGGAAACAGGTCATGTTCGTGTCACAGACAGAGGTTCTCGACACTCAGTGAGCTGTGAACTGGAGGGCAGTAGTAGGCTAGGACCATCAGCTCGTAAGGGGCAGCTATCAGTTAAACAGTTGCAGGCTGATGGAGTTTTGTGTGCTCTAACAATTCTAAAGAGGAGGCATGCTTCAATGTAATTTCATGAGCCTCCAAAGGCAGAGAAGTGAAGAAGAAGAAGATGTTCGAGAGATTGTAAGCATGAGAAGGACTCCAGCCTGCAGTCCTGCCTTGATATGGAGGGAGATGTGGAAAGCATGAGAAAGAAACAAATTTTCCAATCTCCAAAATGATTTTAGATATGTACTTTCCCTAGAATCTCCAGGGAAAAACAGTCCTGGGGACCCCTTGATTTCTGCCTGGTAAGACTCTGATTAGTGCTAACCTCACCCAAACTTCTGACGCACAGAAACTGCTGGGTAATAAATGGGTTTTGTTCCATTACATTTCTGGTATCTTGCTTCCTCTTTGGGAAAAAAAAAAAAAAGAAGAATGGAAGCCTCTGGTGGACTTTCACTGAGTGAAATTTTAACAAAAGACAGGAAATATCTTCATTTATATGATCTTTCTTTTCAATCCTTTTTTTTTAATTAGAGAAATGTTTGGTTTCTAGAACAATCATGTATAAAATACAGGATTCACATGTACCATCCTACTATTGACACCGTGCATTGGTTTGGAATATTTTTTGCAATTGATGATGGCACACTTCTAATTTTTACTATTGACTATTGTCTATGGTTTAACTTAGAGTTCCCTGTATAGTACAGTTCCATGGATTATTTGAAAATATTTTTATTGTATTACCATCTATACAATCTAACATTTCCCTTTTGAACCACATTCAGATACTTATTTTAGTGCTCCTAGTTATGTTCCCAATGTCGGGCTCTCATCACTCCATCTAATACCAAACTTCATAGTCAACTCAAGTAATGTCTGTATACAACATATGCCTTAACTTCCTCTCCCTCTCCCGACTCTGTCCCCTGGTAACCTATATTCTAAATTCTGACTATCTATTTGGTTATCCTAATTGTTTCTTATCAGTGAGATCATACAATATTTGATCTTTTGTGTCTGGCTTATTTCACTTATCATGATGTATTCTAGGTTCCATCATGTTGTTGCATGTGTCAGAACTTCATTTCTATTTATGGCCCTCTTCACCTTTCTATCCTAACTGGTCACTTTGCTCTATAATCATTCTATTTAATATTCCATGACAGGTAAATAGGCTGAAAGATATATTCTGACAATGACCACTAGGAACAGCTATTTTATGAAGTCTAAGAGACAGTTTTCTGCTAAGAGGTTGCCATGATTAGCATCATCACAGCCCAAAGGCATTTGATGAGTGGGTTTTTTGCATTGGCATTCTGTCAAGTGTTCTAGACATAGTCCCTGATCTCTGCAACTGTTGACCGTAACCAGCAAGTGCAGACCTAACCCAAAGAATTAGGCAATGAGTGGCTGTCTACGTTCCCTTGTGTTCAGTAAACAATGACCTTGTATTATGGTTACAGTTCTTAAGAATCCAGTAGGTATTTAAGACCCATTTCCATTCTAGTAGTGGCCCTGGTGTCCAGGCTGTGTTGAGTTGGGGAGAAGTGAAAGAAGATGCTTGAATGTTGAGGAGGAGACACCAAAAGTTCCCACATTGGTCCAGGGAATAATCAGCCTCCAGAGGGAACAGACCAGTTCACAGAAGATGTGTGTTGGAAATGGGCCATTTTCTACAATTTAATGTTGAAATGAACTGAGTGAAAAGAACTTCTTTACAGAGTCTGAGACTCTCAGACTCTGTACATCACGTTAAGTAAATATGATGTGAATAGGGTGTAAGTGTATTGCTCTGGAAGGAAAAAGGTTTTTGTGGGGGATGTATGGGAGTGCTGTATATTATATATATGCATTGCTGTGGTCTAGGACTCCTGTGAAGAGAAGCTGAATAATTAGGGGGGAAAAAAAAAAAAAAGATAGGATGTAGAATTTTTTCAAGTCTACATTCTTTATCTAAGTTCTTTATCTAACTTTATCCAAGTTCTTTATCTAACCTTTAAATCCCTCGCTATATGCCATTCCCTAGTAAGGGACCATGACATTATATTGGGCTTCAAATTTCGGGGAGTTCTGGATCACAGAGTGTTTCAACAATGGCAATGGAGGGATACTGGTATGGGATACCAATGACAGGTGATATATGGCTGACAGGGAGCTGTACAGAACATATGTCCAGGGTGCATGGTAATGTTTGGATATGCTCATAGTGGCAACAATTAAAAACCACAGCAGGGGGGGTACTGGGTTCCTGGCCAGTGGTGCTCTGTCGTGGTCCCTAGGGGAGCAGCGACGGTCTCCCGGGTGCAGTGGCGGGGACCGGGAGGGAGTGAGGGTTCAACGGTGAGCCCCTGATGCTAGTGACTGTGCTTGTGAGCTGATAAGCCTAGAATAAGAACAAGGCCTAGAGCAACATTGTGCCTGGGAATTTCCTCCTGTCAGCCTTCAGGTTACTCAAATGTGGCCAGTCTCGAAGCCAAACTCAGCATGTAGATGCAGTGCCTTCCCCCCAGCGTGGGACATGACACCCGGGGATGAGCCTCCCTGGCACCGAGGGACCACTATCAACTACCAACTGATGATGCAACTGGAAAATGACCTTATACGGAAGGTTCAATGTGGATCAGCAGAATATCCCTGTCTACATAAAATAACATGACTTTAAAATGCTGTTTGAACTAAAGTAAGGGGGAAATGGAAAGGAGAAATGAGTTTATATGGCTACGAGTTTCTAAAAAAGAGTCTGGAGGCTGGCAGAAGGATTGCCCTCATGCACAACTGAGCAGAGTCAGAGAGACAGATAAAGCAGATACAACCCCCAGATATCGGTTCCTTCGAGGGCTAAAGAGACCCATGGGAGTTATGGTCATGGCCGATGGGGTTAACTACCAGGTCAGATGGCCCCTTTTTGGAACTGGTGTTTATGTGTGATGAATCTGGACTCAGATGGGATCTTCCTTCATAAGACTTTCATGCTAATGTGCTGGAGGTGCAGTTAACGTTGGGGTTTAAGATATATTTAGGGGATTTGAATCTCTGGACTGACAATGTGATAGCCAGGTCCTGAGCCTCAACAGACTCCAGCACCTACAATATGATTTATTGGACTTACCACACTCAGCTAAGATGGAGTTGAAGAAGGACAACCACCACACCATGGAGCCTAGAGTGATTGCAACTGAGAGTGGGAGGATTGCATCCAGCATCCATGTGGAATCTGAGCCTCCTCTTGACATAGAGGTGCAATGGACACAACCAATCCAATGTCCACATAGAAGAGGTGGCATTGGATTGGGAAAAGTGGACATGGTGGCTGATGGGTGTGGGGAAAGGCAGGAAGAGATGAGAGGTGGAGGCTTTGGGACATGGAGCTGCCCTGGATGGTGCTTCAGAGGCAATCACCGGACATTGTAAATCCTCGCAGGGCCCACTGGATGGAATGGAGGAGAGTGTGGGCCATGATGTGGACCATTGACTATGAGGTGCAGAGGTGCCCAAAGATGTACTTACCAAATCCAATGGATGTGTCATGATGATGGGAACAAGTGTTGCTGGGGGGGGGGGGGGAGAGGTGGGGTGGGGGGGTGGGGTTGAATGGGACCTCACATGTATATTTTTAATGTAATATTATTACAAAGTCAAAAAAAAAAAAAAAAAAAAAAAAGAACTTCTTTAACAGGCTGCCACACCAATCTTGCTTAAACTCTTCCAAAAAATTGAAACAGAAGGAACATTGCCTAACTCATTCTATGATGCCAACATTACTCTAGTATGAAAGCCAAACAAAGACACCACAAGAAAGGAAAATTACAGACCATTCTCTCTAATGAACCTAGATGCAAAAATCCCCAACAAAATACCTGCTAATTGTATTCAACAACACATTCAACAAATTATACACCATGATGAAGTGGGATTCATTCCTGGTATGCAAGGATGGTTCAACGTAAGAAAATCACTTAATGTAATACACCACATAAAGACATTGAAGATCATTACTATAGATGCAGAAGAAGCATTTGATGAGATACTGCACCCTTTCTTGATAAAAACAGTGCAAAAGATTGGAATAGAAGTAAACTTTCTGAACATGATAAAGAGTATATGAAAAACCCACAGCTAACATCATTCACAATGGTGAAATCCCAAAATCTTACCCTCTAAGATCAGGAACAAGAGAAGGATGCCCTCTATCACCCCTTGTATATAACAGTCTTACAAGTACTTGCTCGAGCACTGAGACAAGACCAAACATAAAAAATATCCAGATTGGAAAGGAAGAAGTCAAAATTTCCCTATTTGCAGATGACATGATCCTATACATAGAAAACCCTGAAAAGTCTACAACAAAGCTTCTAGGACTTATAAATGAGTTCAGTAAAGCCACAGGTTACAAGATCAACGTGCAAAAATCAGCATTTCTGTATACCAATAATGAGTAATCTGAGGAGGAAATCAAGAAGCTAATGCCATTTATGATAGTAAATTAAAAAATCAAATACTTAGGAGTAAGTTTAAATATGTAAAAGGCTTATACACTGAAAACTATACAGCAATGTCCAAGGAAATCAAAGAAGACCTAAATAAATGGAAGAACATTCCCTGTTCATGGATAGGAAGACTAAATGTTATTAAGATGTCTATCCTACCAAAACTGATCTACGGATTCCATGCAATCCCAATAAAAATGAACACAGCATTCTTTAATGAACTAGAGAAACTAACTATGAAATTTATTTGGAAAGGAAAGAAGCCCTGCATAGCCCAAGACATACTGAAGAGAAAAATGAAATTGGAGGAATCACACTATCTGACTTGAAAACATACTACAAAGCTACAGTAGTGAAAATAGCATGGTATTTGCACAAGGATAGAGCACTGACCAATGGAACGAAATAGAAAGTTCTGATATAGATTCTCATATATACCACATATGTATTTGAAAAGGCCACCAAACCCTCTAAACTGGCAGAGAATGGCCTCTTCAACAAATGGTCCCTGGAGAACTGGATATCCATATGTAAAAGAATGAAAGAGGATTATCAATTCACACCTTATACAAAAATCAACTCAGAATAGATCAAAGACATGAATATAAGATCCAAGACCACAATGACTTTGGATAGCAATGTAGGGAAGCATCTACAGGATCTTGTAATAGGAAATGGCTTAATGAAGTTCACACCAATAGCACGAGCAGCAAAAGAGCAAATAGATAAATGGGACTTCCTGAAAATTAAAACCTTCTGCACCTTAAAGGAGTTTGTCAAGAAAGTGAAATGGAAACCTACACAATGGGAGAAAATATTTGGTAACCATATTTCTGATAGAAGACTTATATCCTGCATATATAAAGAACTCCTGTGTCTTGAAAATAAAAAGACAAACGACCCATTTTAAAAATGGGAAAAAGATTTGAACAGACACTTCTCCAAAGAAGATATACAAATCACTGAAAAGCATATGAAAAAAACGCCCAAAATCACTAACTATTTGGGAAATGCAAATCAATACAACAATAAGCTACCGGCAGTCCCCCAAGTGCAACGGTAAGGACCAGGAAGGAATGAGGGTCCAACAGTGAACCCCTGATACTAATGACTATGCTTGTGAGCCTATACACCTGAAATAAGAAGAAGGCCTAGAGCAGCACTGTGCCTAAGAGTTCCCTCCTGACAGCCTCCATGTTACTCAAATGTGGCCAGTCTCAAAGCCAAACTCAGCATGTCCCCCTGCGTGGGACATTACACCCAGGGATGAGCCTCCCTGGCACCGAGGGATCACAACCAAGTACCAGCTGATGACATAACTAGAAAATGACCTTAAATTAAAGGTT
The DNA here is from genome assembly GCF_030445035.2 of Dasypus novemcinctus. Taxonomy (NCBI): domain Eukaryota; kingdom Metazoa; phylum Chordata; class Mammalia; order Cingulata; family Dasypodidae; genus Dasypus; species Dasypus novemcinctus. The sequence continues at coordinate 18,690,058 of NC_080700.1, forward strand.
CCATGTGGACCAGCAGAATATCCCTGTATACACATAATAACAGGAGTTAAAAATGCTTCTTGACCTAAATCAAGGGGGAAATGGAAAAGACAAATGAGTTCATATGGCTATGAGTTTCTGAAAAAAGAGTCTGGAGATTGTCAGAAACAAAGTAGATACAGCCCCAGGTATTGGTCCTTTTGAGGGCTAAAGTGACCCACAGGTTCTGTGGTTCGCTGCCATGTCAGTTGGCCCTTCTTTGGAGCTGGTGTTTCTGCGTGATGGCACTGGACTCAGATGGGATCTCTTTTCACAAGCCTTTCATGCTACTTTACTGGAATTGTAGTTGGTGCTGGGGTTTAAGCTATATCTAGGGGATTTGAATCTCTGGACTGACAATATGATAGCCAGGCCCTGAGCCTCAACAGACTTCAGCTCCTACACTCTGATTTATTGGACTTACCCCACTCAGCTAACATGGAGTTGAAGAATGTCAACCACCACACCATGGAGCCTAGAGTGCCTACAACTGAAAGCAGGAGGATTGCATCCAATATCCATGTAGAATCTAAACCCCCTCTTGACATAGATGTGGAATAGACTCAACCAAGCCAAGGTCCACAGGAAGGAGGAATACAGTAAGCATCAGAGTGGACTTAATGATATTCTGTTCATGAACTATTGTGGTTAATAATCGAGAAAATGTGGCATTGATGTGGAAAAAGTGTCCATGGTGGCTGCTGGGTGTGGGGAATGGGAGGAAGAGAAGAGATGTCCTGGGTGGTGCCCCAGGGACAATTGCCAGATGTTGTATGTCCTCCCATGGCCCACTGAATGGAACATGGCAAAGTGTGGGCTATGGTGTGGAACAAGCAACATGGGGTGCAGCGATGCCCCGAGATGTACTCACCAGATGCAATGGATGTGACATGATGATGGGGGAGAGTGTTACTTTGGGGGGAGTGGTGGGGTGGGGGTGGTGGGGGCGAATGGGGACCTCATATTTTTTTAATGTAATATCTTTTAAAAAAATGAATAAATTGAGTAGAATTTGGAGAGTAAAAAAACCAATAAGCTACCATCTTACTCCCGTGAGACTGGCAGCTATCAAAAAATCAGAAGAGTACAGGTACTGGAGAGGATGTGGAGGAATGGGAACACTCACCACTGCTGGTGGGCATGCAGAAGGATCCAGCCATTCTGGAGGACAGTTTGGTGGTTTCTGAAGAAACTAGCTATAGATTTGCCATATGACTCAGCTATATACCCAGTAGAACTGAAAGCAAGCACACAAACCATATATACACACCAATGTTCATAGCAACACTACTCACTATTGCCAAAAGTTGGAATCAACCCAAATGCTTATCAACAGATGAATGCACTGTGGTATATACCTACAGTGGAATACTGGTCAGCTATTAGAATGAATATAGTACAAACACATGTGATAACATGGATGAATCTTGAGAACCTTATGTTGAGTGAAGCATCACAGGCATTGAAGGACAAATACTACATGACCTCTCTGATGTGAAATAAGTAAACCAAGCTGTCTGAGAGAACTAGAGACTGGATGATAGGCTTAAAGGAAGTTGGGGGTAGAGGAAGGTTGTGAGCTGACACCTACATGGGTGAAATCTATGATGAGCTGGAGGTAAGTATTTGTACAGGGAAGGGATAAATTGGGGGCATAAGGATATTTTTGAGTGGGGCTTTGTGGGCTTGCGGGGGGTTAGGGATGGGAGGGTGGGTCACATGGCCCAAGAAATGGGGGGAGGTTGGAGGGAACATTTGAACATAGGAGATGGTCATGTATGAGGTTGAAACTATACTGTTGAGAAAACTGTTTAGAAAATATAATAAGGAAGGTTACCTGTTTAAGATGCTTAAGGGGGTGCATCTGACACAGGGCAGGCTTTGAGGGAGTGTGTGAGTGCTCATTTCATCATAGTGGGCTATATCTTTGGGTGGAGACCCATACAATGAGAGTGAATGTATACCCACATCCTGGGGTGGACTGATCTTCTCAAACAGAGGGAATTGTACCTCTCAAGAGAATTGGTGGCTCCCAGTGAGTTAGGGCAGGTGAGTATGTCAAACCTTTAACATTGTTGCAAATATCTCTGAATATGGTCCTTCAAGTAATGAAGATTGATTGTCAGTGTGTTCCCTGGGGGGAGGGGGAGAGAGGTATTGAATAGATGGATTCAGTGTAAATGTGGGGCAATGGAATTGTTCCACAAGATCATGCAATGATGGATATAGGACATGTTAAATTACACCAAAAATGTATAAAAGTCTTTCGGCTAAAATGTAAATCATAATGTAAAACATAAGATAACTAAAAATTTTGAAATTTGTACAGTCTAAAATATAAACCATAGTGTAAACCCAAGTGGAACCATGTTTGAAAGCTATTGTTTTGATATCTGTCCATCACTGCAGCAAATATTATATGAACATGTAAAAAGATCATTGGTGGGGAAGGGACAAAGTGTTTGATGTTGAATATGTGGAATTACCATATATTGTATATGTGAATTACTGTGGTCTAAAACTTTTGTGAAGACAAACTTAATAATTAGAAAAAAGAGAGAGAGAGAAAGGAGGTAGACCCTGGGGAAGAAATGGAAGAAACTGCCTTGGCCCTATACAAACAGGGCAACAACTATAGCAGTGATGAAAGGCAAAATGTCAAAAGCAGAGCTTTCTCATTGTTTCATTTATTGATACCCCAATTTATTTTTACTTAATTTAATTTTTCTAACTTAGTATGTATTCTATATCTAACCTTTAAACCCATCACTGTGTTCCATTTTACTATTAATGGGACCTGGCAATATATTAGGCTTCATTTTTGAAGAAATTTTGGACCACACAGAGGTTCAACTATGGCAGGGGAGGAACACTGGTGTGGGGTGTTATTGATAGGGGGCACATGGTTGAGAGGGAGTTTTCCAGGACATGTATACAGGGTGTATAAAAATGTTTGGATATTTTCATAGTGCTTACAGAAAAATGACAACTGAGGGAGTGTTGCGTTCCTAGCCAGGGGAGCTCTATCACATTCCCTATGGAAGAACAACAATCCCCCAGTGCAATGGCAAAGACCAACAAAGATGGATGGTCCAACAATGAGCCTTTGATACTGATGACTATACTTATGAACCTGTGCTCCTGAAATATGAACTAGGCCTAGAGCTGCAGGGTGCCTAAGAGTTACCTCCTGAGCGCCTCCCTGTTGTCAAATGTGGCCACTGAGCAAAACTCAACATGAAAATGCATTACCTCCCCCCCAGTGTGGGACATGACTCCCAGGGATGAGCCTTCCTGGCACCGAGGAATTACTACCAAGCACCAGCTGATGATGTAACTAGAAAAAGACCTTTAATAAAAAGGTCAACTAAGACCAGCAGAATATCTCAGCCTACATGTAATATCAGGTGTTAAAAACTGCCTTCTGACTTTGGATAAAAGGGGGAAATGGAAAGGACAAATGAGTTTATATGGCCATGAGTCTCCAAAAAAGATTTGGAAAGTCATGGAAGGGGTAACGTTTACGCATGTGTCAGCAGGGTCCAGAGACTGCCAAACTACATAAAAGGCCAGGCACTGATTCCCCTGAGGACTACAGAGACCCACAGGTTCTATGGTCATGACAGATGGCTCTGGAGTTCAGGGCCATGTCAGTTGGCCCTACTTTGGAGTTTTGGTTCCTGAATGTGATGAAGTTGGACTCTGATATGACCTTTCTACACCTGCCTCTTCTGTTACTTTTACCGGACCTGTGGTTGGCACTAGGTTTGGTGTATACTTAAGAGACCTTAATCTCTGTACTGTCCATGTGACAGCCAGGCCCTGAGCCTCAGCAGACTTGCAATGCCTACCTTCTGGTTTATTGGACTTACCTGGGCCAGCTAACAGGAAAGTGAAGAAGGTTAACCACCACATCAGGGAGCCAAGAGTGCCTACAAGTGCAAGCAGGAGAATTACATCCATCATCCATGTGGAATCTAAGCCCCTCTTGATATAGAGGTGGAGTGGACAAAACCATCCCAGGGTCCACTGGATGGATGAATAGGGTATGGATTAGAGTGGACTTACTGATAGTCTAGTGTGGAATAACTGTGATTAGTACTGGAAGAAATTGTAGCATTTATGTGGAGTAAGTGGCCAGGTAGCTGCTGGGTTTGGGGAGAGGGAAGAAGAGATATTATGTGGAGCATCTTCATGAATTGGAGTTGTCTTGGGGGTTACTGCAGGGACAGATGCTGGACATTGTATATCCTGCCATGGCCCACTGGGTGGACTGGGGAGGGTGTAAACTACAATGTAAACCACTATCCATGTGGTGCAGCAGTGCTCCAAAGTGTATTCATCAAGTGCAACGAAATGTCCCACGATGATGAAAGAGTTTGCTGATGTGGAAGATGTGGGGTGAAGGGGGTAGGGGGTATATGGGACCTCCTATTTTTTTAATGTAACATTTTTTTTTTAAAAGAGGGAAAACCAAAATCAAAAACAGGCTGCCTTTCCCAAGAGCCACTATCCATTCATGTGCAATCTCATACCAGTGTCTGGCTGTGAAGGCTGGTAATGGGTGATGTCTTTAGCATAGTGCATATGACAGGCTAACTCAGCAAGTGCTTTATCCCAAAGATATCCTAGCCCCTTCTTGAGCAAATGAGGCAGAAATTCAGGACAAGAATGTGGAAAGCAAGTGCCAGTCATTTAGGTTTTTGTGTTGAATTAAAGCATTGCTGCCCAGAATGTAGAAGAGAGGTATGCATATAGACTATCTCCCTATGTCTGCAGGGGCATGCTGGCCATGGGGGACTGATGCCTGCTAGTGATGCTGATCTAGGTTTGTCTCCTTTATATGTGAGTAAGCATTGCTCCATCATTTCAAATAAACTGATGAGAGAGAAACAAAATAGGAGCTAATTATGGCAGTGGAAGCATAAAGTGATTGAGTGGTGATGAGTTTTTATGGGTCTATTCTTTATTTTTTATAATTACTATTAGAATAACAAAAATGGTCTAATAATGATTGAACTGGTGAATGCATAACAATGTGATAATACCAAATACCAGTGATAGTACACTTTGGATGGAATATGGTTTACTAACATATAAATAAAATTGATTTGCTTAAATAAATACTAAAATAAAGAGCTCAGGATACTTCTCCCTCTGCAACAGAAAGCAAAGACCATTTGAAGCAGAACATGAGTGGAGTTTTGATACTGACCAACCATGACCCCAGAAGTTGCCAGAATTGTCTATTATGTTCAACACAAAACAGGACACAGTAGACCAATTGAGATAGAAGAATGTGCCAAATTATGAGGACTCACACAGTACAGGCATGTGAATGCTAACAATGGACTCAATCTGTCCATCAGGGTGGCACATAGGCTGTGCGTGAGAGTGACAACTCAAGCACAGCAGACTGCTTTTCATATATGCCCATATACAATCATCTTTATGACAAAATAAGACAGAAAGTTTGAGGACTACCATATTCCTTGTTTTTGTAACTGGTCATGTGATCGAAGTTCAAGGAAACCTTCCAATTTCTGGTTTATACAATTTTGGGCAGCTGGTGGTGACATTTTTCTTGAAAAAAAAAAAAAGAGCCGAACTGTGGGACAACAGCTTTAATTTCAGGTACCTCTAAGTGTCCAGAGATAAATTCAAATGTAATACTCAGGAGAGATGTGGGCTGGATGTGAACAGTTGAGAGTCCCTGGCATATTGATTCATTTGAAACCATAGATTTAGATGTGGTCACTGAAATTGAATATGTTGAATGAAAAGGAAAGTGGGAAGAAGACGGAAATGTGAGGACCATCAGCATTTAAGGGGTCAACAGAAGAGGAGAACCCTGAGATGTAAGAATGAGAATTAGGGGTAAGATCTCTAGGAGAATATGGGCAAAACCAGATGGTGGAAGGAGAAGAATAGAATCAAATCTATAAACAGTACTGCATTATCCAGAAGGAAAGATCAAGAATCAGGAAGGAAAGGGGCCTTTTGATATGAGATTGTGGAGATAATTGGGAATACCCTTTGGAGAGTGGTTTGAGTGGGGTGGTTCACAAGGGTTTCAGTAGGTTGAAAAACACAGAGGATGCAGTAGAGATGAATACCTGGGCAGAGGGCCTGCATGGGATTGTTTCTAAGAAGCTGAGTCCTGGAAGGAGAGCAAGAGGAGGGCAGTACTTAGAGTGGTAGGGATCTTCGGGAAGCTCTTGTCTCACTGTTGGGTGAGGATTAAAGAGAGAGGAGCTTATGTGCCAAGGGGAAGTTAGAGAGGGGAGGGTGACTGCCAAAGGGACTGACAAGTTTATTGAGGCTGCAGCAGAGGTGACATTGCCAACATCCAATGCATTAGGCCCAGTGGTTTTTTTAAAAAGGTTTTTTTTTGGTTTGTTTCTCTCCCTTTCCCCACCATTGTCTGCTCTTTGTGTCTGTTTGCTGTGTGGTCTGTGTCCACTCGCATTCTTGTCAGCGGCACTGGGAATGTGTGTCTCTCTTTGTTGCATCATGTTGCTGCATCAGCTCTCCACGTGTATGGTGCCACACTTGGGCAGGCTGTGCTTTTTTCATGCGGGACACACTCCTTGTGTGTGGGGCTTCCCTACGCGGCAGGCACCCCTGCCTGGCATGGCGTTCCTTGCACCCATCAGCACTGCGCATGGGCTAGCTCACCACATGGGTCAGGAGGCCCTGGGTTTGAAACCTGGACCTCCTATGTGGTAGACAGACACTCAGTTCAGCCAAATGCACCTCCCTATACTTTTTACTCTAGTCTGTTGTCCACCTTTTGGTACATTTCCCTAATATTCAGTATTTAGGACAGACTTAATAAATTGCCTAGAGCTGGCTTCTTATCTGTTTGTGTACTCCTTAGCACAGTCCACTAGACACACATAGGTGTTCCTCCAATTACTTATTTTGCTCTATTATTCCTGAGTTTTATAATTAGGAATGCTGTATTGTTTACAGATCATAAAAGTGGAACATAATAATGTTCTTCAGAATGTAGTCTGAATCTCCATCTGACTCAGATTCCTGCTCATTCCAACACAAGGACAATTTCACCAGGCTCTGCCTGCTGCTTCTGCCCTTCTCCCACCCTGTAATATTCTTATCTCCCAGCCCACTTTACCGGTAGAGTTTTTGGGATAAAATCTACACAGTCAGTCCCACCAAGGCCCCATGTGATCTGCCTTAGCCCCTAATCTCCAGTTACAACCTCAGTTACTCTTCCCCACGCTCTACTGTTTCTTGCACTGGTGAACTGCTTTCCCGCTTCTGGGCAATGACAGATAGAGGCCGTTTTCTATTTTGTCAAGACCTATAAATTTTAAAATGCAAGACTAAATAGATTATGGGCCTTAGTAGCAAAGCTTCATGATTTGTACATCCATTGAATCAAATCTCCAACACTAATTTAAGATGTTATTGATAAGGGGAAATATAAGAGTGAGAGAGTATTGGGTATATGTGAATGCCCTCTCCATTCATTGTACATTTCTGTGACCTAAAATTTCTTTAAAAATAAAATTTATATGAAAATGAAAGATCATTTATAAAGTGTAATGTATTTGAAGCTGACATGTTAGATATATTCACTCCTTTATTTATGTGCTCTATTGTTTTTTCCTTGTTTTCTAAGAATTTCTGAGAAGTTCATTTGTATTTATCATAAAGAAACCAAGTGTTTGACGTTTTTGAATTCAAACACGGTATTTAATTTTATTTTACAGCATCCAAGGAAATGGAATTATTCAAACACCTATAAAAAAGAAATATATGTTTGTAAAGTATTACCCTAGAAATCATAGTAATATCAAAGTTCAATAAATACATCAGTTAAATGGCAGTAGTTAATCTCAAAGGAGATCCATGAAAACTACTTTAAAAGTGCAAAAACCCAGGAAGAAACTTTCCTGTAGTTGAGGATGGGCAGAATCAGCAGATATGAAAACGGATTCAAACCTTGAGGCTGACTGACGGTTGCAGTTTGAACTTCAGGTGCAAGAGGGCTACTTGGGAAAAGCTGGTTCAACTGTATTCTTGCCAGTATTTCTCTGGTGGAATCATTTTCCATCCTTAGCTCCTATAGCTTTCTCTCAGTGGACAGAGCTTTCAGTCCCCTTTCCTGAGCTAGCTTCTTGTAGAACATAATCTGGTTGTGAAAGATGGAATTGGCACAGTCCAATTCTGCATCCATGTCTTCAGCCATCTTCTTTTTTTTTTTTTTTTTATTTAATTCCCCTCCCCTCCCCCGGTTGTCTGTTTTCTGTGTCTTTTTGCTGCGTCTTGTTTCTTTGTACGCTTCTGTTGTCGTCAGCGGCACGGGAAGTGTGGGCGGCGCGTGGGCGGCGCCATTCCTCGGCAGGCTGCTCCCTCCTTCGCGCTGGGCGGCTCTCCTTATGGGTGCACTCCTTGCGCGTGGGGCTCCCCTACGCGGGGGACACCCCTGTGTGGCACGGCACTCCTTGCGCGCATCAGCACTGCACATGGGCCAGCTCCACACGGGTCAAGGAGGCCCGGGGCTTGAACTACGGGCCTCCCATGTGGTAGACGGACGCCCTAACCACTGGGCCAAATTCCGTTTCCCCAGCCATCTTCTTATACATGCTTTGCTTCTGATACATGAAGTTCATTTTTCTATGTATATCACAAAATTTGTTCTCTGTGTCTATGCAGTAAGATCCCTCCTCCTTTGCATGTCTCTCAAGTTGCAGTACATGTTTTTGATGATCCTCAGAAAGTATTTGAAATTTCATCTGAAGCTTCTCAATCTTCTTTTCCATATGTGAATTTTTTGACTGCAGAGATGCTTGCTCATTCTGCAGACTTTTTATGTTCCTGGTAATGTCTTCAGTCCTTCAAGTTTCTTCACATACTTTGTTGAATGCTTTTAGTTTTTCTCCTTCCAGCCTTTTAGAGGAAACGTTTAAGTTCACAATATGAATCAATTTGTTCCAGTCAATTGCTGATGAATAG